>NC_138738.1:5580906-5958406 GCF_965113295.1 Leuciscus leuciscus | reverse complement strand
AATAGTAAAGAGCCAAAGCTGGAGTTTCTACCTGTGTGGGAAACCTGTTTTCAGGATCACAAAATAACACACTCCTGACTAACATTACAGGGGCCTCTAGTGGTTAAACGGCACCATGACGACGAACAGCTATTATTTTACAGTACATTCACTGACTGCCAGTGCCAGTGTCTATTAAAGGACCTTTATATTTCAGGCTTCATTGTGAAGATGTTGTTTGAAGTCTGAGAGGGAACATGCAACTCAATGAGCACTGAGAGGTGGTGAGGGCTCCTGGGGATCTGCCAAACTTCATTACCTCAGCATGAAACACACACACACACACACACACACACACACACACACACAGTCCATGTGGCACTGACTAACAGCATCGGAGTGTGTGGCACTGTAATTGAAGACACAGAACGGCCTCCTTATTCACGTGGCACAGGCTCCGTCACCATGGTTACCAGGACACTAGATACAAGGCCAGCTGCGTTTTGGCGGGAAAACTCCCTCAGAAAAACAAAGCTTTTGTGTACTTTAATATTCTTTGTACTGAAAAGAGGCGAAGAGAATATCTTATTTCGTCTCTGAGAAGGAAGCAAACAAGACAAGTCTTTCACAAATTGTTTGTAATATGCAAAAAGTTTCTTATAAAGTTCATTGTTACGAAAAAAATAATACTGTGGTGATACCATGGTATAGTGATTGTATCAGATGGTAATGCCATGGTGCTTTGATACCATGCACTTACAAAAGAGTGCCAAAAAGTACCATGGTAATAATATTGGACATTTACCATAATAATACTACGGTGTTATGGTATTCGTGAACATACCATGGAGGACAATATATAAACCATGACGCATGAATTTCATTACCATGGTATATTTTTTAAAGTACTATAGTACTGCCATCTGATACTATCACTGTATCAAGGTGTGGTATGTTTTTGTAAGTGGTACTATGTCCAAAAACTTACGTAATACTGCAGAACTTTGAAATGGCACTGAAATCCTATACCATGATGTGGTACTCTATGGCACTTCCCAGAAAACATATTTTGTATGTGTGGTAAGCTAAATATTTTGTGATGTAATTGTGTAACTAAGAAATTTAATTAAAAATAATTTATGGTCACAGTGTGATACAACGAGAAACACATGAAATGAATCAGGCGTTATCGCAATTTGAGAAATTGTTAAAGCAATTTTAGGAAGGGTGTAATAAAACACACTCCACTGACAAACTGACAAACCGCCTTTTTAAAACTGGGATAAAGTCCAAGAGCTGTTAGTCACATGACACTGCTTACCACAATGTCTAGGGGACATTTAACCGATTCATACTTCAAACATAACTGTGGATACTTATTAACTAATTTATTGTACAGTATGTGTAATAACACATATAGACACAGCAGAGTTTGAGATGAATAAGTTATAGCAAACAGAAACTGTGTGCAAGGCTCAAAGAATTAGTAAATCTAACCGTTAGGGCCGTAAAAGCATTTCCTCCCTTTATGTGTCGATTGCAACAGATGCTTCGGGGTAAGGTGGGGGGTAAACTCTCATTCATAAAGACATAATTCTCAGTTTATGACCAGGCGCTCATTACAAAGACTTTACAGAGATAGTCTATCAAAGAATGAAACTTCTGTCATCATTTACTCACTGTTATCTTGTGACTAGTCCCAAACCGTCTGACCTTTTCTTCTGTGGAAAACAAAAGGAGAAAATATGAAATGCAATTATAATTTACATGCAATTATAAGCAATGGGGGCTTAAACTTTCAAGCTTTGAAAAACAATGAAAAAGCACTATAAAACGTGAGAAACACACTGAAATGTATGTCTCCCCCCATTCACATTGGTTCTGTGGACTGGATCAATCAATTCACTGAAAACTCCCAAAAGAACACAAGCAAGACATCGCTACTCTTATGAAGGGTGGATGTCAGATAAACATGTTTCTCATACAAAGCTATCACATGACTTCAGAAGATGCACAAGTTATATGGACCGCTTTTGTGGCACTTTTGCATTGTTTTTGACGCTTCAAATGATTGCAGAAATACACAAACTAGCATTATTCTACACGCTACACACTGTAATAAGTGAACATTATAATACACTTTATTCTACGCACAAGTTTCACCACGTCATAACATGTTTTTAAGCATGAACTTTTTAATGGAGTGGCCAGAAGGACATAGTAAAAATCCTACGGTGGCACTAAAACATGCTCTGGAAAAAAGTGGTAGTCTGCAATTATAATTTCAAGGATCTATTTCACTTGATCTAAACCACAAAAATACTTTCCTTGATGTATTGTTTGTCAGGTTGATATACTCAGATAAAATTAAATTTTGGTTTACAGTCCTGTTCGCATATACATACTATACACTTATTGCAATAATTACAATATCTGGGTAATAACTACCTAACTAACCCTGAATAAAATGGTGAAATATGTTGTTTACAAGCTTACTTGTCATCATGGGCTTGGTGGATGGACTTGACCATTCAGCCCTTTTGGAGGCGCCACTGATAATGTATTTCCTTAGCAACATAACCAAGTGTGAGAGAAGTCACCCACAAATTAGATTCGGACGCCTCATGATGCCCTCACACTCACACGTACAAACACACAAACATGGAAGTGTTCACAGAAACAAGGATGGAAAGTAGCACTACAGTGACTCAAGTGACGTCAAACACTCGACAGCTTTCTAACATTCATGACATTCTTATATACAGTACCATTCAAACGCTTGGGACCAGTTAGACTTCTTATGTTAAAGGGATGGTTCACCCAAAAATGAAAATTCTGACGTTAATTGTTCACCATCATGTCGTTCCAAACCCGTAAGACCTTCGGAACACAAATGAGGATCTTTTTGATGACATCTGAGAGCTTTCTGTCCCTCCATTGACAGCAATGCTACTGACACTTTGACACTTCAAAAAGTTCATAAAGAGATTGTAAAACTAATCCAAATTTTCTGAAGAGACTCATATATGATGAACAGATTTACATTTAAACATTGATCAGAAAACAAACAGAAGCTCAACAGAACCTGATTGACACGCAAGGATAAACCTCATTGGTTCTTGCGGAAAATCAAACATGCGTAACACGAGAATAAACCTCATTGGTTCTTGCGGAAAATCAAACATGCATAACACGAGAATGAACCTCATTGGTTTTCGCACACCACGCGAACATCGAGCTTCTGTTTACCACAACTGATGTGTGAGTTGATAAATGTTTATGTGAATAAAAGCTTAGATTCAGTCTGTTATCATATAAAGCGATTGAGTCTCTTCAGAAAATTTGGACTAAACCGATCAATTCTTAGTTTTACGATCTCTTCATGAACTTTTTGAAGGGTCAGAGTGGTAGTTGTGCAAGTAGTTTGTGTTCCGAAGATGAACGAAAGTCTTACAGGTTTGGAACGACATGAAGAATTTTCACTTTTGGGTGAACTATCCCTTTAAGAAATTAAAACATGTATTCAGAAAGAACACATTAGATTGATCAATAGTGACAGTAAAGGCATTTATAATGTTACAAAAGATGAACAAACTGACTTTTGAATTTTCTATTCTTCAAAGAATCCTGAAAAAAGTGAAAGTTTCCACAGAAATATTAAAGGGATACTTCACCTCTGGAAAGATGAATGTGTATTTAAAATAGGTCATTTATGTAGAAGAAATGTGAAGACATTTTTTTTATTTGGAGCTTTCTAGACTGAGAAAAGCCAGAAAATGTATTTTTGGCTTATGTGGATGAAAGACAACAACTCCCAGAATGCACTTGCTTCGCTGCCCTAGGAGGCCACGCCTACCGGTTACAGAGGGCAGTTGAAAACAACAAGGTTAGGCTACCAGTGAGTCTCCGTGACGAGTCTGCCTGGGATTTCGGGATCGCCCAAAATGTCTGGGATTCGGCTTTTGCGTTCTACAGTCGCCATTCATTATGTTTACTGTGGCGAGCAGGACGAGGCTGACGGCCGCGGGAGAACGGCGCGAGGCCGGTGGCGTCATTACTGAGACGCGCCGGTCTCGCATCTCTCACGGAGGTGCGTGCGGGAATTTTCTTAGCAATGTTAAAACGCACATCAACCGATCACTTGTTTAGCGTTCATGTAAATACTACATTCAGATTCACAGATCGGAATGAATTCAGTTAGATTGAAACAAAAGGTGTGCATGTAAACAATGAATGGCGACTGCAGAAAGCAAAAGCTGAATCCCGGACATTTTGAACGATCTCGCCCGCCGGACAAGTCCGGGAAAAGGAGGATGGTAACCCCTACTACTCCGCTTTCTCCTACTATTCAGCTTTCTCCACAGAACAAGAGCCTGCTAGCTTAGCTTCCAAAGAAAGATGGCTGACACTATGTGTACATTCTGTGAGTGAGATCCCACCCTCTATGGGCGGGTTGAAAACATGCGGAACAGCTCCTCCTACTGGCTGTAGTCTTTAGCCTCTGGCCAGAAAATCCTCCGATGACGCAAAATGACGATTTTTGCGTCATCGGAGGATTTTTTCCAGACAAAAAATACATAAATCTCTCCTCTCAGGGGGATATGAGGGTGGAAAGCACGGTAATTCGAAAATACTACAGGTTTTCTACTAATACAAAGCTTAATGCTAAATCCTGAAGTATCCCTTTAAGCAGTACAGTTTTCATAACTTTTGAAAGGGATTATTATTTGCTATATGCAGTTACCTGCGGAAGTCAAAACTATCAGAATTGAATTTTCTAAAATTCTTAACATAAATGCAACAAAACAAAAGAGAGAGAGAAGTGTGCCGTTATTTCTCTAAGAACAGTTGTTTTGTCTCATCAGTTATGAGAAAGTGTTTTGTACAGCAGCATTTTTAAAGCCAATTATGAGACGGACGCCGGCGTGATGCAGCGATCAGGAGGAGATGAGGGCAGAATCACGCAGTGCGTCAGGGATCTCGGCCATGACCAATCACAGAAGCTGGCACAACTACAGAAGACACGACCAGACAAGTTTATTCAGACCGCATAATGAGAAGGAGGGAGGAGAAAGAGAGAGCACACAGTGAGCGCTCGACTTCAGCTCTGGCACAACTTAAAGGGATCATTAAGCCAAAATTGAAATTTCTGGCATCATTTACTCAAGCTCATGTCATTCCAAACCCGTACGAGTTTCTATCTTCAGTGGAACACAAAAGGAAATGTTTTGAAGAATGTTCCAGCTGCTGTTTTACATATAATGAAAGTGAATGATTACTAAAATAAGCAGCACCATAAAAAGTATCATAAGAGCAGTGTTATTTTAGTATTATTTATATGAACTACTATAGTATTTGTTTGGAATATTTTGAATTAGCTTTTATCTTTTGCTTTCAGTTTTCATTTATTTTACCATGTGCTTTTGTCAAAATGTATTTTTAGCTTTAATACGTTTTTATTTCAGTTTTAGTAATTGGCAACACTTTATTTGAGTGTCCTTATTACACGTTGCATGTATAGTTACTATAGAAATAACTATAAATTATGCATAATTACATGCAACTAACTCTAAAACAAACCTATTTGTTATTAACCTAATTATTATTACTCAATATACGTGCATAACTACACTGTAACACGGACATCATAAAATAAAGTCTAACCCAGTAATTTTATTACTTCAACTTCAACTTAGTTGAGTTAGTTGCCAAAGCAATGACAAGTCATTTTAAGATGATGTTTTTCATCTACTATTTATATTTGATTTATTTATTAATTTTTAATCGTTGTAGTTTTAGTTAACAATAACTGCACTGAATAGATAAGGTACATAATTATACGTTTTTGGTGAATAAAGACTTAATGAGTCTATTGGACACACTAAACTATAAAGACTTAATTTTTTTCGTCCTTGACAGCCCTATACTTACTATATATTGAATGGAAAAGAGCAGCATGAACATTCCTTAAAACATCTTTTGTTTTCCAATGGAGAAAGTAAGTCATAATGGGTTTGTAAATGACATGAGGATGAGTAAATGAAAAAAAAAATTGCATTCTTCGGTGAACAAATCCTTGAATCAGGCTGTGGAGTCAATGCTAATGAATGTTATTGCTTGAATTTACAAAAGACATCAAAGGTCTGTGTGAATGTGTCATAGGTTGATCCTCTCATGGACAGACCTTAACACACACAAGACCGGCAAGGTCACAGATGCATGGATCTATTTGAGCGTTAGGGAGGGAAATCCCAAGGGAAATAACGCAGGTGTTTTTGGTTTAAGTGTAAAACACAAAACATACATGATAAGGAAGAGGATAACTGGAGTAAAGGTCAAGTTCATGGCTGTTTGGAGTGAGTGTGTGTGTGTGTTTTGTGGTTTAGGAAGCTGTTGCTGGTGGATAACGTTCTGGAAGTGAGTCAGTGCACAAGCCTCAGTAATGGGATGAAATCTCACTGACTCACTCTCTCTTTTAAACACACACACTCTCACTCTCTCTCTCTCACTCACTCACACACACACACACACACACACACAATGTCAGAAGCTGGAGCAATCAACTCGTCCCAAATGGAGAAAGAAAGCAGGATTACATAAAGGGTCAACAGATGGAGTTAGAACAACATAAACAAAAACAGATTAAATTGACTGTGGTTACTTTTATCTTTCGTCAGGTAAATGACTCATTTAACCACAGCCAGTGACCCTTCTGTTGCAATACAATGCAATCTATCAATAAGAAGCTGTTACCATGATATTACAATGGCACCAAAACATATTTGGACACTCAAGTCACTCTTCAACAATGTCTGAATGTCAAAACTTCAGTTAACCTAACATATAAAACAAAATGGCATCCGTAACAAAACACATTGGACCTTTTCTCACTAACGTTACAAACTAACTGGTGTCAAGGAGATTTTTAGTGATATAAAGTTTTAGCTTATATTAATTATGAACATGTTACACTTATGTTATGTATAAAAGTATATGTACATTATACTTGCATATACAGTATATTTACGAATATTCCATGCTTAAAAGCTAAACTTATATTTGTGAAATGTTTAGCTTGAAAAGTGTCTCTCTTTGTATTTAATGCAATGCCTTTCAGATACGTTTAAATCGCGGTTTAAGTGTCCAAATACATTCAGAGGCCATTGTAATAATATTAAGTAAAACACTGGCTAGTGTTCATCAGTGATTATCCACAGACCTCCTCCTCTTTTTACAGTAACTCAACTATTCCCTCACATCCTAACAGCTGACAGGAAATTTCGGAGGAAAATAAATAGTTTTCACATGACCACCACTCACACTGGAGTCATTCCTTACTTACATTGTCCTGTGACACTTTACTTTGTTTCCCGGGAGAATAGATTTCACTCCTCCTATTTTGGGAAAAAGCGGACGATGTTCCTGGAAGTGATGACGGATGTAAGATTGGGCCGCGGGTCGCAGCGCCACCGTGTGTTCTTCACTGGAACTGCAGGAGGTGAGTCAGCACTGCAATCACTCAGCAATACCGAGAGGCATTTAGGTCAGATGAGATCACCGAATTATCGTGACCGGTAAAGTTACAAGGCCTCTCTAAAACGCTTAGTCACCGTGATACAGGACCGTCTTACGCAAAGAAGTGAGTCTATTTGTGTGAGTGACTGGTACATATATTATATAAACTGACATGAGACAAAAAACTGGGCTGATTATCGTAACATTATCACATGTAAAAAATAAATGTGCTCCCAAAATATATTAAGACATGTTAAGGATTTTCCATCAGGTTCCAGCCTTTGAAACTGAGAGATTTAAACTATTAAAATTAAATACTTAGTATTTGTGTACAAAAGTCTTCAAAAATAGACAAAACCGACTGAGGTTTGATATAAATAAATATATAAATACCTTTCTAACCCAGGACTGGAAAACCCTGATACTCCTAAAAGTTAATCAGATAAATATTTTGCAGGTATAATGCTGCATTATTAGAAAACAGACAAACATATTGATGACATCACTATCCCCACAAGGGCATATTAATTTCTACCAAATAAAAAGCTCTCTAGACCAGGTCTGGTATGTAAATTTCTCTTATGGGATAAAGTTTTACCTTACCTTCTCATGGTTAAACTTAAAATTAATTAAAATCGAAAAAAACGTACACATATTTCTTATTTTAATTTTTTTAAGCACAAAAATCAAATGTATGGATGAGCACAAATTAATGTGGTTTCCTATTTCCTTTTGAACACTGATATATTTTAACCTTCCATGTTGTTTGAGGCTTCCATATGGATGTTTATATATATACAATGAAAAAAAAAAAATCATACTGACCCCAAACTTTTGAAGTGGTTTACGATTTTTTTGCCTGCTATAACAGTAGCAACTGCATAGCAACGCCCTGGTAACCACTCACATTAACATTATTAACATCACTTACGCACAAGCTTTCTTGTGGTTTATTGCTTTAATTACTACTAATATCTGAAAGTCTAAAAAAAAACAGATTTCAAAATGTCACTGGACACAAACTGGAAGTTCACAATAATTAACACACCTCGTGATCAGCTCACCTTTCAGAGTAAAATGATATTCTTTTACACTCCAGGAGGGCCGTACAGCAGCTGCAAGCTAATCCTACAGTAAAAGGCCGGAGGAGCATTGTGTCAGGAGTGAACGTCTCTAGCAATGTCGAAACCACTGAAGACAATTGAGCCTACAGATGGAGCGGGGGCGAGAAATCCTAGACGCGCCTCAGACAGGTGTGAAGTAACCCAAGATTGAGAATAACCTGAAAAGTATATAAAAATAGTGGTAAAAAAAGAATGCGGTAAGATATGAAGAAACAACTTTCGCAGCAGGAGGGAAACTTCAAAGCGCACCTGCCAGCACGTGTGTGACGGATATGATCAATTATAAGACATCAAAGATGGGCGGGAGATGCTGTCAGTCCTCAGAAGTGCATCTGGATTACAGGTTCATTACACTCATATTGAGATGATTATTTTCCCACCAATGGTTTAGAATTTAATCTAGAGGTGCTAAAAATGACGCTTTATGCATAGATTCAATATTAAAAATGTTAAAGGTATTGGTGATGCACTTTTACTTTTGTTTAAGGGAACAACTGGGTAGCGTAGCCAAGCTGCAATAACCACAAGTGCATCACAACGGACCAACAGAATTCTGGGTAATCCACTCGAAGAAACTCTCAAGTAAATGCTTTAAAAAAAAAAATTTGATAAACATAAATGGGGCAAGCATCTGGGCTAGGCTTAACGCTTGCTCTCAAACGGCATTCAATATATATAAAAAAAAAAAAAAACCCACACAGAACCACTTTAATTCTCAACATCAGAACATTTTACACACACCTTTGTGAGAGAAAGCTGTCATAATGAGCAGTTAATGATGTTAGTTTCGCATTTGGGATTATAATGATTCATCAAGAGTAGAGTTTGCACGATTTGGCGAAAAATCTAATTGCGAATTTTCAGACAAATATTGTGATTACGATTTAAAATGTGATATATAAATAAAAAAGGTCCAGGTTTGCTTGTTAGGCTGCACAATTTGGCCAAATATTTTGTGATTGCATAACAATATGACAATAAAATAATATTTGTACTGTAAAATAGAATGATTTATTATTATGATTATTATTACTAATGAATGAAAATACTAAAATAATAATAAAATATAATAATTTAGGTCCCACTTTAAATTAAGTTGCTTTAAGTACTATGTACTTACATTGAAATTAATAATTCGATACATGTTTTTACATTGTACTTATATTTTAAAAATACCTACATGTAATTAATTTATGTAATTACATTAGTAATTACACTGTTGACCCTTCCCTTACACCTTAAACCTACCCATACCACCACACACCTGTCCCTAACCTTACCCGTATCACACCTCAATAGCAGCAAAAGTGTTTTACAATACAACATGAACACAATAAGTATATTGTACTTATTTTCGATCCAAGTACATAATACTTAAAGCCACTTAATATAAAGTGGGACCATCATTTATTCTACAGTACAACTGTAAAATTACAATACTAATATTTATGGCTGACTAAATTCGTTTTCAAACATTAAACCATCATGGTCTCTTGTTTTCTCTTTTGTCTTAAAGCTTCTCTTTTGTTGAGTTTATAAGCGCTTCTCATTAAACGTTTGGGAATATGGTTGTTGCAAGTTGCCTTCCCAAGTACACGTCTTAAAGGACAAGTTCGGTATTTTACACTTAAAGCCCTGTTTACAGATCGTATCTGATGAAATAGAACGGTTAAGATTAAAATTTGGACACATGCTCCTGTCCCGAGAATTTTAGGTTTATTTCGCTTTTGTGGACCTATTTTGCCAAGCGCGTCACACCCGTGATTCTTCCGTTGAGAGCTTGAATAATAGACACTCCAGCCCAGTTGGTGGCGATAATGCACCTTTGCCAATTGCAAGCAAACCACAGGCATTTCATTGAATACACAGAAGAAGCAGAAGAAGAAGCGGCGGAGTAATATCGTAAAGGTGCTGCGGTCTCACAGCGCGTCCTATACAAGTCAATGGAGTTGGACAAAAACTACGATAAAACCTGTTGGAAAGCATCTTTTTCAGCGATTTTTGAGTGAACATATCAGTGAACACCCCTGACCACTCGGTGAGTTTCACGTCTTTGTAAACGAAAGTTTAATGTGTTTTTAGGACGGAATCTTCCAGTGCACATAGACAACCATTGTGGGGGTGGTGGGGGGGAAGCGAAATAAACCTAAAATTCTCGGGACAGCAGCATGTGTATGGAAGTAAAATAATGTCAAATGTTTTTGAAATAAAAAGCCTGTTGAATTGCACTACTTGAAAAAAATAGGCATTGCATTAACCATGCTTGCATTTTAATGCATTGTATTTTTAGTGCTTACATTTTTATGGGCTGAAATTCAACATGGTTGAATATCTAAGCTGTGAATATTTCAATTAAAAACATTTCAAACACCTTTTCATTATTAAAAATTCAATAATCCATATTCACCTTTCATATTTCACTTCCAAAATATTCAAACTGTTTAAAAATACAACCAATAATATTCAACAGGCAATTTTCGGTCCATTTTATTTCGCTTTGCAAATTCGCTTCCACAAATTCAGAGGTTCAAATTCGACAGGAAATTCAACATTGACGTCCAGGAACTGCAGGAAAAGCAGTAGATTGCCGAGCATACTCTCCATCTGCTGTTAGTCGACCTCACCATCAGATGGTGCAAACGCGCTTGTTGTTGACGAAGACATTCATTCATAAAATGAAAATGATTATCTGTGTCAGTATATGCGGAAAAGATGATAAACACACAAAAGCTGTATTTATGTTTCATTCAATAACTTCATTGTTACTTTCCCTATTCTACATGTCATCAGCTTTCTCTACCATGAACAGGATTATAATCGTTTTCCTCAATACCTCATACTCAAGGATTTCCCTTCCGTTGATACAGTGATATGAAAGACCAATCTTGCACCTTATTAGGGAAGTAGGCTGTAGGCTATTATATAGGCTACAGGCAAGAAGATGGACTCAGAATATGAACTTAACGCGCAAAGTTTCATGCTGAGCGTTTCGTGATATACTGGCATAAAATCAACACATACATATAGTATGCATACGTGTATTGCATTAGCTTAAACTGTCACAGCACTTGCATATTGTCCTCCTATTGTTAGTTTAACTGTAAATCGCTTTGGATAAAAGCGTCTGCTAAATTACTAAATGTAAAATTGGCTTGACATTGGACATTCGCACATTTAGGGACCGTCTCTAAAGTTGCATACAACATTGGCATACACGTTTCTAACTTCAATAGCAAACTTACATTTATTTGAATAAATATCAAAAATCCAAAGGGTGCACATTATGCCTGACACTAAATTAACACTTTACAGTTGGTTTTATGACTGTAAGTCGTTCTATTCAAATGCTATCGGAGTTAGAAACGTGTATACCAAAGTCGTATGTACACTTTAGAGACGGTCCCTAAATGTGCGAATGTCCAACATCAAGCCATCTGTATGCCAATCTATCACTGGGAAACGCTCAGCATTAAGATTTGCGCGTTATTCTGAGTCCATCTGCTTGCCTGCGAGTTTGGTCTTTTACATCACTGTAGTCCATTAAGCTACGTTAAGCGTTGGATATGTCCAGCAGGGGAATCCTTAAGTATTGAGGGAAACCCTAATAGCCTGCATGCAGCACATCGCCACAATATAAAGTTAAGGCAACTAAACAACCAAGAGAAATATATGTCAACCTCAAAAATGTAACATTGGATATCCGCATCGGGGAATAACATTATAATCTCTTTCACGGTAGAGAAAGATGCATGTAGGCTACACAGGAAAAGTAACCGTGAAGACACTGAATTTAACATAAAACAGCCGTCATAATAATCACAAATACACTTACATTGCTGTAAATGAGTTTTATGAATGAATGACTTGTTCTAACTGCTGCTGGTCTTCAACACGCGCTTTTGCACCATCTGATGGTGAGGTAGACTAACAGCAGATGGAGAGTATGCTCGACAATCTACTGCTTTTCCTGCAGTTCCTGGACGTCAATGTTGAATTTCCTGTCGAATTTGAACCACTGAATTTGTGGAAGCGAATTTGCAAAGCGAAATAAAATGGACCGAAAATTGCCTGTTGAATATTATTGGTTGAATTTTTAAACAGTTTGAATATTTTGGAAGTGAAATATGAAAGGTGAATATTAGGGATGTCAACGATTAATCGACGATCGATTAATTGTCGATAATACATTTAATCGATACAACTTATCGATCATCGATTAAGCAGGTCTTTATGCGTGTGCGTGCTGCTCAACCGCGAAACATGTAAAGCGAGCGCGCTGGAGTTATGTTTGGGACCATTTTACACCTTCATCATGACTGTAAGTTTGCGTGTGCATTCGCAGCCTTTTGTTTTGTGCAAATGTAAGTTGTAATACTGTTTATTTTCTGTAGGCCTATCTATATCTGATTTATCTCATATTGGATGCATTTGGTTAAGAATTAACTCTGTAGTAAAGAGTCAGCTTCAGCGCGCGCAGCTCAAACGGCAATGCACGACTAATAATGACTATTGGGACTGTAATATTACATAACATTATAAAGAGAACAATATTGTAATAAAACGTTGTAAATTATTTGGGTTTAGTTGCCGTGTCGCGTTGCTCCAGGAAGAGCGCGTCCACAACATGAGTCGTTCTGAATGAATGGCACGTAACTTAGTTCAAGTTCACTTGTGCATGAATTTGCGTCATTTTGTGCAGATATAATTTGTAATATTATGTT
Source organism: Leuciscus leuciscus (assembly GCF_965113295.1). Lineage (NCBI taxonomy): Eukaryota > Metazoa > Chordata > Actinopteri > Cypriniformes > Leuciscidae > Leuciscus > Leuciscus leuciscus. The sequence goes on along the minus strand of NC_138738.1, from coordinate 5,945,067 downwards.
TATTTTGAATATATCTGGTTAATCTCATATAGGACGCGTTTCTTTTAGATAAATAACGTGCTAGCAAAGTGCTCCAGTTTAACGGTAGCAGATTCATTCAGCGCGTGCAGTTGTTCCAGGAAGAGCGCGTCCACAACAGTCACACATTCTCAGCGCATATTAGGTGGCGTTGGTGACACGTTGTATTAGTAGTTATATTTGATTATTAAATAATTAATTTAATTATCAATCACATCGAAACATTTTACAATCCTACTAGCCCTTTATTTATATTTAAAACCATTCTAATTGATTTGGTGAGGAACAGCGTTTTGAGCAGCATTTGCAGACCCTGTCATGCTGTCATAGCCACTGCAGTAGACGCATATCGCAGTATTAAGGCTAACGATTAATCGATTAATTGATCGTTAATTTAAACGACGATCGATCATGGGAATTTGTGAAAATTGACATCCCTAGTGAATATGGATTATTGAATTTTTAATAATGAAAAGGTGTTTTGAAATGTTTTTAATTGAAATATTCACAGCTTAAATATTCAACCATGTTGAATTTCAGCCCATAAAAATGTAAGCACTAAAAATACAATGCATTAAAATGCAAGCATGGTTAATGCAATGCCTATTTTTTTTTCAAGTAGTGCAATTCAACAGGCTTTTTATTTCAAAAACATTTGACATTATTTTACTTCCATACATGTGTCCAAATTTTAATCTTAACCGTTCTATTTCATCAGATACGATCTGTAAACAGGGCTTTAAGTGTAAAATACCGAACTTAAGCAACTGAATCAAGCTGTTCGTGTGTAAAAGAACTCAATGCCACACTTCACTCTGAAACATGAAGGGCATACACATATTAAATTAAATCGAAGCCATTGCGATTTGATAGTCATTCACTTTCTTGTCATGTAATAATAAATGTGTTTAAGAAAGTTTTTGATTCAAAGACAAAAAGAATGCATGGGCCACAAGTTTGAGGTTTTATGAATAGAGTCTTTATAGCAAATCCTCCAGGAGAGCAGGTTTATACGCATCTACGGGGCTACAGCATTAGAGCTTTGGTAAACAAACGATTAAAAATGATTCAGAATCAAACAGATTGAATAAATAACCACAGTGATGCCTTTGTAAGCTCTCACAGTCATAAGCAACACAAATAAGTTCCACTATTCCAGTCCTTCATTCATCCACCCAATCACATCGCTCCTTCCCTCCCTCCACTTCTCTCATTGGCTGCATTCGCATCCAGTTATTGGGCGGATTAAAGGCAGTGGTGCAGTTTTCTGATACCCTAAACTGTACAAAAATAGACGCCTAGTGCTGCTTTGTCTAATTTCGAAAACAAACAAGAAAACAAAATTAATAATAATACAACAGTCTTTCAATTGTTTCACTAATATATACAGAAGGTTTTGATCTCTATCCAGAAAGGCTGAGTGCTTTATCTCTGCGAATACGACAAACAAATAACTTTAATATATCTTAAGCTCCGGAACGTTCGATCTAGATCTCTAAATACATATATATCTGTATTTATAAGTATACATATATGTTAAGCAAACAGCCTGCAGAATTAACTGTAATTTGAGAGGCAACATTCGCAAGGACACGGCAAAACGTTTGTTCTTCGAGCACAAGAGTAGTTAAATCAAACGTCTTTTCATGTGGCAAAAGACGCACATTAGTTAACAGTTTTGCCTCCACTTTAAAAAAAACAACAACACAAAACTGCAAAAATAAAAGGCACGGGAAAAAAAAAAGTCACTAAGCGAAAAGACGGAGAAAGCAACCATTAAAAGGCCACAGACAAATTAAAAAAAATAAAAAATCAGTTGAGATGGTTGGGGGTGATTAAAGGTGCCGAACGATCGTTGGTGAGTGTCCGACGTAATTTGACTCCTCTGCGGATCAAACTCAACATGTCACCTCCGCTGCCCGGATCAGGAGCGCTGTCGGGATGGTCCACGCCGGGCTGGGAAGAATTGGCCTGCCCACGTTCAACTGGCACGCTGGAATTATGAGCTGCCATGTTTTGAATCTGCTTCTGCTGACACTGACGCTTGAGCTCTTTCTGATGTAGCTCTTGATATTGCGACTCCTGCGCGTGGTTATATTGCTGCAGGTGATTGTACTGTTGTTGATTATATTGCTGTTGATTGTGTTGTTGCTGATAGTGGTGTTGCAGCTGTTGTTGCTGATACTGCCTCTGTTGCTGTTGGTGCAACGCATACTGCTGTTGCTTATTCATTTGATACATCGGCTCTGCACTTCCCACTGGTGGCTGGCCAGGGAACATGGAATAGTACGGAGGCGGCATTGCACTCAGACTCTGAGTCGATGTACAGAGATTATGTCTGATGTGAGCCAGATCAGAGCCAGGTAACCTGTTACTCTGAATCACCCCGGGAGGGCCCATGGTCTCCTCACTGCCGCTCAGGCCGGCGGTAGAGACAGATGCCTTCAGCGGCACCTACAATTACAATGAAAAGGTTCTTTGATGATTAAAAACATTCAATAGAACTCAGTACAAGGATGTTAAAAATGCTTATGCAAAACATCTTTAATATTATAAACAAGCTCAACATTTTTACAGGATTCCATCTGGAATTTCTATTATAACTTCAGAAGAACTCTACAAGAACTTTCCTAAGAATTAAAAAAAGATCCCAATTATTGATTTGGCTCTTGTTTAATTCTTCCAATACTACAGGATTAGAACCCTAGTTGTATTGCGTTAGAATGATAAAATACTGGATACTACTCAAAAATACAGTAAAACTGTAATACTGTGAAACATTGATACAATTAGAATAAGAATCAGAAATCATTCTAATATGCAGCTCAAGAGACATCAGTCAAAAACAGTTATGCTGCTTTTTGTGGGATTTTTGATTAATCGAAAGTTCAAAATAACAGAATATTTTGAAATAGAAATCTTTTAACAGTACAAATGCCTTTTATACTGTCTTTTGATCAATTTACTCCATCCTTGCTAAATAATAGTATTATTCATATCAGTATAATCAAATCAGAAAGATGCTGTAAGATTATTCAAATCCTGAATGAAATGTATGTAATCGTAAAAGTTATTTTGGGGAACTCTTGTTTGAAAATAATGCTGTGCTGAAATCCTTTAAGAAAATCCTTTTGGATTGGCTACAAATTATGATAGATAACCCAGTAGGTCTCCTGTACATTCTTCAAGTTTCAGAAGATGAATAACCTGTGGTGTGGAGATGGGTATAGGCACTCCTCCACTGATGGTTCCCCGGCGGATGTTGGGCTTGCTGGAGGGTTTCCGGCGGATAGTGGCCGTGTGGGGTCCTATAGGCTCCGGATCCATCAGCAGACTGACGGTAGACGCCGGCCTCTTGCTTATAAACATTTTGCGGTAATTGAGACTTAAGTCGCTGTTGCGAGGAATTGTGGAAGATTTATCAAATTCAGACTGGCTGTGGGCGTCCTCTCCTCCGTGCAGAGAGATGTAGTCATAGTCTGAAAGAGAGGAGAGTCACACACCGCGTTAATGTTGAATGATAGCACTTATACATTGTTTAGAAGAAAAAACAATGAAATTAAAAAAGTAATTGAAGCTGAAATTACATATGCAGGGAATGATAGTGGAAGAAAAACAAAACAAAAAAGCGGTTCATGTCTCAAAATCTGAAGTCAGGGCTTAACAATAAAGACAGCCCAATGGCGTGAGAGTGTTTAGGGCCCGTCACAAGCTCTTTCAGGACAGGGCTGTGCTGTCACTACATCTTCCCTTTGCTGATCAGTACATGTGTTTTTATGCCTTGCAAACTTGCCTTACCTTGTGTGAAGTTTTTTCAAAGTAACATTATCTAGCAGTTTAAATTTGAATTAGTAATTTGTTTAAATGAAACAATGAAACATACAAATGCAATGGTATACATTTTACATTTTGTAGAGCGGGCATATATATATATAAATATAAAAATGTTTTGTTAATTGTTCATGCTATTGGTTTTTCAAAAAATTCCATTTTGTGGTTTAATTCATATCTGCACAACAGGAAACAATGTGTTGTCCTAAATGGGAATAAATCAGATTTTCTGATTCAGCAAAGAGGTGTGCCTCAAGGTTCAGTTTTGGGACCACTTCTTTTTTCTATTTATGTAAATAATCTACCATTACTTCTTAAAAACTGTCAGGTTCAACTTTATGCGGGTGATACTGTCATATATACATGTAATTCTGATCCTATACAAATTCAATCATCTCTTCAATCTGATTTTAATAGTTTACAAGACTGGCTTTTGGCAAATAATTTAGTGCTTAATAAAACCAAGTCATATACTATGATTTTTGGTTCTAGACATAAACTTAATTCCAAAACCTGTTCTTGTGTTATATCATGTAAAGACGGTACTCCTTTACATAGAATTGACACTATTAAATATCTTGGTGTATGGCTTGATTCTAAACTTTCCTTTAAACCACACATTAATCATATTTTATGAAAAGTTAATGTTGGAATGAGTATTTTGCATCGATCTCGAAATTGCTTCTCTTATAGTGTTCGTAAGAAACTAGTTGCTCAATTAATATTTGAGTTTTTTGATTACTGTGATGTGGTTTATCAGACGGCATTAAAATCTGATCTTATCTCACTTAATTCGGCATATAATAGAATTTGCAAATTCGTTTTAGGATGTTCTTTTTTCACCCAGCACTGTACAATGTATGATGCCCTTCAGTGGCCATCTTTGAATGTGAGAAGGCAGATTCACTGGCTCCAATTTATATTTAAATGTATTTACTTTGATTATCCTAGTTATCTACAACAATACTTTGTACTCTTTTCTTCAAACTATCAAGTTAGGCATTCTGTCCAGACTTACTTTCTCGTTCCTCGTGTTAAAAAAACAATTGGTAAGAGAGCATTTAGGTTTAAAGGGTTAGTTCACCCAAAAATGAAAATTCTGTCAGTAATTACTCACCCTCATGTTGTTCCAACCGCGTAAGACCTTCGTTCATCTTCGGAACACAAATTAAGATATTTTTGATGAAATCTGAGTGCTGGATCACTTCTCCATAGGCTGCTAGGTGGCCCAAACTTGCTGGCCCAGAAAAGTTATTAAAGAGATCGTTAATATAGTCCAAGTGACTACAGTGGCTCAATCTTAAGTATATCAAGCGACGAGAATACTTTTTGTGCGTAAAAACAAACAAAAATAACGACTTTATTCCACTATTAATTTCCTTCTCTCTGGGCCTCGTAGTGTTTTTGCGCTGCGCGTCTGTGTTATACGTCATCACGCATCACACACATGACCAGCGTCGGCCAATAGTGAGCCTACGTGGTGACGTGTAACACAGACGCGCTGCGCAAAAACACTACGAGGCCCAGAGAGAAGGAAATGAATAGTGGAATAAAGTCGTTATTTTTGTTTGTTTTTGCGCACAAAAAGTATTCTCGTCGCTTGATATACTTAAGATTGAGCCACTGTAGTCACTTGGACTATATTAACGATCTCTTTAATAACTTTTCTGGGCCAGCAAGTTTGGGCCACCTAGCAGCCTATGGAGAAGTGATCCAGCACTCAGATTTCATCAAAAATATCTTAAAGGACAAGTTCGGTATTTTACACTTAAAGCCCTGTTTACAGATCGTATCTGATGAAATAGAACGGTTAAGATATAAATTTGGACACATGCTCCTGTCCCGAGAATTTTAGGTTTATTTCGCTTTTGTGGACCTATTTTGCCAAACGCGTCACACCCGTGATTCTTCCGTTGAGAGCTTGAATAATAGACACTCCAGCCCAGTTGGTGGCGATAATGCACCTTTGCCAATTGCAAGCAAACCACGGGCATTTCATTGAATACACAGAAGAAGCAGAAGAAGAAGCGGCGGAGTAATACCGTAAAGGTGCTGCGGTCTCACAGCGCGTCCTATACAAGTCAATGGAGTTGGACAAAAACTACGATAAAACCTGTTGGAAAGCATCTTTTTCAGCGATTTTTGATGGAACATATCAGTGAACACCCCCTGACCACTCGGTGAGTTTCACGTCTTTGTAAACGAAAGTTTAATGTGTTTTTAGGACGGAATCTTCCAGTGCATATAGACAACCATTGTGGGGGTGGGGGGGGGGAAGCGAAATAAACCTAAAATTCTCGGGACAGGAGCATGTGTCCAAATTTTAATCTTAACCGTTCTATTTCATCAGATACGATCTGTAAACAGGGCTTTAAGTGTAAAATACCGAACTTGTCCTTTAATTTGTGTTCCGAAGATGAACGAAGGTCTTACGCGGTTGGAACAACATGAGGGTGAGTAATTACTGACAGAATTTTCATTTTGGGGTGAACTAACCCTTTAAAGCCGTATTAGACTGGAATAATTTGCCTGTAGATATTAGATCCATTACTTCATTTCGGTTGTTTAAACAATCTTTATTATCTTATTTTAAAGTAGATTGCACATGCCATCACTGAAACTGTCGTTGTTGTTGTGTACTGTTGCTTTTTTGTGGTGTTTTGTTGTTTGCCTGGTTGTTGATGTATTGTTAATTGTAATCTTGTTATGTTCTTTAAGTTGTAATTGTTTCATTGTAAGGACCCCCTCTAAAACGAGATGATACATCTCAAGGGGTTAATCCTAATAAATTCTAATAATAATAATTGTATACTTTTCCAGTGGAAACAAACTAATGGACCAACATTAAAAAAATGCAAAATGCAATTTATGATGCATATAATTTTTTTTTAAACATTTATAAATGTCTGCATTAAATAAAATCATAAAAATTGTCTTATTGTCTTTAAGTGCACTAAATTGACAGCCGTAAAAATGTCTGCATGAAGACTACAATGGAGTACCACCCCAAAAAATGAATACAACAGACGCACAAAAGCTCAGTTTGAAGTGTCTTTCAGTTACACTCGAACAACATGACAAGGTGGATAACAGTTGACAACTGACAAGATGCCGCATGTTGTATCTCATGGTTGCACACACTCAAATCTTACGCATACAGATAACACTCTTTCAACAAAGGCACGCCTGCAATATGACATGGATTTCCTAAAATAAAGACATTTAATGTTTATTATTGGTATATGATCACAATGAGAATAATCAAGTCTATGCAATGACATTCAGAAACCTACCATATAGAGGAGGTTCTTTCTTTACCGCTGTAAAAGAACAATAAAGTACATTTAACATATATACAAAGGGCCAAAAACACGCACTTTGGACAGCAATCTAAGTCTGTGATTTGTGCAAGCACATCAGATTTGGTCTGCAATTGGCCTATAATGGCACAGTGGCACATTTACTGCCTACACAAACCACAAATCAGATTACTGTGTTGAAAAACGACGTAAAAGTGTCAAAAAATAAAGGGGGAAAATGCCATACAAAAACACAAAGGAGAAAAAGAAAGCTAGATTGAGCACTTTTTTTTTTATAAATCTCTTCAAGTGAGTGCATTGAAGACTTAAAAGGAAATTTACAGAACAGAAAAAGAATAAATGTGAATTAGCTCATGCATGTGTGTGTACGTGCACGCGCGCACTGACCATGCTGAGAGGGAATGGTGTCCTCCGAGCAGGATGGCGTAGTGGTCTGAGTGCTGTATCCGCTGGAGCAGTGGAGGGAATCTCGGCTGGTCCGAGGAGCTTCTGAATTAAGCCCGCCTCCAAGAGTAAGACCCAGATGCTCCCTGGCTGACTGTGGCTACGGACAGAAGCGGGAGCCAATCAGAGTGAAGTTGACCACAATAATTCCAGTAGAATCAAAAGGTGTATAAAATGTGCTTTTAGTTTAGGAAAGGAAAACGTATGCACATTTAGTGCATCATTCCTGCATTCAAAAGAGCGTGTACCTTGCCAGACATGGACAGTGTCCTGGCTTTCTCCTCATATCCGCTGTAAGCTTTGTGTAGTGGGGGCATGGAGGTCCCGTTCTCTGTGCCAGGAGAGTTCTGGCCTTGATCCTAGACAAGGATATACTCTGTCAGTCCATGTCAACTTACTACAGGTAAGAAAAACAAAACACTATAACACTGAAGTCACAAGATTTAGGTGTTTTCAAATCTGCTCTGGAACCTGGTGCATTTTCTCCCATAGTTCGGTTAGTTTAGGCATATATGATTATGAACATTGCGCTCGGATCCGCACTATAACGATCACTCTGAGATCGCCTAAACGAGGCGGTCTCGGCCCAATTGAAAAGCTCGAGTGGTTTGGTTGAGGTGAGAAAGAAATCCGACCCAACGGACCAAAGAACCAAGCGGTATCATCAAGAGTGTTTGACTCATGCATTGTAAATATAAGATTGACGCACCTCCAAAAAAAGATGCACCGTTTGATGTTATTTCCATCAAGAGGTGCATACATTTTTGCTCAAGATCTTGTATTGACAATGCACTCTGTAAAGTCTCCTCCAGCACATCCCAGACTTTCACTGAATTTAAAGTCTGGACTCAGAGGTGCCAATTCATGTGTGAAAATGATTCTTTATGCTCCCTCCCATCCATTCTTTCACAATTTGATCCTGATGAATCTTGACATTGTCATTCTGGAATATGGAATATATCCTACATGGTTGTTTAAGAAATGAAAAGCTACACACTCCATTAATTAGGGTTAGAAGAACTGTTGCCAAACATATAACATGCTAGAAACATCATAAACACTGCAATAATAATCCAGTCATTGACTCTATTTAACCAGCATTTGCCTATTTAAATCCAAACGGATACTTTTTTTTGGCTGGGCAGTGAATAATTGATCAGTTAGAGCGGGAATGACGGCTACATTCATATAAGTGTTTGCGTGTGTCTCGACAGCTACAGATAAAGCCACAATAAGCCCATGGAGCGAACTTGTCAATCCATCTTGATGGATGACGCAGAGGAACGTAAACAGTGAACTTTGAAATGCTGCCTTGTGAAAGTGAACCGAACCAAGAAGAAAATGCAACATTCTAACAAATTAAGTCCCTGTTTCTGAACAAAGCAAATGATCTACAGGTCTGAAAATGCCCTTAAAGTCAACATGAAATGGTGTTCAAACTGATTTCATTATAAGAAAAAAAAAAAAAGTAAGGTGGGACTTAATTTGATCCATTAGGAACTGATTGGATTGTGAAAAGTGGGTGTTTTTTTAGACCTGAAAGTGAGTTTGCAGTGGAGAGTGGAGGCTTTTTAACCAGGACATCACAAATCCAAAGCATCTCATTGCAACCTAATGCTAATGCTGATTTACAAATTGCAATTATTTCAGAACCCTTTATTCTAATAATGATAATAACCATTAGATGTTTTTTTATTTTTACATTTGATAAAGTCTGCATTACATACAACAGTAGCATAATTAGTAGAAGTGTAACAATACACTCGGTTTGATACACAATACTGATAAACTGTTAATAAAAAGTATTGTTCATTAAAATGCTAAATTTGGTATTACATCAGGAATGTTCTTCTCCCCCATGACAGGTCAAACGTGACACCAATACAAATATTCATGATTCTGTATTCTAAAAATACAGAATTATGTTAGACACGTTTGCACTCTGTTCCTGACTATATATAAAAAATAAAAATAAAAAATTTAAATATTGTATTCTATTAAATAATGTTTTTTAATATTTAACAAAAAAAACATAAAAGTGTGACCTTTTGGGTTTACCCTATTTGATGCGCCATTACCACATTTGATGCAAAATTAAATCGGTCTAAACCTTTATTTTAGGTCAACTATACACAATACATATTTTTGTATTATGATATATCGTGACCTGATACATTGTTACAGCCCTACGAAATAGCTATTAGGTGGTTAACAATAAACGTAAATAGTCATTTTCTTTTTTATGTTGACTTTAATGACAGTTTGATGAATGTTTAGATGGGCCTATAAGAGTTTTAAAGCAGCATGCAGGTTAATAGTTGTAGACAAGTATACTGGTTAGTGTGTTTGATTTAAGAAATGGGGTCTGATAATCAGAAAATCATTTAAAATAGCTTGTTTCTCCCTGTGTAAAGTTTTATCAGACGGTCTCCCTCTAAAATGGCCAGCAGAGGGCGCTCTCCACCTTCACACAGATACAGCCTCCACACATGCACAATGACAATCTCCAGTAGTACATGCAACAATCAACAATAATGAACCCATTCACAGTCACACACACACACACACACACAGCACTACACTACACTGAGTCTGTGCTCACAGTGCTCCTGTGCCGGAGGTGTGGGCCACGCTGGCCGGTGCGAGGGATTGTTGGAGAATTCCCCTCGCTGAGAGAGCGAGCACCTTCCTCCCCTCCGACCAGGAGGAGAGGACTGCGTGAGCGCTGGGAGATGGAGGTGAGGGGCAGAGAGGAGTGGGACAAGAGAAAGATGAGATCAGATGAGGTCAAATCCAAGCCTCTGTCAAAATCCAAACCCTCTTGGACTAAAACAATTCCTTGGCCAAAATAAATGCTTTTGGGTACTCTCTTCAGTGCCTGATTAGAAATCATAACACATCACTTCTTGATTTATCTTTTAAATTATATCACAAAATATAGCAACTTATGGTCAAATTTAAACAGAGATGCTACGGACAAAACCATTGTTGTTGTTTTTTATGTCAATTTTGAGATTTTAGGCTGTTTTACTTCCATAACACGTCTTCCTTCAGACCGATGTAAAGAAAACATCTCAAATTTAATATTTTATTACACTTTAAATATTTGGTCTGTAGATTTCAAATAACAATATATATCTTTAAAGGCTTTTTTTCTCCTGCACTGAGCCAGAAATCTCCACTTCAGTAGCACTTCCATACACCAAACTCTCTATATTCTGAAGGCTTGTGCAGAGGGGTTTGTTTATATATCATTCGCCTGACATTTTATTTATAAAAACATGGAGATTTTTCCCCCTGGCTGTTGATAGTATTTTCTGATTTATAGAGTGATGGAAATGGATATCCAAAATTCCATCCGTAGAAACTCTAAAATGTCAACAAAATTATTTTGAACGTGGCATTATCCAATGTTCAGATTTTAGTCATGGAAAAATACAAATAAATGCCTTTTTAATTAGTTATTTGATTATTTGATCATTTATTTTTAAACTCTATTCATCTCTGGTAATATAATAAATCAGACAAGCATACTACACATAATAAGAGCAAACTTTTATTATAAATTAGTATTCTCAGAGTTAGATACCTTATTAACCTATGCTACTTTTTTGTAAATGCTTAATAATGTTTTATTGTAAAATGGTTTTATGCTTATAATTTATTACTAAGCATTTTATTTGTTGATATTTATTACCATATTTTCATTATACTGTAATACCCAGACAAACTACATTACATCTTCTATATTATCTGCACTGAGGAACTGTTTAATTATGTGTCTGTATCTATGATCTATTTGGTTGGGATTTTGAGGGGGGTTTGGATTATGAACCCCAACAGACTGGAGGCTGCGATGATGCTTACAGCCGTATTTTCTTCTTTGGGCTGAATGAGGTTGTATGTGTTTTGAGTGGCAAATTATTGAAACTGTTTGGGTTTCACAGGGTTAATACATCATAAATGGCCCAGGTAAGTTTTAGACCAATAGTTTTGTGGTGTGGGAATACCCGTGTTGGGTCTGGGGCTCGCAGGTGAAGCCCGTCCACTGCGCTGGAGATGGAGTCCAGAGACGGGACATGACGCACAGAGGTGTAGGTACTGTGAGAGACAGAAAGAGATGAGCAATATATCTGCACTCATACTTTTCCAATCGATTTTAAAGGGGTCATGACATGGATTTTATTATTTTAATATCCTCCTTGAGGTTCACTTATTTATTTATTTTCAACCTTCCTTCTGACCCTCTGGGCTAGTTAGTAATGGGCGGCTCCTTTAAGGTTTGTCAATAAACGGCCACTGTTATGATTGGCTAATGCCAATCACAGATCCCGCAATATCAAAGCGAGGTTGATAATAAATGCTTTGTTTATAATGAGGAGGATATTTTAATAGTACAAAGACTTCTTATATGTCAAAAGATCAAGGCTAATTTGATTTAGCATGTCATGACCCCTTACCATGTCATGAAAAATATTAACAATATAAGCAAGGCATAACTTTCGGGTAGTTGGTCACTGTTGAAGGACGTCACATTCAGTGGTTTATTTTGTGGAAAAAAGAAAATATGTATTACATGGCTACTAAACAAATCAATAAGTTAAAATTGAGTTAAATTTTAATTGAGTTATATCTTACTGTAGGAAGCTTAAAGGTTACCGCTAAGAAAGCCCAATATAAATGTAAAAAAATTATAATAATTGGCCTATACACACACACATATATATGAATCTGTAATCAACACTTTTTGCATCAATGAACATTTCTCCCTGACCCTGAACTCACCTGCTGATGCTGCTCTTGCGTGATAACGTGTTGCTAGGAGAGGCGGGTGGAGTCTGATACGAGTAGCTGTAGTCTGAGCCTTTCAGATCAAGAATAACCTGCATAAACAAAACAAGATAAAGTCAGAGAGAGAGAGAGAGATATGAAGTGGTAACATGTCGGCCTATTTAGAAGACATGCAGTACCTGTTCACTAGCAGGGGGCAGTGTGTTGGGATCAGCCGTCAGGTTTCCAAGATCTTCTAGAATTGTCTGTAAGTGGGTGACTTCCCCAAGCATGCTTATCTCTTCGTCCTGACATTACCCAGGGTAAAAAACAGTCAAACAATATTTATGCAGAATTAAATATGAATATATTCATATTCATAACCTGCATGAATCTGTCATCCCCAAAATCAAAAAAATACATTAAATTTATAATGAAAATAAAGTCTGGTTTAAGAACATGAGATCATAATAATTTTCATTATTTAAATTGTTCCCTAGTTCTCATAATTGTAATGCATTGTGATGTTTTACTGTAATACAGTAAAGAAAATCATCCTGTTTAATTAAAAACCGCATCAAATAAAAACATTAAAACAAATACTAAAATCGTTCTTTGCATGTTAAAATGTCATGAAAATGTATGTCTCAATAGTCAATACAAACAATATTTATCTTAAACCAGAGTCTGTTCAGACACTCACCAGGACAGGTTTAAGCATTGTGACAAATGAGCAGAATCTTCCTCTTTCCTCTATAAGAGCTCGACACACAGCTCTCTTCTCGGTCTCCTCTAACACGGCATAGCGTGTGTTGACGTCCTGAAGAGCGCTGTCCAACTGCATCTGCACCTCGCCTTTACCTACGCAAACACAAACACATTTCATCAACCACTGATAGGATCAGAAAGACTTTGACTTTTGTGACTGGCAACATTACAAACAAGTGTTTTTTGTTGTTGTTGTTTTTTAACCAGATTTTTGCCAAAGAAAGGATCAAAAATCATTCAAATTAAAGTCTTGGTCACAAAACAGGATCAGTGAATATTAAAGAATAATGCAACCAGTGTTGCAGTATTGTAAACTAAATTTAAAACCATCAAAACATTTCATTCATATTTAATAAAGCTGAAATAATATAAAACAAAAATTAGAAACTCCTAAATTAACATGCGGCACGGTTGCGCTTTGGGCGACCCAAGTTTGTGTCCTGGCTTGCGGACCATTCCCGATCCCTTCCTCCTCTCTCTTCACTTCCTGTCTAGGCTTTAGTTTCCTAGCTCAATAAATGCCAAAAAAAAAAAGTAAATAAAAATCAATGAAAGCTAAATAGAAATAAACAAAATTGGAAAATGACAAAGCACACCACAAAATTACTAAAACTAAAATAAAAACTCAAAATACAAAAATATAAACTAAACCAATTTAATATATTAATAATAATTAGAAAAGTATATAAAAATAATACTAAAATGACACTGGCTGCAAAACAAAAGGAATTACTTTGCCTGGCAGTTTATTGTTAAAACCACTGATCTTTATAAACGACTGGATTGCTCATTGCATCCGGTAAAGCCATCCGGAAGTGTTTAAGCGGCCATCTTACACTTCCCTACCGACAGAGGGCATCGCTGACTTACAGCCAAAACATTGATGGAGAAATCACCTGATTTGCAGCATATCAGTCACACATGAATAGTTTTTTAAGATATATGTACAGTATGTACATTAGAGATACTTCGAATGATAACTTTTCAGGCAGGATAAGCGATATATTAAATATTACAATACATACAATCCCCTATTACTAAATTGCACTATATTAAAAAGGTTACCATGCATTATCTTGCTCTGAGCGACAGTATAAAAACTCAGAAATAAAGCTTCATGTTTTTAAGAGCGTCATTTCTCTGAATAAGTTGTGAAATGTGTGTACTATTTCCTGATGTCTTTTTGTTGACCAACATCTACTTCGTACTCTTGGAGATCTTAGAAAGCTCAAATTCTATGGCTTTTTACTAACATGACAGTTTGCATATGAATTACGTGTTCTTTGTATATTGTTGAGCTAATTATTCATTTAACCATCGTTTGAGTCGTTCGTTATCTTTACTGCTTCGAAACACATGCTGTTAACAAAAACAATTGAATAATTTATAGTTACTGTATGAAAAATAATATTATTACATAACACAAATATTACATAACCGCAGTGAACTGTACATGGCAAATTAAGTTGTATGTACATAACTTGCAAAGCATAAATCTGTATTCAGATTTCACCGCTAACTGTAATGTTTTCTCATTAAAATCAGAAGATTTCCCATTAATTTAATAGAATTAGAATAAGGGAATACCAATATGGCAATACATTGGCTTCCCTTTTTATGAAGTCAAGAGCAATCCACTCATTTATATAGATCAGTGGTTAAAACTCATCATGGTTTGCCACTAGGAGGCAGTACAGTTTCTATTGACACAATACACCATGTAAATATTTGCTGCAATGCTAATAGCTGTTCTCAGAGTCTCGCTGTGCAGATTTCATTGGTCGTTCGTGACTAGGCGTGACGACAGATCTGGGGTCTCTGGTAATGGTACACAGGTGGACTGTATAGTGGGCATGTGTCCTTGTGTTTCATTTAAAGTCCAGCTGCCACCGCGACAGTCCCTCACATTCCAGACCAGCTACTTCTCTACACAGCAGTGGTCAACCAATACAGGTTTTTCAATGGCTAATATCGACTGATTCTACAAAGCAGGGTAGCCGAAATAATACAGTAAATATATATACATATCTGCTTCTGTCTCCTGGTGCTCTAACTGTACTGATGAAGTGCAATGGGAGAAATGTGAGGTTAATCACATTTAGAGGTTTGTTTACAGAGTCAGACCTCATGCCAGCACACACCATGTGAGGAGCTTTAAACACATGACCTGAGCTTTTCCTCTGTGTGTGAGTGTGCATGACAGGGATGAGCAATATCTTGATATTCAATCCTAATTTTATAGTTGTAATAATATTATAATAATAATAATAATAATTTGTTACATTTATATAGCGCTTTTCTGGGTACTCAAAGCGCTTTACATGGAAGGGGGAATCTCCTCAACCACCACCAATGTGCAACGTTACCAAACTCGTCAAATTTATCATGAAAATTCAATATTGCTCAGCCCTACACTCTTAAAAATAAAGATTATTTATTGGAATCTTCAATTTTCAATTTTCTCAATGTTATTTACGCAAAAAAAAACATGGTTCTTTTAAGAACTGTTCACTGAAAGGTTCATTGGGCAACCCAACATAGTTCTTCTATAGCATCACTGCAAAAACCTCAAGTTTATGGACAATTTGCAGCCCTTCTCAGTCTCAAAAATACACACAGCTACATGTTTAGCATTCCACTGACAGGAGAGCACTCTGACAGCTGTGTGCAGGACGCAATAGCAAGGCGTGTACAAGCGTACATCTCTGACCTCATCGACCCATTGCTAACAATAACCTCAGGTGTCCTTTGTGACACCAGATCTTCTGCAATCCAAGATGACATGCAAGACAGATGTACGGTTATTATCATAGGTTTCTTCAGAAGTACTTCAGACATGTTTATAATAATGTTTGCTCACATTAGATGAAGACAATCATATGACCTGGTGAATACTACTAACTTTATCTCAGTGACCCCCTATTTACACACTTTTGGTTGAAGAAAAAACAATAATAATCATTGGTGACAACAACACCTGAGAACAGAACATTCCAACAGTTTAAATGTACAATTTCTTGATTAAAAAAGACTAAAATCCTGACAATAAGGTTCATTAACGCTTAGAGAACACCTATCGAGTCGAAGTCGCATTTCTTATTAGATTAATAGAAATAGATCCATCAAATAACAGATAAACGAATGTTGCACAAGCAACAGTAGTTCTAAACAACTTCTGCAAATCCGTTTATGTGCTGCGTTATGCATCTTTGGGATTTAAGCAATTCTTGTCAGTGTTGTGAAACTCAATTAAGTCCTTTGACCTTCCGAGAAAAGAGATGATCCCTGGTCATTGAGTGCATTGACCTTGTGCTGGACTGTGACTGAATGCGTGTTTAGATGCTCTAAGGCCATTGCACCTTCAAACATAGCCTATAGTGAAGGATAAAATTAACCCAGGTTGGGTAGGAGAGCTTAAGGCTGGGGTCATCTGAAGTTTAAAGGGCAAAGGTCAGTAGGTCTGTTGATAAATCCCACGGCCTGTCTGCAAGACAAATGGCTTAGGAAACATACAGCTCTATTTGAAGTATGTTACAGGAGCCTGTTTCCTCTTACAGAACTTAAATGGAATTCAAGCCAACAGGGAGAAATAAGAAAGAGTGATAAACTAAACATTGTAAAAAAAAAAAAAAAAAAAAAAAAAACTGACTTGGCCAGTAAGCAACTTCTCAAAACTCTATAAAGTTTATATAAAGTAGAACCAAGTGAAGTGACCCATGCACATTTCTGAAAAGTAGCACAGCTCTGGTGTTTGGCTTGAGCTTGCTAAACACACACAAACCTCATTTAAAAACAAAAAAGAGAGGTGAGGGTAAAATAACCCAGAGCCATTCAGACAAAGTTGTGTGTGTGTGCCAGAGAGACATTCCCTCAGGTCTAGAAATCCCGAGCGGTTGGAAGCTATGATGTCATCATAAGCAGACACCTTCTCTCCATAAACACAAGCAGGAGGCAGGTGTGCAGGTTTTCTGGGAGAAGTAGGGCAAATTAACCTTAATAATAATAAGAAGAAGAAGAAGAAGAAGAAGAAGAAGAAGAAGAATGAGGATGATGACGGTTAGTCACGGATCCAATGCAGTACTGCCTCCTGAATGAAGGCTAAGCGCCCACAAGGATCTCACTGTTAACCAATGAGAGCATGGCAACGTGTGAATGTAGACCTGGGGCCGGCTGCATAAACTGCATAGACTAGTCTTAAAAGTTAGTCATCTAACTTTTTAAGGCCAGTTACATAAAAAGGTAGCTTGGTCTAATTTGAATCAGAAATGTAAGACTGAATGCCCCTTGGTTAACTGCTAGTTTGTCAAACTAGTTTTTAAGACAGGCTTAAAGGGATGGTTCAGAGTAAAATCAACCAAGGGTCCTTCGCACCATGACCTCGATCCAAACACCCCCCAGAAGCCTTTTTTCCCTTGGTCGAACATAATTAAAGTTAGAGCTTATTTTGAAATATCAGCCGGATGGCTTAGTGCAGGCGCTAACGGATCCAAGGATGCATCTCGTAAATTACCCCACTTATAATGCCCAGAATGGTACCAAACTTCCACAGTGGTACAAATAGGTTCTGTACTCATAAAACGAGGCATTGGAAAGTTTGTAAGTACATCAGGAGTTTATTTAAATAACACTTGCCTGATGGCTAATGCTACCGCTAACCCGGACGTCGACATCACTTCAGTGGATTGGGTAAAGCACGTTAAAGTCCTGACAGAAAGTAATGCATAAGGATGTAATATAACGACAAATTAAATTTTTTTTCTAAGTGTTGACAACTTAGTGTTAACTAATAATTGTTGCAAACTGGTATACCAACAAAATATTAGTGCATTCCTGGAACTGGACGTCGTTACACTACATCCTTATGCATCGCTTTCTGCAGGACTTTTACGGGCTTTTTGGGGTTTGTGTTTGGGGGGGGGGGGGGGGGGGGGGGGGTTGTGTTTGGCTCGAGGTCATGGTGCAAAGGACCCTAGGTTGATTTTACTCCAAACCATCCCTTTAACATAGTGGCTAAATTTATGCAACAGATATAAACAAATACAATTTAATTAATTTAACAAAATGTAGTTAATTCAAACACTAGAGAGAGAGCAGAAAATCCAGACCTCTAGTTCTTCCTACCATCTCAAACACAGCTGCAACGGTATTGGAATACTAATGTGCATGAATTTTAATAATTCAGAACCAATGCTCTTTCTTCACAATCTCCACACAGAGGCGTCCAAGTCTTCTGAGCGGTCTGCCCCCATAGACCTCAGAGTAACACAAATGCAAGTTATAAAGATGAATGTGCACTCCGAGACTCATCACAGGTCTAGACGCCATATTTATTTTCATTTTTTCACCATCTGTGTGAGTTACAGCAGTAAATCAAATGGCACAGCGATGGGTTTATGGATGTGCAGTGATATAAAAGCGCTAGCCTCTGAATCACTTATGCTAACACTTCTTTCGGCCCCTCTTTTATGATTCAGACTGTCAAGCCAAGGCCATGTTTTCCTCATTCTGCTGCAGATGACTAACATCATAGTGAAGGACTCTCTTAGAGGGAGCAGGCAAACCTGACCACGCTTCTCTTTGTTGACAACAACAGATTTATAAACGATTCTCATGATGGATGTTGCGTTCCCCAATGCAAATTATAAGCAACTCAAACACACAGCACATGCAGAGCAGCATTTACTGTGAACTGAAACTGAAAACACAGTGCTGTTACATGCAGCGTATCAGACTATATATATTTATATAACAACATCACAACCGTTGGGATTTGATGATCGCACAAATCCATATCACATTCTCGCCACCATGCATTGTCAAAATACATACATAAAAAAAAAAAATAACACACATTTGGTGCTTTGAACCCTGTTTAACATGCTAATAGTGCTGTTAGAAGCAATCCGTTCATGAAATAATAAATATAATAGAAAACATAATATTTCGCAGTTTATTTAGAAATTGTTTATGGCCATTTCACAATTTCAATCATCGTACAGCACCACGGCACCCAGTTAAAAAAAAACTTTCTTGGATTTACACAATTCACTTGGTTGGAAAATACGGTGAAAAAAATCATATCCCTGAAGGAGGAACTACAAATTAAAGAAATGATTTTCATTTAGGGAGTAAATGAAACCAAGTTACTGGCTAGTTGGAAATAAACCACCACTGATCAAACCAAGAAGATACAAACAGTCCGCTAAAGAGTTACTAATGAATTTGAAGAAAATATCTTGCGAGAGGGAACATGTCCAGCCTAATTATACAGATCTTGCTTTTCAGTTTTCAAATTCAGTGACTTAAACCAAAAGACACTGGATCAAAGGTCATATTACTCCTAAATACCAGACAAGACAGATTGTGCAGCCGCAGCACCCTTCTATATGAAAGGGAGTGTATGACCACAGGGTGTTTTCCCAATGTTGGGAAAGATGACATGCCAATTGAAGGAAGGATGGGAGATCGCTTTCCTCTCTGAGAGTTTGTGTGGCCTTGAGCTATGAGCTATTTTGGTTACAATGTTTTGTCAAAAACGGCAAATTTCCTCAAATTACAGAAACATGCATAAAATCACCTTTTAGCAACCTATTTTTTTTTAATGAAATTGGATCTCATTTTTAATTTTTTTTGATCTCATGTGATTGACAGGTTGTCCCGTCCTCGCACCAGTAAACACGTTATCAGAGAAGAGATTAGATGTCACTGCAAGCGGGAGGGGAAGATATTTTGATAAATTTTCAAAATGAAAAAAAAAAAAAAAATGTATCTAAATGAGAACTGATTTAAAAAAATTATAATCTAAGAACAGATTAAAATTGAGAAATAGATATTTCCAACCCAGCCCTACATTCTAATATGCTGGTTGGGTGTTCAAGAAACATTAAATGTTAAAAAAAAAAGTTGTGTTGCTTAATTATTTTTGTGGAATTCATGATAATTTTTTCTGAATGATTTGATTAATAGAAAGTTCAAAAGAACAGAATTTAGTTGAAATAGTAAATAATTTTCCATGGTCACAAAATATTTCTGTCACTTTTGATCAATTTAATCCATCCTTGCTGAATAAAAGTATACATTTTTTGGCTTAAAAAAAAGTATATATATATATAGCTGTCTTTATATTTTAGGGGATCATCATATCTAACTCTAGCCTGGATTCGGTCTGGACTTGACCCGTTGTGGAGCAACTATGCTCGAACCAGAGCTGTTCGGACCAATCAAATTGTCAGGGCGGGCTTTATACGATGATGGACAGATGATCAACAGTAACATAATCATCCGCGTCACCAAAGAGCGCTTGGGTTGAATTCGTTTACAACAAAGATGGCTGCCGCTGGAGAATTGAGATGTGTAGATTCCGCCATCGCGTCTGTTATAGAAGATATCGACAGCGCATTAATTTAAGTGATGAATGAAGAACATACGTCACTTACTCCGTTGCTCTGATTGGTTGTAGGTCTATCCAATTGAGCGCAGAGGCATTTTCTTTCCTGGTTCGGTTGAAACACGCCCCATAATCACAGCCCAATGGAGCAGTATCAGACTCACATTCTGACTAGAATCTGAGTATGACGACGTCAGGCTAATCTAACTCGTCATTTTATGATTTATGCTGTATGTATGAGCACACTGAAAACTGATGTTTCAAAAGTCACTTTTATCACATCCTCTGGAAATGATGAATAAGCGTTTGAGTGAGGGTGGATGCAGAATATAGATCAGCGGGCGTTTTGACCCATCAAATAGACCGGAGCAGAAGTGAACAGCGAATGACTGTTCAGTCTCTTACTGCTGCCCACACACAGCTGAAGCAGACGACACCCACCATAATGACAGAACACATCTGCATACGCATCTATCTTTCTCAACGCCTTTATTCCATGCATTCAATGCATCACATCTAGAACTCGTCTGGTGCCTCATTCCGCCACTCTCAAAATGATGCCAACAGTATTCAAATCTTATTCAAAGTCTCTGTTAACTATTCAATACACAAAGCTGAATCTCACACCAACACGTCCACACCATGTTTCACACACTAAAATCAAAGAAAGTAATAAATCTGTATAGTGAATAATTGACTGGTGTTTGAGATTTCTCCACCGGCATAACTCTTGGAGAAAGTTTGCACATTGCTTGTGTGATATCCACTGGCTTGCCTTCATGGTTTAAAACTGAAATATTTCCAACATTGCAACGTGACATTTTTCTTGATCACCAACTCCATCTTTGCTTGCAAAACGATGGAAAATTATTCACATTTTGTGCACATCAGTATAGCAAAAATCTAAGTAATAAAAATAAAAAAAGCACATAAATTGCTAAAACTAAAATAAAAAATACTATGATAGAATATAACTAATAAACAGTTTTTTTTTGTGCCATTTTTGTAATACAATTTTTATTCTGCATTACCGTAATGAAAATTTGAGGATGAATGTGATGATTCTCCAAACCAGCTTCATTTTACTTATGCAAACTATATATTTTTTCTTTTGATTTTGGGGTGAATTATGACCTTGATATGTTTTATAGGTGATGCGAGATTAAAAAAAAAAAAAAAAAAAAATTGTATTTGGATTTGTTGGTAAAACTATGTCCTCATCATTTCGTTACAGTACTTTGTAACTCTAGGCTAGATTTTTTTAAAGGTGTGTGCACAATGCAGTTAGACCAGGGCCAAGATCACCAAGGTTGATGCCATGACAACAGAGGGTGTGGTATTATGACAACACAAGGTGTGGTGCCAACAGAAGTCATGGGCATATCATATTGTGTTAAGACAAAGAGATCTGAGGCAGTAATTTGAGAAAGAGTATGTGTGTGTGTGTGTGTGTGTGTGTGTGTGTGTGTGTGTGTGTGTGTGTGTGTGTATAACAAGACAACAGGACATTATATGTTGCAACTCACAGAACATTATTAAGACATTATTTACCCAAGGTGTTCAGCCTCTGTGACTTTCATTTAATGATTTCCTATGTAAGCGGTCAGATCTTACCTTTTTTAACTTTCTTCTGCAGTTTAATGGTGTCTGAAGATTTCTTCTTGATATCTGCGCGTGCCTTCTTATATTCTAAAAAAAAAAAGAAAAAAAAAGAAGAACATTAGCCTCGTCGGTGGAGGCAAAAGATAAATGTTAATTAAGGCAGTTGTTCAAATCTCTAATCTTAAATATGAGCAACAATAACTCTGCCTTCCTTAGCAAGCACTGATAATAAATTATTCACAATGATGTCAAACGAAACGACCCCTTAGCAACCCCAGACAGCCGTGTTGGAGATTGCGTGGGTGTAGCTGCGTATTTACTGGTGAGTTGCAAAGCAACTGATTGAACGCCTATTTTATATGACATAATGGATTGTTCTTATGAATAAATGATCCATTATGAGCGGTGATATAACTGTCTGAGGGACTCCCACAGAGCTAAGAGCCATTTAATAATTAACAGTGTGCAGCTAATAGGACAATTTTTTCGACACTGGTGATCTTAAAGGGGTGGTGATATAATTATTATTATAACATTTTTTGCTAGGGCTGGGTATTGACTCAAATCTCACGATTTGATTCGATTTCAATTCACAGGCTTGTGATTCGAATAAATATTGATTAATTTAGATATATATCAGGTATAATACATGGCAAATTTTCTCAAGGAAAAAATCTCAACTAATGCTGTAAACTATACAGGGAGTGAAATATTTAATATTAACTGATTTGTATTCAAAAACTTTTTTTTAAATAATAATAAAGTTATAATACTAACTTTATAATTGATTAATTATTTTCTACTCCAATTCGTTTTTGAAATATAAACATTTAAATTGTAGCTGTAATAAAAACCTGACAGATTTTTTCAAACACATTAAATACTGAAGAACAGTAAAAAAAAAAATGTTATATTGAATATGTAACATGGTGCATATATTTATCAAAATATATTTACCTGACTAACGAGTTTATGGTCACTGAATGGCTTTTGCTTGATCTGAGGCGGCAACAGTGATCTTTCACGCCACATTAAAGAGCACCAAATGGCATTTATTGTTTGAATTTCGTAATAAAATGGACAGAATTGAAATCTGAGACTTTGTTTCACATCAAAAGTAATAAAGCACAAAGGTTATTGTGATTTATTAGATGGGAAGCACGCCATAAATGTTTGTTCATTCATCACCTGAAAACAGCATAGACTAGGGATAGTTCACATAAAAATGGAAATTCAATCATGATTTTCTCATCCCCATGTCGTTTCAAACCCTCAAAATTTCTGGTTAATTTTCTTAAAATTCATATGGATTAATTTTACGATGCCTATTTGAACTTTTTTGATCTTCTACGTTTTTAACCAAAGATTTATGGGTTTGGAATGACATGGCGGTGAATAAAAGATGAAAGAATTAACATTTTTGGGAGAACTATCCCTTTAAGACTTGACTATATTGTTTATATGTGAAGTCTGAAACTGATGTATGAAACTGGATATTCTTCTTCTTATTTTTATTTTTTATTTTTTATTCAGCTTGAGTCAACTTTTTGTTTTCAGGTAAACTCTTCCTTTGAATTCAACCCTACTTAGCTAGAAACACTTCCATTATAGGATTTAAACGATACTTTACCTCCTGCCAACTTTTTGTACACAAAGATTAAATTCTAAACCAGTCGAATATCGATTATAATCACACAGGGAAGGAGGCCGATACCTTTGGCATGGTCTTTATCCAGCTGACTGGCAACCTTCTTCCACTCTTCAATTTTCAGTTCCAGAGGAGTGATCAAGTTATCCATGAGAGCTCTGCACACACGCACACACACAAAGTTAAAGTTGTCCATACAGGTAATGAATTGTATAATACATAATCTCCATTACCAATTTAACTACTCAGTTTATGAAAGTCATAAGTAAAAAGTCATACGTGGTGAACAGTTTGAGCTTGTTCTCAATGCTTCTGTGTCTCATACACATCCTGGTCAAAGCTGATCCGATCTCTTTCGTTGCTCCTGGAGGGAAAAAAGAAAAAGGAAATTAATATCAATGTCCTTAATCTCACAATCTTCCATTCTGAGCTCCATCAGAAGCTGCTAAATGCCAAGAGGAAAAACTCGTTGCTTAAGAGTTCTGAAAGAACAGTTTCATCACATTGTTCTCTCCTCTCCTCTCTTTAATCCTTTCTTCCCCCACTCTTTATTTAATAAGTGGCTGAATGGGCTTCATTTTGTAACATGTCTCAGACAGCTTGCAACATAAGTCATCTTATCTTTCACAGGAATGTATGGTTCAAACAAAGCAACACAAATTTCTCATTAATGCGGATTAAAGGAATTGTTTGCCCAAAAATGAAACTTCTGTCATCATTCACTCACCCTCATGTTGTTTTAAACCCATATGACTTACTTTTAACTGATTCATTGATAAAAATCTGACTGAAAAGAATGAAATGCTCACATGATAGGAGACATAGTAAACGAGTCATATGGACTACTTGAAATCATCAGTAGCCCTTTACTGTAATTGCATGGAAAAGAGCATGGAAAACAGTCAAACTTATTTCCACGGAAGAATGAAAGTCAGTCCAACTGGTTTGGAATGACATGAAGGTGAGTAAATAACGGCAGAAATATCATTCCATTGAGGTGGGTAATTACGTTACACTCATGGATCTGTAAAAGAGGCACATGAAGCACATTGACCTAGTTTCTTTTAGCAAAGGCCTTGTACCTGAATCAGGGCAATCTGACCCAGAAGAGGGGAGGACGGGACACATATGACATCTCGACCGAGTTGCATTGCCTCTCTAAATACAAAACGCCTCTAATGAGAGATATAGAGCTGGGAACTAAGGAAAATAAACTCTTCATTCTGTACAATTAACATATACATTTTATAGGTTACACTACGTTTCAAAAATCAGTGAGATTTTTTTTTTTTTTTACGGAATTAATATTTATTCAGCAAAGATACATTAAATTGATCAAAAGTGACAGTACATATATTTATAATATTACAAATAGAATTTATTATTTATTATTATAGAATTCATTCTATTATATTCTCTTAAATATAAGGAAAATTTCCACAAAAATATTATGCAATGTAATAATGTTTCTCTGACCAGCCAATCATCATATTAGCATGATTTCTGAAGGATCATGTGACACTGAGGACTGGAGTAATGATGCTGAAAATTCATCTTTGCTATCAAAAGAATAAATTATATTTTAAAATATATTAAATATGACTTTTTTTAATACACTGAATTTAATTAACTATAACAACTAATGCACGGTTTTATATAAAACTCTTCAGTGTCGTAATATTGAGGAATTAGTGCTGCGGCCCCAAAGTTTTAAACAGGTCAATTACTTTGCTTCTGCATAATCACACTAATGCATCACTGCACCAAAGCCTCCAGCCTGCAGAAAGAGCACTGCACATTTATCAAGAGACCGCTCACACAAGACAGGGTGCCAGAAAAAGCAGCTCTTCAACACCCCCTAAAGCCTATGCACTCATTCTCTTTGGTTAGCAACAACTCAGTTTAGCCAGAACAAAATTAGATCGCTCCCATTATGATCAACAAAAGTTGTTTACAGTGGAAGCTTCTTCATCTAGCTCAAATTTATTAATTTAGCAATACAATCACAATGTGTGAAAAGATTGTTATGAATTGTATTCCTTGCTTATATCACAATGATTCCTTTGCCTTTCCAATGATTCTCTTTCTAGGAAAGAAAAACAGTGGAAAAACAATCTCTCACAATCAGTAAAGGCAGCCCATTGTAGGGCCACACACACGGCTGGACTTTGTTTGACTTTTCCTCAACCTAAAGTCATTTAAGGAAAGGAAAACAAAAAGATGCTACATTTTTGGGCTAACACTTGTACAGCTGTGAAGCACAGCCCCCAAAAAAAGCTATATTTAATCACTAATGTGAGAGGAATGGATCTATAAACTTGATAACAGCTGAGGTAAACACCTGGGAAAGGCATAGACTAAACTGGCTTGCTATTAGCCTGTATGATAAATTACTCCGAATAATTCTGATTACAAAACCTGATGAACTAGTTAGATTATGCATTACATCGCAATGATACATCCATTATCCCTCCCACCCATAAACACATAAAAGGTCACATTATCTGATGAGTCGGAAACTCAAATTACATAATTGCTATTGAAATACTCGACCCTGTGAGTCACAGTGACTGAAAATGTATTTATTTATAAATACAATTTTATTAAAATAAATTAAGTTAAGCCATTAAATCATCTTATCACAAACGCTTTAAACTGGACTCCTGACTGTGTTTGAACAGGATGTAGTTGCCGCATTATGCAAATTGTGCACAGAACAAGTTCTGTTATTGGCTGTAAAACCTGCCATTCATCTGCCGTTAACACTCACTTCTTGTTTTCATTCTCTCAATCATTGAGTCCTCTTCAAAATAATCAAACAATTCATTGAAACAAGTGAGATGGAACACAACTCTGCCAGCTTTCACACTGTCCCACTGGCTTGGAAAGACTTGAAGAAAAGGGCCTTACTCTACTTTTCACTCACAGTGATAAAATAATTCAATTCAATATTAAAATGTTATTATATAACAGTAATACATTAGCCTGGCTAACGTCAGACCTCGTCTCATTGAGACGTGGTCTGGGAACCACATGTTCATTTTCTCGTATTTGAGGCGTGGTTTACGAATGCCCAGAGCCGTTTATTGGACGCTGCGAATATCTATCAAATGCGCCTGTACCTCATAGCCAATCGTTTCAGTTATACCAGATGACGTATGTAGAGCGACAGAAATTCGACGAGGAAGAAGACGAAATAAACTTGCGTTCTAAACTACTTAGAACACTATCTAAAGCTGCATCGAAAGGTAACTTCGCGTCTGATGCCATGTTGGATCCATAGTTATAAACAAACTGCTTCGGTGTGTCGCATAGACGTCGTCATCGTCTTGCTGCTCCCTCCCCGTTCTGTGATTGGTTCCCTTTTTGAGGGGAAAATCCAGTCCATGGTATCCAGGCTGCCTAGCAGCGTGAATAAAATTGCACTGCGCTCAGGGCAGCATGGGGAAACCCAGGCTAGTAATACATGTCAATTATAATAAATTTTTAAAAAAGCAACATTTCACTTTCTGTGTGTATAAGCTCCTCATTCCAAATTTGGAGAAATGCTGTCAACTACTACATTTTCCCACAAAACTTGTATTTTGCCACTTTTTCATGGCTTGTTGCACTTAAACGTTCAAATACATACAAAATTATGTAAAAATTGCCGAGTATTCTGGTGAATAGTCAGTTTTGGAATGTGTCACGGAATGGATTTGTGCATAAGCTCTTAAAGTGACAGCAGCCTAATAAACCTGCTGCTGAACCAAAGACTAAATCACTCGCAGCTCTTGACTGAATAACTTTTGCAACTTTAATTGTAAGCATTAATCTGCATTTCATTTTTACAATGAAGACTATCCAGTGTTATTTTACATTTGATTACTTTAATTTCTGTAGTAGCCCATTTCTTACCTGAATACTAGACCCACCTGAAAAAGTAAAGCCATGTTTATTTCATTTGTCTCTTTATTCTATTGTATTTTATTTGTGCAATCGTTTGCAATTTGTTTATTTGTTCTTATTTTATTACACTGTTTACTTGCCTTTTTTTATTCTAATAAAGCCTCCCTGTGCTATGTGTAAGCTATTATAACAAATTCACCCAAATAACCCAAAAATTATGAGATAATAAAGTATCTGTATGGAGGTATACATGGCAGTTTTCCCCATGGTATCGAATATCGATATTTTTCAAGGTACCATATCAAAGTTGGAAATTCAAGTATCGTGACAACACTATAACAAACAATAAAAAACAAGTAAAGTGAACATTGCATGCATAATGCGAGCCAATGTTCGAGCATTCACATTCGTCCAAATTTACACTTTGAGACACCCTACATATCTCCCATTAAAATTAAATACATTACTATTACTGAAGTTAATTCTATAATCCAATAACGAAAGTCTTGATAAGGTTCTCTTTTCCCCCCCAATGAAGTTCTTCGTAAAACTACATCCGTCACTGTACTTCCTGGTAAGCATTTCCCTGGTCTATAGCCAGGGCCAGCAAATGTGTGCTCTCTAAAACCTGACTGTTCCTCCAGCAGGAGTTCGACTAGACATGTCATATCATGCACCTCACTGGTCTTCTGTTGCTGTGAGCATGATCTTCAGCGCAGAAACTACTGCCACAAACTGGTCTCTGTTGATGTTTTGCAGTTAACTCACTCGGTTGGGGAGGTGGGACGTCACGTCACACCCTGAAGCCTCGGGCTAGCGCTCAATGAGCCGCATTACTGCCACCACATTTCACACGCGAGATCTCAACACGTTATCTGCTGGGGGTTGAGTTGAGACATTAAAAGCTTTCAGATGTCTCTGATGTCAAGTGTTGAATAAAGGGAGCTCAAAAGACACAAACTTTGTAACAACAGTTCTCTAACTCTATAATTACAGGTGTTCGAGTATAAACCCCTTTTAAAGTCAGGCAGACCGCCAAAAAAAAAAAGAAAAGAAAAAAAAGTTGCAAATTCAAAAACAGTGTGAAATTTGTTCTTCCCTTTTTTAATTCCTTATAAGAGTAACAGATCAAGCTGATTGCACCATTCTGTAAATTCTTGGGATCAAACCTTGCCAATTTTCCAGCCACTTTAAAAGCAACTGTTATTCTTGGTGGAAACCACAATAGGGAGAGTTCAATTAATTTAACCGCTTGTTTCTGTCTGAATCAGACTGATCTATCTTTGTGGCTATGTATTCAAAACATTACCAAACAATTGTATACAACTTTTTAAACCAGTTGAGATGGAGTTGTGGCCTAGTGGTTAACGCACATGTTCTGACACATTCATTACGATCTGTAGGTTCGAATCTAGCTCCAAATTGTTTCCAAATCCTGTCTTTTACCCATACATTGCAGTTCCCGCTCTCCTGTGAAATAAATCTGGGGGGAAAATGATGGAGATAAAGAAGGAAGCATATTTGGGCTGAGCAAAGGAGCACGTTTGTGATTTCTGTTCCAATTATAAAAGCAATGTTATTCAGATATACACCAAATTTTACTTTTATGAAGCACTAATAAGGTCTGGTTGCTATCAAAATCATGCATTATTACAATTAAAAAAGATTTAATATAAAAAAAAGTCGGTTACAATTTATTTTAAGGTGTCATTGTTACAGTGTAATTATATATGTAAGCACTGAGTAATATTAATTAACTACATGTACTTACTATAGAGTTAGGGTAGGATTAGGGTTTGGTGAGGGTTAGTTGCATGTAATTATGCATAATTTACTGTTATTACTATGGTAAGTACATGTAACATAATAAAAAGGACGCTGTAAAATAAAGTGTTACCAAAAAGTCTAATACTTTAAAATCCATTCAGTAGATTTACAATGGTATCAGATGGTAATGCGAGGGTTATTTAATATATCAAGGTATTCAATTATTACTAATTCATATACCATGTGGTATTACCATAGGACAATTTCAATTGTACTAAATACCATTGCACTAAAATTATATTTTTGGATAAATATCTGTAACCTATACATACATTACATAATTTATTATATATTTGTATTGTTTACTTGTTTTATTTGAATAAAATATCAATTATATATAATATAAAAAAATATTAATTATTAATAAATTATAGATAAAAATATGCATTTATATATAAACCCCAAACAAGACATATGAAAAAAAACCGTGCAAGAATCAAATCTTTCTGAAACCATATTAAAACATTCAAGCACTCAGATCTGTGTCTAATACAAAAAGGCTCTTCACATTTCTTGCCACTATGATGTATGATCCCCATTAAACCTCTTAATCAAACAAAGACGGTCTTTATCACTGACGGAGAGTCTGTACGTTTCCGTCAGCACTCAAATACTTTCCACTCGCTTGTGCCGTTAGAAAAGAGTTCATAACTCAACATAAAGCCAAGCCTTTGCACACAACCTCAGAAGAACAACACGCTCAGTAACGCACACCTAGCTGGCGGCTTCATCACCTTAAACGGTCAAAATTGTGTTTGCTCAAGAGCAATAAACTTTTCCGCGTTTTCCTCAATGGAAAAGCTTTTGCTTAGCCACAATTTAATTCCCCTGCACATAAGCTGGCTGTATGAAGAGATCTAAAGAGGACAGAAAGCGCATTGGGCCAGCATTCGCAGCGCTCCGTTTCAATCTCAGATTCTCTATTGAGTTTTCTGACCGCGGGTCAGTCACAATATATTCATTCAGATAGAGAGAGAGGCCTGAAGAATGAAACCTTAGTTAACAAGCACTCACTGCTGTCTGTGATATGATGCTTAAAAGAGGCCATTCTGTGGACAAAGACGACCATTCACACAGACACAGCACACCTTGATCACACTCACACATACACAATGACAGACACTCATAGTCACACTAGAGATTCTGCAAGTCAGTATAAAAAAAAAAAATTGTAAACATAAATGTGTTCAGCATATTAGTTTTTCCTCTAGCATAATTATAATAATAAATTAAAACAATTTAGAAAATGCAATGCTCATGGTGAAGACACTGAATAAAAAGTATTAACTTCCATTTGTAAAAGAGAAAATTGTCCATTTGATGATTGGGTACAGAGAGTAGACTATTAAAGAGAATTAAAAAAGAATTCATTGCATGCCGGTATGCAGGTCAGATCAGGGTAAACTATTCAGTGCTGATGTGCTTAAAACATTAAAGCATTGATTACACTGCAGTTCAACCAAATTCATTTGAAGATCAATAGCTTTCAGGAGGGAAATTTGCACAAAGCGCTCGCTCCCACAAACTTTCCGCAGTACAAGATCTTGTTAATCACAACGTTGCATCAGAATATCATCCACCTAGACTTTGCTACTGGGAGAAGATTCAGTAATAAAACATTATATGTCTCTCCTTAGGGTTCACAGACTATTTCATTGTACTGACATCAGCGAGGTTTACACTCCCAGCTGGTCTCCTTGAAAAACTGCTGAACCTTAATGACCCCACATGAGGAAGTGAAATATTAAGAGTGTTAATGAAGCAGGGTTTTTTTTTTTTGCAAGCAAATCTGATTAGCATTTACTGCGTGAATCCGTTAAGTGCATTTCCTCATACACAATGGTGCACTTTTCTCATCAAATCTAATGCAAAGAAATGACACCAAAGTATAAAAAAGCCTTTTTTTGTACTGTAAATTGTTCATAAAAATGTATTATAAAAATGTATAATTATCACATAATTATTATATAATATAATAAACATTTTTATGTCTTCTTCAGGATCAAATAATAATAATAAATTAAAATGACAGTCTGCAAAAAAAGAAGGGATTTCAGAGGCATTGCATTGTCACGAAAGACACGTACAAGATTTTATTACAAAAACATGATGTGTAAACAGCCTTTAAAATGTCAGGAAAGGGTAAATATATGCAGGCAAACAATGAAATATTCTCTATAGGGATGGGATCAATTAGCTAGTCTAAATTTGATCTGGTTCAGAGGGAAAGTATCTACATTCAGCACAAGAACTTTATTATCGTTTTTTTTATTTTATTAATAAGTTTTGCAATAAAACCCATCTTATGTATTAGTAAGAAATTCCGGTAGAAATCACATTCAGAGAGGCATTCCTCCCTCTTTAACACTTCAAGATTTCAACAGCACCAAGTTTAGAATCATGTGACGTCAGATGAAGGTGCAATACAAGGAAAAGCTCTTGTCTATATAAGGCATCCGTGTCAATGAAGGCTGACCCTGTAGCAGATCAGCTAGAGGCAACGTCAGCAGAATGGCCGGCCGTCCTGCGTGGACTTCAGGGACCAGTGGACTGAGGAGATGCCAATTCAGCTTCATTCTGGTCATGTGTGCCCTTCAGGGGGATAATGAATTGCAAATCTCTTCAAGGAAGCATGCACATGCACACAAACACTCACAGATTGCACGCAAAACTCAATGTGCACCATTATTACCCAAGAAACAGCAGCTGAACTGATCTATAGCATGTAATGTGCAATTTTCACCACCAAAAACCTAAAACAAAGCCCCAGTCAAGCTATTTTCCTAGTGACATCATGTCACATAATTAATTTCGCTTAAGTGTCGTGGAACCTTCCGAATGTGACTACTGTTTTCTGTGCTGTGTTCAAATTCAAACCAAAAATAGTTTAAGCCCGAGACAGAGCGGTCACAGGTCATTTCACTGGGGGCCAGGGTGTTTCCAAAGGAAACGGTCAGTGGCTTGCCTTCCCCACCAAGGTCGGGACACTCTCGTAAACCACGTCTGGGGGACAAACTTCCTCCCAAAGTTGACTTTAAATGATCTGTCACAGCATACCAAGGCGTCCCAAGTCCTTCCTGACCTTAAGGCAATGTTTGTATTATCCTTCCCTAATATATAGCACAAAGTCAACCTTCATTTATATAGCGCTTTTAACAATATGGACTGTTTCAAAGCAGCTTTACAGTGATAACAGGAAATTAAAGTAACAGATTGTTTTTGATTTACAGCAGCTTTAGAATAAAGTTATTGTCCAGCTTAAGTTAGTTTTGATCACAAACTCATACATCTAAATGTGCAAACCATGTTTCGTCTACAATTTGTCAAACTCACACGTGAGCACTAGGGTTGTGGAACAGACTCCTCTTACCTATGTGCACTATCATTTAACAAATCTGAAAACAACTAGGGACGTCATTGGTTGGCAGGAGGATTTTAAACACATACCACCGTATCAGCTTATCTGAGAGCTGGAAAGTCTCTCCAACTGAGCAAAACACTTAAAAAAGAGCCCAGCAAAGGTCGCTTTTGTTCTGCAAGCAAGATTCCATTGTAGGAAGGCTGGCACAGTCAAACTTCATATGGTGCTTATGTTAGGCGGAAACCGTATTAGATTATTTTTAGCATAACCATTTAGCATTTAAAACAAGCATGAATATGATGACCTTCAAATAAATGATCTTAATTTCATATTAATACCAGCCTAAATTGTTCAAAATGTTCCTGTTTTACTGTATTTTTTTATCAAATAAATGCAGCCTTGCTAAGAATAAGGGACTTTTCAAATATATATATATATATATATATATATATATATATATATATATATATATATATATATATAAGTGCTGTCAAAGTTAGCGCGTTAATAACGCAAAATCATATTAACGCCACAATTTCTCTCTCTCTCTCTCTCTCTCTCTCTCTCTCTCTCTCTCTCTTTGATATTATGTTGCTTCTCTAATTTTACATGCACGTATAGCCGAAATCACATCACAGATATTATCTTTCTCTTATGTATATTTCATTTCATCAGACAGCGGCTCGATTATCAGGATTTTTGTGCAGATTAACATCTTGGAAGGGAGAGCTGGTTATGTCTTAATGGGTCGCGTTTCAGTCACTATTTCAAATTCATTCCGTTGTTTGACAACAGAAACAGTAAAATATACCAATGAAAACAGTTTTATTGAGAATTTAGCTTCATCAAAATGGGCACAGAGAGAGACAAACTAATGTAATAATAAATAATAAATGCACATTTAGCATTTGCAGAAGAGCTGCCCTGTCATGCAAAAATCTAAACATGTTTGTGTTAGTAAATTGCTCAGTACAAAGAAAGAGAATAATGGTAACCTGGCATTTCTTTGTTCTTTCTACATGTGTCTAATGGACATGAACAAGTTCTTTGAAAAACATCTCTATGTTCAATAATAAACATACATTTGCATAAAGCATCCATATTTATTCATGCCCATGTTGATTAGAGTATAACAAACTTGAAAAGTATTAATTTAAGGTACATTTAGAACAAATAAAAAATGTGTGATTAAATGCGATTAATCGCGAGTTAACTGACAACCATGCGATTAATCGCGATTAAATATTTTAATTGATTGACAGCCCTAATATATATATATATATATATATATATATATATATATATATTATAAAAAAATGGTAGTGTAAATTTGTTTAGTTTTTATATAGCTCATAAGTCAGAGCAAATTCTATAGAATTCATTTAGTCTACTTTTATGGTGCCTGAATATCCTATTTGGACCTTCTGTCTGTGGTTACTGTACGTTGTCATTGCATACAGCCATTTTTGGGTGATCTAATCCTTCAAAGCAAAAAAAAGAAACACTATTTTTAAACTTTACTTACAAAAGCTACAGTCACTGGGGTACAACAATCACTTATTTCAAGCCACATAAGCTTGCTTCTTGGCCAAAAGATCTTATACAGACTTGTGATTCTTGTTTAAAAAGCAAGTATGGAAAGAGGATGTTCTCCACTGGATCACAGGGTTGGGTTTGTACCACTTGGTTCCTTTCATACGTGAGTCATTGAGACCACACTTTAGCCACAAGCCTCAAACAAGATAAAAGCTCTAGGCAGTTTGTGTTCCAAATGATCACTGGGTCATGTGAGTTCGAAACATCCACCACACAAACGCCCTATGCGGTGGTTACGTTAGACTTTCTCATTGTTCATTATTTTGAAGGACAGGGTCGCAAAAGTTATGTTATAATCGATTACCAGTCGTTTTAATTAAATTTTCATATTTTAATGGTCTGACATTTAACAGCTTTTGTTTTCGTTAACATTTTAATTTTTAACCATGAACGTACAGAACAAGCATATGGGGCAAGATCATGCATTTAGCTTGGTCGGGTTATGTATTTATTTATGAAGAGAACAGATGAACAGAGACTGTTCACACTTTTCATGTTCAACACCATACGGCGCAGACGAATGTTTGTTTTTTCCGCAGTGACAGCAGAGGTCACTAAAACACGACGTTTGTGCCTGAACTGAACAACTCAATATTACAAAACACAATTGACCCTTCGCAGGGAGTTTGATTGACAGGCGATCTGACCAATCATAATCCGCCGAATCCGGCATTTTTGTCCGACAAAGCAGTCAGGAGAGTTAGGAATATTAACGTTGGAGGATTTGAACTTGATAAACGGTGTGTTTGTACTGACGTCTTTCCGCGGTTAAAACAACATTCCCTCTGATGTTCATTCATGTTTATTTGATGCTATAAATTAACTAGAAGGAAGAGATGATCGGTTCACGAGCAGCTTTAAATGAGGCTCTACAGCGATCTGTCAGACACATTAAAGAGCCACAAAACGGTATTTATTGTTAACATTTCTTTAAAAAAAAGACCAGAATCTAAAGGTGAGACTTTGGGTGTATTCACACCTGCCTTGTTTGGTTCGATTGAATCGAACTCTAGTTCGTTTCCACCCTTGGTGCGGACCTTTTGGGCAGGTGTGAATACAGCAATCGAACTCGGGTGCGGACCAAACAATCGAACCGAGACCCAGCTGAAGAGGTGGTCTCGGTACGGTTCCAAACGAACTCTGGTACGGTTCGTTTACGATGTGAACATGAACCGACCCAATTGCAAGAAAGCACTGCGCCTTTACATTCATTTAATTATTTGACTGCTCTTAT
Source organism: Leuciscus leuciscus (assembly GCF_965113295.1). NCBI lineage: Eukaryota > Metazoa > Chordata > Actinopteri > Cypriniformes > Leuciscidae > Leuciscus > Leuciscus leuciscus. Next base: position 5,909,373 of record NC_138738.1, on the reverse strand, counting down.
GCTCTTATGAGGATACTTAACACAACGGACATTTTGGCATAATGGTTTGTGTTATTGTTCGTTCAAGTGCGAAAGAGAATTCTATTCCGGCGCGCTGTCTGGCCACACGATACTGTTGCGTGTCTTTCTGCGCGTCGTGTGTGCATCATTGGAATGGAATGAATGAATGAGTGTGTGCATCAGGACATTCACATACAGAGCGTTCTCTTTAGTCTAATCGCGCATAAATGCTTGACGGAACCGTCTTGCAGCACATTGTCGTCTTCTCAATCCGAATTACAACATCGTATAGAATGATGACATTGTATCATATGATACTCATTAGTTTCTTCATATTGCGTTTGTAGAGCATAACACAAAATCAGTAAAAGAACAAATATTGCAGTACGAAATATCTCCATGCTGAGCCTTTTTTTTTTTGCACTTCCTGATTTCCCTACTTGAGAATCCTTGTCCAATGAATGGACGACCTTAGCACACGTGTGGTTTTGTTTACAAATTTTGGTTCACTTGCAAAAAAGGGCAGTGTGAAAGCGAACCGAACCAAACCAAAAAAAAACACATTTTATTTGGTCCGGACCAAAGCAAGTGAACTATCGGACTTTCCTGGTGTGAATACACCCTTAGTTTCATATCAAAAGTAGTCTGTCCTGTCTGTCAGCGCGTTGTCAGTGTCTTGTCTGCTCCGCAATGTATTTTTCACTGCGTGAGAACATTGTGTGGCGTGAGAGCGGCGTGGCTTGTCGGACATAGCAACAGTAACTAAAGGGGGCGGGTCTTTACGAACGGTCAATTACTATTAAAATATCAACAAAATGCATAAAAACTCAATTGACTATCTGTATCTGCCTGGACTCAAACCTTCCTCTTGGTCCGCACGGACTTAAATTGTGTTTGCCTGTGCCAGTGACCGATAAACATTGTCTGTTGTTTGTCATTCATCCTCCGCCACATCCATATCAGTCCCTCTGTCTTCACCTCTATCAACAACAGCACAACAATTTGGCCATTTGAAGAAACTTTTAGCACTCAGCTGCCGTGACATCTTCACAAATGTATGTTGCGGTGACTAAAGCCACTGGCTGGACAAAGACGTCACGCATGAGATTAATTTACGCAATTTATTAATTTACGCCACCAACTGTACAGGGGTGGGAATTACAGTTACAAGTTACAATAGATCACCCTCAGTGTAATCTGTCAAAATGACCTTTAGACTTTTCCGTCACTGCTAAGAAAATTCAGTCAATGATGGAAAACATTCGGTTAATGCGACAATCGGCCATATGGCACTGAGTAAAGCAAATGTAAATAAAACGTTCATTTTCACGGACGTCGTTGTGAAGCGGATTGAGGAGCGACATGAACAAAAGTATCCCTCAAGAAATTCCTCTGTAAGCAGATGATCTGTGGGCATGGATTGCATAACATCTGGGTTTGGTTTGACACGCGTCTATAAAAACAAGAAGTGTACAAAAGTGGTCCACGTGACATTTGGACAAACATTACAGCCTAAGATCATAACCAACTTCCATGGTTTCACATAATCCGATTAGATTCAGTGCCACAGATGTTACAAATAAATTTCAAACGAAACCTCTAATTAACATGGAAAATGAACATGGTCGTTTTTAGTTCCTGCTTTATTGCATCTAACTTGATGACATGGTGTTTAGAAAAACATGAGTCAAAGATCTCACACTTTTTTTTTTTGTCTAAACATGACCATACAGTGCCATCCTCGTCTATACTCCCCCTCTGCGGCTCTATAGACAGTCCAAAATAAACTTCACACTCTTTCCTTCGTTCCTTAAACACTAGTTTAGCTAGTGCCCACTCATGCCCAGCCCGCACAAAAGCATCCAGTGTGTCCGTGTTACACAGTCCGTCACTGTTCACACCTACTCACTTCACCCACTGACTCTCTCCGCAGCACAGACTCCACATTCAACGCCTGCTCATGATTCAGACGCCTTCCTTTTTATTTATATATTTAGAAAAAGTCACAAAAACGTGCTACAAAAAGACTGTGGAATGGAAATGTCATGTTTTTTTACATTCCTTTTGTGGGACACTCTTTTCAAGAGCCCCATGGCTCAGTGTTCATGGTTTTCTCTCTTTGTAGAACACACAATCCTTGCTCCCCTCGTCTTCCCAACCATTTCCTCTTGCATAATCTGTTTTTTTTCTTCTCCTTTTCACTGCAAATCAACGCACAGACAATCTGAATCGCAATCTTCTTACAGGCTATAATTTTTAATAACAATTTCAGTCTAACACACGCGCGATCTTGCGTTATTTCCTTATCACTTCTCGCATGTGTTTGGTTGTGAAACGTAGTTTGCGGACCAGACAGAAGTTGTCGGCGATTCTTTCTGTTGTAAAGTCATGCAGTGTGAAACCTCCTGTCGCCGATCCATCGTGAGGTGTGAACACACCAGCAACTGAATGATACCCCAGATAGTCGTGCAGTGTGAAAAGAACAGTGACCCGACTACTTTTGAAATCGTGCAGTATGAACTCGGCATAAGGCATCGAGTAAAATTAGTTCATGTATTAGTAGAATAAATCATAAGGATGCATGCTAGTGTTAAATTGAACACTCGTGTCATACTGTACTTCAATCACACTGAAAATATTACATGAATCTCTAAAACTCCAGAGGCAGTTTCACTTCAGATAAAACATTGGGTGTGCCAACCAATTATGTAACATCTACCACATATGACTACTAACCAGTCATGAGTTCCCTGAGAGAAGAGACTAAAACGTTTTTGTTCTTTTAAAAACTATCTGCTTTAAAAAAAAACGGCCCCAAGGGAACTCATCCACTTCATGTCACCGACCTTATGATCACAAGGCAAGTTTTTGCAGGCCTTTTCAACAGTGAACGTACCATCACATAATACAATACAGTAGCAAGGAGAATCACTGCTAAAGGTAAAGTCCATTCATATGTCAATGTGATTTATTATGGAAAGTGAATCACAGGACAGAGCAATTTAGGAAATTAAACTAGATAACTAGAAATATTCTCTGTATAAGATCTTAAAGGGATAGTTAACACATAAATGAAAATTCTGACATCATTTACAGAAAATAACTTTTCAGTTAACCCAGTTCACAAAACCACTCTTGAATGTTTCTACACAATTCTCAATGTTCAACTCACTGAATATATTATCCAGTCACAATGGTTAAAAGCTCACTGTAGAGGAGGATAATCAATAAATAATGACAAAATTACTAAATTAAAAGTCTTTTATTTTACACTTTTGTTCAAAAGTTTGGTGTCTCTTACGCTCACCAAGTTCATTTGATTAAAAAAAATATATTTTGAAATACTGTTAAAATAACTGGTTTCTATATATACATATTAAAATAATATAATTTATATATTTTAATATAATATAATTTACTCCTGTGAAAGTAATTCCATTACTTCAGTCTTCAGTGTCACATGATCCTTCAGAAATCATTCTAATATGCTGATCTGTTGCTGGAACAGCATTTATTTGAAATACAAGTCACTGTAACATTATGAATGTTTTTACTGTCACATTTGACCAATTTCATGCTGAATAAAAGTATTCATTTGTCTATTTTTTATTTTTTTTATTTTTTTAAATCTTACTGACCCCAAACTTTTAATTGGTAGTGTACTTTATAAGTGTTTTTGCCTCCATTTTGAACCTTTACAGCCTCAAGCCTCACTAGACATATCTCCTTTTGTGTTCCAGAGAAGAAAGCAAGCAATACAGGTTTGGAATGACATGATGAGGGTGAGTAAATGATGACAGAGTTATCATTTTTGGGTGAACTATCCCTTTAAAGGGTTCAGCAGAAAAAGTTGGGACGTCCTGCTTTAGACACTGAGGTTTAGGACACACCAAAATCTGCATGCATCTAGTTTATGAAGAGTAAAATAGGTCGGATAGAATTGAGTGTACAAATAATGCAGTACGGCATGCATACATAGTCTTTACGTGAAAGGGTCATGGGACTTCACAGCTGTTCACCGCATGCTCAATCACTCTCATATGGGATAGTGAGGGGGGTGGTGAGGGTCAGCTCTCTCAGTGGGTTAATTCCCCACAAACACATACATGCCGATCCAGCTTTCCTGTATCTGGAATGTTTGCAGTGGGGTCTGACGTTTGAGGGTCAGTGGGGGATCCAAACGCGTGCACACATTTTACAGACAACTGGGGCTGGTGTGGCCCCTTTGTGAAAGTGTGGCAGCTGTGAACCAGGCACAGTCCAAAAACAGGTGCGGGACCAAAACGGCACCCCAGCCAGTGACGGTGCAACAGTGCTTTTGACGACTCCAACTATACCTCCACGTATTCATCCTACATCTGCTCTTCCCTTTTTGTCTTAAAACAGCTGTTCAAGGATCTTTACACACGCAGTACCTCGTGAAGAGCAGCTACCCAGACATTTGATTATATCATCAGTGGGCTGTAAGAACAAGAGCTTAAACGTAATGTTAAGTGAGAGAACATGAAGAATTTTCCTTAGAAGTGAGCACTAGAATGCCCTGCTTTGATATTTATGTTCTATTCACTAAGGCACAAATTCATGAGCTGCACATTTAGGTCAGCAGCTGTCCTCTGAGAAGCTGCCTTAAAAGTGCTGGGGAAAAAAAGGATGGCCAGTGAATGGATAAGTATGGGATAGATGAATGCATGGCTTAGAAAGATGGAGGTTTGGGTGGTTATCTCATCCTATCTTTTGGCTACCACTTGGGCAGATGTTTTGGATGAAAGAAGTGGAGAAGAAGAATCTGGTCTAGTCTTTATTATTCATTAACATCATTGATCTTAGACATGGATTGATAAGTAAGGGGAAATGTCCAGTCAGCTACAACAGGGTGACCAGGACATAGGACACATATATTTGTACAAAGAATGTTGTAATTGACCAAATCGAAATCAAGAAAGTGAGCCACGTAATAGGCAGAAACAATGAATTACCCAATATCGGATATTCCAAATATCGGATATAACCAAATAATTTAATGTAATTGAAAAAAAGTAATTTACTGCAATGTAATGTAAATGTAATGTAAACACAATTTTAAGTGTTTTCAAAAGCAATTTTATCAAATGAAAGAAACCCTGAGCAGATGGGTTGGTTGAGCAAAGCTGTCTCAGCTGTGATCAATAAGTCGATGTGAGTGGGTCAGCAGCTGATATGCTTGTCAACATAATCAATACTGAGACTGACGAGTCCTGGTAAAAATCAGACAACAGAGAGTAAGTGTTCATGCCCTATACTGAAAAGAATTATTTTGCTGCTTGTTCAAATTACTTAATCAAAATTTAGTCCTACTCCTACCTTAATTTCATTGTGTTCAAATTGAAGTTCACTCAATCCATTTGTGTTGGGATTACATCAATATTTTTTGTTGCATTAACTGAAACTGGGCGGTGGATTGTTAGTTCCCAGCATGCTTTGCATATGGCCAGATCAGGAGAGTAAATGTTGAAATTAAGTGTTATTTGATGTGTTTTTGAGTGAAGGAAAATACTTGTTAATGTTTAATGTTCAGTTATGTTTGACATTTAAAAGAGTTTCTGTTATATTGAAGATTTTATGGTTACCATTGTGCTGAAGAGTAGAGCTTATGGTTCATTAGGCTACGTGCAATGAGCAATAGCTTTGCTGATGCCAGTGGAGTAACAAGTATATTCCTACTTGTGCCGTGCGAGCTGTAGACAGTATTTTAATATTACAACATAACTGAATGTTAAATACTTACAGGTCTTATCCATTTGCTCAAAATCACAGACTTGAATATTGGAACCTACACATTATATTTGAATTGATAAAAAATAAGTAAAAATATGTTTAAAATGAAGATAAAAAAAAATCAAAAAGCTTTTTTTTTTTCAGTGTACAAGACAAATATGGTAAAAAAAAAAAAAAAACAGACCAATAATATAAGGCAGAAAATTTTGCTAAATATTGGAAGTGTAGTTATGTTGACATTTGCTTGTTAGTTAACTATATTGAATATATTTGGACCATCACCTATTGAATTACTGGAAACAATTTATAAATGACATTCAATTCTCACAATGCAGTAATTCATCAGTAAAGAGAACAGTGAAAGTGACTACACAAAGACTAAGCCTGTCACAAAGCCGACAACAATCTGAAGAACGTAAAATGCACAGCAATCTCTTCAGACTGAAAGAGATGCCAGTCATGTCAATGCCAACTTCCTAATCAAACATAAACTCCAACCAAAACACATGCACTATTCTTATCTTCTGTGAGAACGACAAGAAAAAGCATCGCCTAAAATCCTCAACACAGCCATTCCTAGCCAACACTGACATTCAGTTGAATTATGACAACAACTGAATTTCATGAAACCATTTTCCGACTAAATCCATCAGAAGGCATGACACAGCCGGCTTGAGTCATGACAGCTCGTTCGTGATAAGGTGGGGCGGCAACATTAGCAGGAAAATATTTAAATGCTCCTTCACTTCCCTTTTCTGGCATGTCAAGACTACTTCTATTTTTTTGAGAAAAAGAATTCTCTTAGGCTATAAATATATTTGCATATGCAATTGAAATGAAACTCAAAACCTGTTAATAAATTAATACTACAGCTCTGATCCAAAACCTAGAGCGCTGACATGCTGTCTATCCCTCCACGTTCACGTGATGTCACTGTTGTGGACTTTCGCACAAGTTTCAAAGGTGATGTCAAATGCTGTTTCTATTGTATTTGTCCAAGTAGAAAGTTGGAAATAGAAAGCTATTGAATGCAACTCACAACTGATATACAACACAGCTTTGCCATTGGCTGATTCAGCTGTGGACCAGTGCATTAGGAACAAGCATCAGGTTTCCTCTATACAAACAAAACAACTCACAAATTATTTACTATGGTTGCCAATTTTCTTTGTAGACTAGTTAGAACAAGGAAAATGGAGTATATAAACAAGCATAAAAGTCTAAAATGAAGTTTAAGCACATTGGGAGATGGATAAAAGGAAGGGTGAAGACGGAAAAAAGTAATGCAAGCATACTTCCCACCCAAGGCTACATAGATTAAATGAATTAAATAAACTGAAACAAACAACTTAAGACAGATTGTAATGCTAATATCATTCAGCGTTTAGCAACACAAGATCAAGGTAAAATTCCTGGACTATCAGCAAGATAAACAGAGTCAGGGCTAAATCACAGAAACAGTATAAAGAACGAAGAGCACAAACACACAGCGTAAATACTACAGAAACCAACAGGTCACCTTAACAAGGAGTGGAGCTATGTAACCCAATCCTGGCCATTATGAGACAGTCATGCCTTCCTCCAATTGTCTGAGCACTGAACAATACCATGATGACTTTCTTCTGGTTCTGTGTCAATAAAGTTGAACATTTGTTGCCTAGGGTGAGAGGATTTTACACCACTGATTTTCAGGACGTTAACACACTGCCCTAAAGGTGAGACCTCACAAAATTCAAATAAACAAACTACACATTTCAAAGAGATAACATAGAATAAACAAAGAGATAATACACTAGAATCAGAGCATGACAGGATAAACTGCAATACTAGTTCTCAGTTTTGACTGCGAGAACGATAAGAAAAAGCTGATCTTCAAAGGGAAAACATGATTCCTTTAATCTCGCACAAGAAAAATAAACAACAATCCAACGAATGAGTTTGGAATGATAAAATAGAAAGTGAAGCGACTATTCAAAATTCGCGCAAAATTGTAAAAAATAAAGTTTTTCAAACAGAATTCCCAAACAAACTCCTGTCTGTCATTGGTCACTCAAACAGATAGTCCCACCCCCCAGATCATGTCATTGGCCGAGTCAGCATTGCTACGTTAGGGTTGGCGGGAATGCTCCAACAAACACAGCCATGTTTTGCTATCACCGCAGTGTTTACACTTCTCACGGGAGTCAATCTACGAATGGCTCACTTCTAGCTGTCTCTGCGCTTGAAAGTGGGATAGGAAAAAGTGTTTTAATATTGATAATATTACACACATCATCTTTCATATCTTAGCTTAGTCTCAATACTTTTGACTGGTAAATAGCATATGACATAGTGCATATTGCTTAAGTGTTTGGTATACGTTTGGAGCAGTGTCAAATTCAGAGGGTTGGTGAAGATTTAATTCTCGGTTTTATGCACATCACCAGGAGTACTATCATTCAGAACTCTATAAAACACATGGTCTTCTCACTTTAGTGTCATACAGCACACATCTGCCTTAAAAAAGGAAAATTTGGACGAATCTTGAGGTGCTCCGAGTCAATGCTTCATGTTTCTGATGAATAACCTTTACTGTGAAGTACGACTGCCTGCTTTCCTCATTACGATCACTGGAGAGACAAGAGACAAGAGAGAGAGAGAGAGAGACAAAGAAGGTAAAGATCTCATCTTACCTCGTGTTCCAGTTGCAATGTCAGCCACTTTCTGGAAAGCGTCCAGGAATGAGCTAGTGACGATGATTGTTGTCCTGAACGACAGAAAGAGAAAGAGTTTGTTTGTAGGAAAAACCCACGAGCAAAGTGGCTTTGACTGGATTCTTGCTAACAGTCCATGATGCAGGTATATCATGACAAATATTTCCACTGACAGTTTTCTGGAGCTTGCACCAGGAGAGATGCAGGAGCCAATGTTAACAGCACAGCAGACCGCAATACTCTGGATGAATGAAATTTAAATACCTGAAGATGCGGATAACTAAAGTGCAACGCACTTCAAAACAATCTGCATACTTTTTACATTTTCTGCACTAATGGTGTGGGAAAACTGTGGGACTTTGCAAAAAGGGTTTGGATAAATGTGGCAAAAAGCTTCAATAAATGTAATTGAAAGTACAACATTCATACTCATAGCTGAAAGCATTATCAAACCATCAACAAAAACAGTTCTAACACTAATCAATCAGTCTACACTAGAAGTGTTGAAGCTATACGTCATCTCGAGATAATAACCAACACAGACCAATCAGCTACAAGCTTAAATGTAGCAATGTAAATAAAATAAATGCGTCTAACTAAATTTTGTGATGGCGGCGCCAGAACTGCAGTACACTGTAGTATGATACTACAACCTTTCTTCAAGAGCAGATCGTGGAGACATTTTTATTAATTATTCACGATCTAAAAATCGTGATATTGCACACCCTTACCTGTTGGCCATAAAATAATGTGGTCTTGTGTAGAAATCTCAATCCTACTTGATTTGACATTAGACAAATTCCCTTCTGTACGTAAGCTTACATATACTTAATCGTTTGATTAGACAGTGAAAAATATCTATAAGCCTTCTCCCTGGTCAGAAGAAGATCAGGAGCCACTCAATAGAAAGAGTTCAGCGTGTTCATCGGAAGGGACACGGGCACATACTGACAGGGTCAATGGTGCCATTGTAGGATCCATTCAGAGCCTTCATTCTGAAGAGAGAGATCTCAGCTTATCAGAGAAAGCTCTGTGGTATCAGGTGATACGAACTACAAAGTACAGCCTTTCAGCAAATCCCCCACCTCCCCACAGCGGCCCCCCAAGTCCTGCAAAAGCTTTTGTGCCTGATAGGTAGACTCGCATCTCTTTAATTCTGGTTCTAGGAATAGAAGTTGGGTTAATGGTAGGGACGCCCTGGAAAAATATGTTACTGGTTACCTTCCGTTTGAAGAGCATTATTAAACTACTAGTACTGAATCTATATCCTGGTTGGATTAACTATGTCCAAAGTTGTTAACAGAGACATTTCATAGTTGTTGGATGACTAGTCACCTACTCATATAAGTTTTTTCTTTGATTATTTTGAATTTCTTTGATTAAATGACAAATAAAAATGGTGCAATGGTAAACTTTTAGAGTTTACAAATACCTTTAAAGATTTTTTTTCATTATAAATATAAATTATATTGAATTATATACACTTTTTTTTTATTAAACAACAATTCATTTATAAATATGCCAAACTTTCTTCAAGAATTGCATGCCTTTAAATGACACTAATAAATTATCTACAGATGGTACACAACTACAGAACTTTTCATTTATTTTTATTAAAAAGTAATTAATTTAAAAATAGTGAACCGGTTCATCTTAGAATAGGTGTATCCCAGTCACTGTCTGAATGAATTCAATTTTAAATAAGCAACAACAAAAAAAGATTACTGACCCATATATATCTCAAAAACATGGCAAATTTTGAAATTGTGTTTAATGGCACGTTAAAGGCTGCTCAGCACAACTACACCTAAAAGGCAGCAGTCGGTTTGGATTAAGATTTAAAGCAGCCATTACCAAACCAGCTAGTCTAGTATCTATATTTGCATGTACGGAGATGTTGTTCAACTTAGACATACTATGATATACTGCAATGGGTAAATATTACCCAACACTCTGTTTACAAAAACACTAACAATGCCCAAAGTCATGAGAAACTTTAAAAAACAGTCCCTGATCAGCTCTTGGCAGTCCAGACGGAGGAGCTGGCAATGGTAATGGTGTGTGTGAGTGGAGCGTGTTTGATGTTTATCTGTAGGAATGGAGTGGACCTTTGGGAGGGTCATTACCCTGTTTACTCTCCAGGGACAGAACAGAGAGGTCAGGCAGAGGGGACGTGCTGGAAAAATGGAACCAGGGCTAAACTTAAAGATAATTTCCTCACTTGATAAGTCTCTCTTTCGCATATGTCAGAATAGATACAAAATTTTATCTGCCGAAAATGAACAAGGAATAATACAGTCTGTTCAATGGGTTGTACCATTGTGTAACTTGGTGTGGATCATTAAGTCAACAAAACTTTGGACCAAAAAAATGGATTGTGAAAATTGGACATGACGTAGAACCAGTTAGAAGCAGCGAGTGATTTCTTTGTCTTTTGTTGTTTGATTAACATGAAAAGCTGCAGGTTTATTAGGCTGCTGTCACTTTAAGAGTGAATACACTGATCTAATATACTGATACACACGCACTTTCTTTCTCAACTGTTAACGTTCACTTAAGATATAAATGACTGTTTATGAGGATGCTCACAAAGACGGGCATTTTGACACATAGGTGTGTGTATTTGACCGTTCAAGCCCAGTAAGACGGCAAAAATAACCACGTTCAGTACTCCCGCGCTGCATGAGACTCAGCTTCATGTGTGCGCATCTCTCAGACAGCGCTCGGAAACAATATTAGCGAACTGAGTTCTCTTTTGCTGCTTATTGCACGTCAATGGTTTAAAATCACTTGTTTCTATACTGCAATACCTAAAAACGCATGCAAGCTTTTGTGACGGCGCAGCACAGAAACATCACGTGACCGTAGGGCTGGGCGATAAAACGATAACGATATGTATCGCGATAGACACGTAATCAATATCAATAAAAAATGCATTCGATAAAACGTTCGATAATTATTTTTTTTCTTCGTCGGAAGAAACCAGAGGTTGCGAAGCAAGTTTGGTTGCATGAACAAAGGCACTCACTCTCTGGTAACCTAGCAACGTAGGGGGTGACACGCTAACAGCCGGTCATGTAACAGTATGGTTGCGCCATATCGTTGTCTCGTGTTGGATTCTTCAGTAACAGAGCCGGCGTGGAGTGGTAAATGAGTGCCGCAGCGATTGTTGATAAAACGCTCACCAGTATGGCTGTTTTTATTTTATTTTATAAGTCTGACCGTAGTCAGACCAATGTCGTCTGCAAATTATGCAAGACCGTCGTCGGTTTCTCTGTTTATATTTAACACTTTGCACTATTTTATTACACTTTATTAAGCATTTCTTACGTATTCTTTAATTTTGCACCTTAATGTTAAGAGATCATTGTTAAGTGTTCATTGTGATTTTAGACTTGTGTTTACATTTTAATTATTTGAGTGTTTTCCATCATGGTTGTGACATTTCTGCCTTTATAACTGAGGGGATTATAATCAGAGGAAGGTTAAGTTTAAAATATATATTTTTTAAATGTAATATATTTTTCTCCTGGTCCTTATTTTAAATAGGTCATAAAAAATATCAATAATTATCAATATCGACCGATATAAAACACTTATATCGTGATAGTTTTCAGCCATATCGCCCAGCCCACCGCATAACCGCGACAGAGACGACAGTCTAAAATCTCTACTGGTTGACAAATTTCTACCGGCAAATCGTGTCAAGATAAAATCAATTCACGACAGATAAAATTAAGTCCTGTTGTATTTTCACTCAGAAATACATCACATTATGGAAGTACAAAGGGTTGCAAATGGCAATTCCTCATGACTTTAAGACAGTACAATCCATTGAATGAACTATACATCCTCATTTTCATGCAGCACCTTTTCTAATTGTCTGCATTTAAATTTCTCTACTCTACTTCTAAATAATCTCTTTATTCTTTTAAGTAAACTAAAGCCCCATTCTTTATTCAACACTGCCTCTTCATTGCCTTTTTGGATCCTTTAAAATACATTTTTCTCAAATGTTTTTTTATTACACTGGGTGACAAATCCTTCCTGAATGATGTAATAATCAAGCACATTTCCTGCTTTCGAAAACAAGATGATCATAATTATTCCCCATTCAAGGAAGTGTGTAATGCAGGAGGCCTGTTCTTACCTTAACTGAGATTGCAGCTTAGCGCCTTTGGTGACAAAGTCCTCCCAAGCAGGGTAACTCGCCTACAGAACAAATAGTGAGAGAGAAGAAGATAGGTCAGTCAGGGCAAACCAGAGTAAATCATTACACTGTACCTACAGCTCATCTGGTGTCCATCATCAATATTTACTAGTTTAAAAGACAATCTATTATTACTGACTACATTCATATAAACCTATTTGAAGTATTCCAGACGTGGATAGGCCCTAAAGTTTAATATTTAGAGTTATGAGTTTACTGAAATCCCTAAAATAGTGCATGAGAATGAAAACTTTCTGAGATCACATGATAGGAAGCTGTCGTTGGTGTACACTTGTGTTTACACCAAAAACAACCTAGGCAACACAAGTTTTCACAAAGTGACTGGTCAACTTTGACAAATAGGCAGACAAGAGGCAACATTAGCTATGTTTCCATCAACACGTTTTTATCCGAATTATGTGATATCGAATGAAAAATGCCTTATGGAAACAGTAAAATTCGATGGAATTTCTTGAATATCGACTAAAATGAAATACGGTCGGTCTCATCGGATTTTATCTTGATCGATATACGGTTTATGCGATAAACGCTGATGGAAACGTTATTTGCCGAATAAATAATGGATTGCGATTAAGTTTTAGGTCATTTTATGGGTACAACCCGCCACAAAAGAAGTAGTTTTAGTTAATTTCCGCCCAGTTTGCACCCATTATAGGCTACTGTCTGGTTTGCACACATGGCCGGTGTCAACAAAGTGGACAAACGAGGAGACGAGATACTTTTTGAATTTAATTTAACAGAAAAATAAAACGGCTATTATAGCAAAAATCTAAGAAATGCCATAATAGTCAAATAATGTCGCTATCAGCTGTCACATAAGCACCTAGAGTCCTGCAATGGGTTGGGTACCCGCATAAAAGTGGCTAAAACGGGTGGATTGTGACATTCCTAAAATTCACAGGCGGGGATGCGGGCGGATAATGAACTCCTTGTTTTTGTAGAAAGACTTTCTTTAAAGTGAATTTCGTTTTGTATTAATTGTATCTTAATTTTAATCAATGTTTAATCAACCATTTTCCTGGATTTAATACATAAGAGCTAAATATAGCAGTATAAATATAATCAGGACACGGAGAGGCGCCCGCGCGTGAACTGGAGGTAGCCTAGGCTACTTGAATGGCCCAAAACAAAGCGCACTTTAGCGCTCATTAGCCCATTCATGAGGCTATTGTGATGTTGAGAGAGGTGCGAGATAAAAAATAAAGCACTTTAAATGGAATGATTTTAGCTTGTGTGCGATTTATCGCGGGCACGGGTCAGATCTGGTGCTGAACTTTGCGGGTACGGGCGGGGGCGGGTCTCCAAAAATGGACCCGTGCAGGACTCTGCACTATTACAACTTGTGCAATATTGATCATTTGTTGGTAGATGGCGCGATCCATTTTGTCTAGCAAAACTTTGTTCGCAAATGTTTGCTTGAATGTTGTGCGATTCAGTGCGAAAATTTATGGAAACACCTTAAAATGTCTCAAATCAATTCGATATAATTTGATCGCAAAACAGAATTTGACGTCATTACGCACAGGTTTTTATTCGCTTTAAAGCCGTTTGATGGAAACACACTTTCACCAGCTTTATTCGCATGATTTTTTTTACCGAACTTCAGATAATTCGATTGACAAGTTGATGGAAACATAGCTAATGATGAATTAAACAATTTATTTAATTAAACATGATGCAATTAAAACACGTTGTCACATCAAACAACTTTGCTGACTATCTGGTTGTGCCACAAATGCAACAAGTATTTCATTAATAGATTAATTACATGACTACAAATTAAAAGAGGTACAGAATGTATTGCTCAACTGAATTTCATTTAAACCAGGTACAACATTTCCAAACTTTTAATCATGTAGTTAGGCCTGTCACGATAACAAATTTTGCTGGACGATTAATTGTCCAAGAAATGATTGCGATAAACGATAATATTGTCGTTCGAGACCATTTTCATCTAATATAATGATAATGGCATAATAATGCAGGTACACCTTTTCAAAGATCTATAAACTTTTATTTCTTAATAATATTAAACATTGAAAACGGAAAACAAGAAGCCGTATAAATGGCACGAGAAATAACATTCGTGGTATAGATACGCATTTTCATGAGATCGGGCTCCTCTCCCGGCAGTCGCCGCAAGCAGTCCCGCCGGCACTTTCCCATTCAAAGACCATGTGACTGACAAGCGCCACGGCGCCGCCTCCCCACACAAAGACCATGCAACTGACAAGAGGGTTCACTCCTCCTATACGTTAAGGAACCGAGAGTGGTCATCCAGTCTCTTTGGTAGAGAGAGAGAGAGAGAGAGAGAGAGAGACGAGGAAAACAAACAATCATGCAAATGGAATTATCGCGGCCGGAAAAATTATCGAGCTCATTTTTTTTATCGTGCGATTAATTGATTTATTGACTATCGCGACAGGCCTACATGTAGTCTTACGTCACTCAAGTTGTCATTTCACAGCATCACAGACTACTAGCATAAATCAGAATATCTTTTGGTTTCATCTTGTTTTCTCAGTAGTCTCTGAGTCTGTCTCAGTGATCAAAGTCTTCTTTGCCATAATGTTTATTAAAAAATCTAATCCAAATCAAGCTAATTCTATTTGCAATAACGGGTATCAGTAACAGCTGATCCTGATTACGGAAAATCTCCAAATATGCTGACTGCTCTATATCCACAAATAGCATAAACATACTTTATAAAGAACAATACAACTATAAATTGCATTGGTGAAACGTTATCTGCCACATGATGTTTCAATTTACTTGAAATAAATCCAATGGTGAAGCAAGTGACAAAGACAGGGTTCAAAAATGTGAAAAATCTCCATTACAGAAGATGTTGCTACATGTTGGTCCGCTTTGTTTTTGAGACCGAGATAAACTGCTCTGATTAAATATACATTTCATAACTTCACAGTTGTTACATTTTGCTCCCTTAAATACCTTTAATACAGGTAGCTATTTGCAGAGAAGCTAACTACTTTTTTTTTATATATATAGTTTCTCCAACACTGCGAATAATAGTATTTTAACGCAATGACACAATATGCACAAATCTGCATAATTCCGCTCAGTTGTTCCCTCTACAGATGAAAAATAAAGCAGGTCTTCCAGCTAATCACTAAAAATAAGCATACCTGGAAATGCTTTATGAGAAGGCCATAAAATATAATTGCCCTGATGAAGTTTACAGTCTTCGGTCTTGTGGGAGTCAACAAAATCTCTCAGCATTTAAAGCATGTGATCAGTATAACGCTTCTTCCATAATTGAACTCAAATGTGAGGTCATGTGATGATACAAGACCTAGTAGTTTAGTTATATATACACTGTAGCATATACACTACCATTTTTGAATGATCAAAACAGAAGAAACTCACAGCTCCAGCTATAATGCACCTTTTCTTTTACTGTATACACTATACATGCATATGCAATGCATATCATCATTATATAAAGAGGAAATATGTATGCACTGCATGTAAAACAATTCATTTTAACATGTTTATAAGACCACACAGAAAATGTGATGTTTGCTTACACGTTTGAGTTGTTCCTAAATTTTTTCATAAATTTAGAACAAGTTATTGATGAATCACGATTTGTTTGTGAAAATGTTCATATACTGTTTCTGCATTTTTGATCAAATAAATTTGTTA
Source organism: Leuciscus leuciscus (assembly GCF_965113295.1). Classification (NCBI taxonomy): domain Eukaryota; kingdom Metazoa; phylum Chordata; class Actinopteri; order Cypriniformes; family Leuciscidae; genus Leuciscus; species Leuciscus leuciscus. The sequence continues at coordinate 5,893,029 of NC_138738.1, read as the reverse complement.
AGCATAAGAGACTTCTTTAAAAAAAAAAATATACATATAGAAAAAACTCTTTATCTGCCAGTGATTTCAGCTAATGTGAACAATAAATAAACAAACCTTATATTTTTTGTGGAACTCAATAGATGTTTATTGGAATATTGAGGATAGAGTCAATATTGCCCAAATGTACAACGACTTAAAGACTTTGTAAATAAATGGAAAATGTTATTATTTACCAGGACAGACTGTATACATAATATACAAGTTTTTCTTCCAATAAATTTAATATAAATAAGCTAATAAATTAAGTATAGTCTGTGCCAGATAATGGTACATAAAACATTAATCCTGGGTATACCTGGATGATATACTTTCAAATTGTTTATAATATTAAATTTCTTTAACAATTAATGATATTAAAATAATAAAAAAAGTAGCTAAATGCTAATGCAAACATGCACTAGAAACAGTGTGCTAATGCTAACACGGACTGAATGCAAACAGAGTTTAAAGTCTTGCCCATCTAGTGCATATAGTGTAAATAAGCGAATTGAGGGACAGCCTTATTTTATATAGCAGCTCCTTCTGGAGGCCATAATTACAGAATGTATAGTTATCACAAAGTATGCATCTCATAGGAAACTAGTGACCATTATTTGTACACATGCCTTCAGGGCTTTCCTGAGTCTGTCAGAAACTTAAAAGGACGATCCACCCATAACAACCCTCCTACCAAATCTGTCCTGTGAACCATTTCCTTTTCAAACTCTCAGTTCTTTCCCCCCTCGTCTCTCAGGAGAGGACCCGTCCTGTGAAGCATTTCAACCGCATGAAAGAAATATATGATCATTTCCTGTCTTCGATCCTTCTCATCTTTGCCTGTTGCTGAGAGGTGACACAGAGAGCGGAGGACGAGAAGAGGACAGAAAACCTGTTGGTCCACTGTATCAAGTGACAAAACAGACACGCGTATATAATACAGCAGGCAGAGGTTGCAATGAGGATCAGTCGCTGAATTTCTAATATAAAAACGGCATCCCTTGTAGATGGTTTCTTTGATTAATAATAAATGTTTTTAATAACATCCCCCCTTCTTTAACAAGGACTCAAGGGAGACATGGCATAGTGCTATAAACCAACAACACCCTAATGATCCACATACTGAGCTACGAAAGGCTATTCCTTTCAAAAACATCAGCTATGGCAAAAAGATATGCTTTCCAACTAGATGACCATATTATAGATGGTCACAATAGAGAGCTAGACGACTAACTAAATGAAATAAATATCATAGCACAAATAAATTGTACAATTACTATTATCATGAATATTATAATAAGGGCACTTATCATAAGGGAATAATTTCAGCAATTTTGCATGACTGTGTGTATAGTCACAGAAAAAAAAAAAAAGCACACTTAACTAGGGCTGTACTGTCCCAGTCGATTAGTCGATTAATTGGTCGATACGTTCTGGTTCGACCAAAATTCTGATTGGTCGATTTTTTGCCACGTTCATTTCATCAGTTTTGCCGCGTTTATTTAATCAGTTTTGCCGCGCTGAGGCGCGCTCATTTCATCAGGTGGAAAGCACTAACTGCTAATGGGGGTGTTTTCAGAGTACCCTAACAGTCTGTCTTCAGAACACCCCCCTTGTTTTCACCTTTTTTGGATTAGCCCAACCCAAGAGAGAGCGATAACTATAGAAGGTTTGATGCTGCATATTATTTATTTAATTGTGAGAGCGTTTAATAGTTAGTCCTCCTCTAACATATCAACAACAAAGAAATCGACAGTGTGGCAGCATTTTGTTAAAATTGATAATAGGAAAAAGGTCGAATGCAAAGTTTGCAAGCAACAGTTTTCCACAGCTCGACGACAAACATGACATATCATCTAAAAGTGGTAAGCTCACTTGTCTGCGTTAGCTTGCCCTGTCTGTTTTGAGTAGGCTATATGAACATATCAGAATTTGCATATTTGAATGTTTTAGTGTGATAACCTAACTTTTTTATTTTTTATTTGGAGCCTAATGCGCAATTGCGCTGTGCTGTTGGTTGTGTTAGTTTTGAGCCTAGGATGCTTTATTTTTCAGTTATGCACTTTATTTCGTTTCTGCTCTTGATCTGGTTTGTTTAATAAATATTCTTTTTTTATTAAAGTGGATGTGCCTTTTGTTGTTTATTAAGAGTAAAAGCTTTAAGTTAATAGTCTATTCGTGTCTCAGCTGCGAAGCTGAGCTCATGTTCAGCCTCGCTCGGTGCGAGGACATGAACGGTGAAATGATAGTGTCTGACAGTTATAACTTATTATTATAACATATGACAAAAATAATTGTCTAAATTATGTTGCATATTCCTCAACAGTTCTTGTGATGATATCACTAGTTGACAACATAGTACTATTTTCGGAAATCATAAGCTATGATATTGCGCAGGTGCACGTGATGCAACGCTGTCAGAGCCGACAGACTCGAATGTCAGACTCATTTCAGTGCAAAATAATTAGGTCAAAAACGATTTAATATACTGCAAATAGCCTACTAGTTTTTTATGTTTATTTATAATTCATTTAGGTGGACAACAAGGCTACCAAGTACTGCGCACAGTGCGCATCTAATTCATTTAACGTTTTTTTTTTCTACCGTAATTTTTAGTCGATTTTAGTCGATTTTTAGTCGAAAATTTCAGGACTTCAGTCGACCAAGATTTTCTTTGGTTGAGTACAGCCCTACACTTAACTTAAGCTGCACTTGTCTACACACCAATGTACACACCTTTGTATTAAAACTGCCAAACCAAGTGACATTTAGAAATAGTACACAAACGTATAGTCGGACAAGTCAAGTCTCAATTCTTAGTTCAATTTTTGTTTTCTACTTTTAGTTCTTTCTGCTAGTTGTTATTGTAATTAACGGTGTTTTGAAATATCAAAACTGATTACTTCTTTGAAATAGTCTAATAAAGCACACAAAGTATTACTTAAATCACTATATTTGTATGTATGTATACATGTATAATATTATATTACATTACATTATATTACATTACACTAAGCTTGTGTTACACGGTGTTCAGCCGCACACCAATTTCATCACTTGCCCACCGCGCCACTGTTGTTTTGATTTTTTATAGTAATAAAAATCATTTAGTTCAGTAAGAGAACAGACACTACAATTAAAAACTGAACACGTCTGCTCAATTCAGAGTGAGCCGAACGAGAGTCGCAGCACAGATCAGCAGCAGGAGTCAGATTTCATTCATCAGGTGACGAAAGTGAGGAGTGACGACTGACAAGACGATTGTCGAAGATTTGTTTTGAAGCGAAATGTAAAAGCACCTATTTGGCAATATTTTGGATTAAAACCTAATGCTAATTGGGAACCTGCAAACATAATCGTAAAGAAGAAGAATAAACCCACCATTCAAGCAATTGCCGCCCCCGAATTGCCACTAATTCGACATGGCTGGTGACAAACTCCAATGTCACCAACCAGTCAACACACAGGAGCATCAACATGAGAAAAAAATTAACTGTGCTGTGTATTTTGAGCTATTTGAGTTTCCCTAGTTTCCTGTAGTTCTCAAGAAATGATGGGTAATGTAGTCTTCCAGTGAGCGCCAGCTGTTGCCTCGGAAAAATGTCTCAGAAATGTGAAGTTAGTTCTGAGAAAAGTTCAGAAGAGATGAGATCTTCTTTAATACTAAAACAATGACATTTAGATATTTTAAGTATTCCTTAAGTGTCACTGTCAAATACTCAGATTGGCCACCCAACTCTTTAACATCGTAATCAGCCACTGAAAACCCCAAATGGGTTAACCACTACTGAACATCATAAAGCACTCCAAACTGCTTGAGTCATAAAGTCTCTCATTAGCACAAGCTTTGCATGTCAGTAATAGGCACCTGTGCGTGCATATGAGGGTGTGTCTGCTTTAGCTGGCAGAAAGGGTGTATCCAGTATGTGTGCGTGCGCACGTGTACTAGACGTACGAGTGTCTGGCGAGTCTTAAACAGGTTGTGTTTCAGAGGTGATTCACAGGCAGGCCTGTGCAGGGTACATTCAATACTTACTCATGACGGGGGGATTGTGGGATGGTGGAGAGGGGGAAGGGGGACGTCCTGAAGCAGGAATGTGCACAGGCAGGCAGCTCCTCAGCTGTAGACTGGCGTCATCCCAAACGGGGAGGACAGAAATCATTAGTTTCAGCAATACATCTTAAGCTGCCACACAGCCTGGCTGATGTCAACAAGAAGTGTTGAAGCCTTTTAATGATCGGGGTCCAGCAGGACTAAACCCTGGGAGGTTGAGGGGAAGGAATGCAAAATGGCTGCAAAACAGCTTGGTTCACACCAAGGGCGATAACTAAAACGCTAAAAATATATATTTTTTAAAACGGTTCTAAAAGTTAAAGAATAGCAGAGTCCACGCCACAACTATAACGATAACGGCACAGAGAGATAATACCATTGGAATCCCCTTAAGATTTTTTTTTTAAACAAAAACACTGACAGCCAATCAGAATCCATCCTGTCTGCCTATCGTCATAGTTATCATCATTACAGTTTTCATCTTGGTGTGAACGGGCCTTAAGTCACTTCAAATGTAAATCTAAGGGATTTGTTTAGCCGTTTTATCATGCGCCAGGCAAACCGTGAAGTAAAAAAATACCACTGCACCTCACCATGCTGTATCATTCATGTCTGAAGCTCATAAAGCAAGGTCAAGTGAAATTCTGGGTTAAATATATCGCTAATTAGCTCACTATATGCGTTACATCACGATTCAAGACATTGCAACTGAAACTGCAAACACTTCGCTTCACTTTTGTCCTGTATGATATCTCATCAGTGGCTGATTACTTGCTATTTACATTAATTAACATTAAACTATAAGAAAGTATGAATGTACACATTTTTTAAAACACACACACAATGATCTAAAGTTTTCATGCAATATGCCTATATATTACTGTATCTGCACCATACTTAGTGAGCACCAACCTATATAATGTATAAAATCCGGTTTCCAAATTCGTAGTTGTAGGAATATGCAATAAAATGCAATTTTGTTGGAGTGATTAGCACATATTATGACTACTCAATATGGCAAAAATCATAATAACAATTATTTTGGTCAATATTGAAATCACGATTATTGGTGGATTGTTGATTATTTCACAATAGGGCTGGGCAATATGGCCAAAAATATTATATCATACGATATCGATATTTATCTAGAAATTCATTTGAATTGAACATTAATGGGGAAAGAAATGCTTTCCACATGTTTGTTAGACCTTGAGAATGAATGTAAACATGTTTGTTCACAATTAAACTCCACAGAGTAGCTATCTTTTAATTAAGGGCCCCATGAAATCCATTTTATTTTCCCCTAAATTCTGTGTTTTCCATTGTATTTTTGGGGGGTTCTGTATTTTATGATAGAATACAAATTTATATTAACTTTAACAATTAAATCAAGCTTTTAAAATCTAATCAAATGAAGATATAACAATGAATTTACAACAATTTAAATTTGTCATAAGATGCTACAAAACAGAACTATGTTTAAATGAAAAAATATCTTGGTTGTATGATATTCCTTAGAAATAATATTATATATACATTTTAGTATACAGTAGTGATATATTTCTGTCATAATTTCTTGAAGTTAACCCAAACTTTTATTTTTACGGATTGTCGTGAAGATTTTTCAGTTTCAGATGATAGTTTTTCTCAAATGAAACGGTGAAAAGCTTGTGAAGTGACTCTCAAAGCAGCTCTAGAGATGAAGTTCATGTCCTCATATATTGAGTCAGCAGACGCTGAAAACACTGAGCGTCACGTGTGTGTGTTTGTGTTTGAAACGAAACAGTGCCGTTCATTCACACAGAGACATGCAGAAATGAATTATGCACTGACTGGCTGTTGTAGCGTTTATTTCTCCTAAGAGATCCACTGTTAGATTAATACAGAGAGTAAAAATGTCCAGAGCTTATCATCGCTATCGACGTAAATTTGATCACAATCTCGATATGACATCGTTTAAATATCTATCCATTTATGACTATTTCACAAATATCGATACTTCAGAAAGAAACTTATGCTAGGTTAACATATGTAAGAAAAAGGTCCTCAAAATAATTATATAAGACAAGTAAACGGTCAGCAATAGAATAAGAACAAAGAAACTAGTTACAAACAAAACGAAAGAAAGAAATACAACAGATTAAAAATACAAATTAAATAAAAAGTGCTTTAATTTTTTTTTTTTTTTTTTTTGAGGAAGATCTAACAGTGGTATTCAGAGAAATAATAGCCTACAACAACAAAAAATTATAAGGAAATGTAAAATAACACTGCAAAGTCTTACATTAAAGCTTAATGTAACCTTATTAAAGCTCCTTAAGTTATTCAGTCAAGATCAGGGAGTGATTTTCCTGTCATTTGTTGTTTGATTATCATTAATGACAGACTTCAGCAATATACTGTTACACGTTTTCTTTCTCAACTGTGTACATTTACTTGATAACCCACTGCGTTTACGTGAATACTCTATTTTTGGATATACGCAACACATTTAGGCATGTATCCTAAGTCAATTTGCTTATCCGCATTCGGCTGCGACTCGAAGTGCGCACACAGAAAGCTGCCTGTGGAATAGTGCCTTTTTTGTGGAATAGTTTTCCATTTTTTAATAACACTGTTTAATATCAAACATGTACCGCAGTTTAGCAACAGTAGACTTCACTTTACAACAGACTGCAGGTGAATATGGCCCAAATCCAATTTTTTTTCTCGGATGTGACACAGATCTGTTTTTGTCATGACAGTGTGAATGGCACAAACCACAAGGAATGTGATCTTTTCCGTTTCGATTTGGGACGCGTCCATGTACAGAATTGCACGTCATCAGAATTCATGCGACTTTTACGTCACTCTAGACTAGAGACACAATTCTGCACTCATGGGAGAGTCACTTCAAAGATTTTACAAACCCAAAGTTTTCAAGACAAGTTTGGAGAGGTAGTCAGTGAAGGACAGTGATGTGTCAGAGCTCAAGCATTACACTGACAGCTCTATATACAAGCAAAACACGATTGCTCGTATCATAAATGTTTAAAAACTGCTCTCTTTTTCCGCATCCTCGTCTTTGTTTTTGTTTTTTACATTGCCTGCGCATAAATTCGCTGGCTTCCGCAGCAGATCACACTATAAAGAAACACATAGGCTAATCACTTACTTTAATATCCTCCGTGTTTACTTCTGTATGGCAGCGAGCTGTGTGACGTCCATTTATCGTTCTTTTGCGCATGCGGGTCAGTTCGGGACCATGAGCTGTTCACACTGGAATCTTATATTGGCCACATTTAAAACTAGCCGGGCTAACGTCAGACCAAGTCTCATTTGATACTTGGTCGGGAACCACATGTTCATTTTCTCGTATTTGAGGCGTGGTTTACGAATGCCCAGAGCCGTTTATTGGGCGCTATGAATGTCTATCAAATGCGCCTGTACGTACCTCATAGCCAATCGCTTCAATTATACCAGATGACGTATGTAGAGTGACAGAAATTCGACGTGGGTCAAAGATTTATTTGTACACGATGGCGTTTAGCGAATATTACCGTTTGTGCAAGATAAACATGAGGGTAGAAGGTAACGTCGAGTCTGATGCCATGTTGGATCCATAGATATAAACAAACCGCTTCGGTGTCGTCATCGTCTTGCTGCTCCCTCCCCGTTCTGTGATTGGTTCCCTTTTTCAGGGGAAAATCTGGTCCATGGTGTCCAGGCTGCATAGCAGCGTGAATAAAATCGCGCTGCGAGCAAGGCAGCATGGGGAAACCCAGGCTAATTTAAAACAACAATGTAAACGGCAATACAAAATAATAAGATCTGAGCAATAAATCGGAATTGAGCACTAAGGTTCACAGTGTGAACGTAGCCCAATTTAGCTGATTTGGATGTTAAGTTTGGGCTTTTAGGGAAGAAAGAAAGCACGCTAAGGCACAATAATCGTAAGCCATTCGTAAGTGAAGCAGATTCAAGCAGTGAGTGAAGACTGGTAAGTGAAGCAGATTCAAGTCCAGCTCACATCCTCACTTTCTTCTCTGTGCTTTTTCTAATGCAATAAAAAAATATTTTGTGCAGCACTTTTGTCCATTTTCATGCTCGTTCTAACGCACTTCACTATATAAAGCGTTAACATACCATGTGTGGCGTCTCAGGATAAGGGTACAATCTTTATCCAGCATAATCTGATCCCAGTTCAGCACCTTATTAAAACAGTGCAACAGAAGGGGAACACTCTGGGGTTACCTGCTGTCCTCCTGTCAACTCATGAACCCTACAAAGACACATTTCTTCACCAAGGTCTGTGTATTATGATAGAAACCAATCTTTCACAGTATTTTTGCAGGTGGAGTTGGAATTCTGTTGTGCTATCCTTCTCTCCAAATAAATGGAGGTGTCCAATAATACCTACAAACACGCTGGTCCAGTAGAGATCACACGGTACAGGGCAAAGGAATCTTTCACAGGCAATGCGTTTCATTATTCACTGGATAGTTCAATCAAAAAATTAAGATTTAATTCATCTTCATTTACAGATTTTTGGTCATTAAAAGTTACATAGCCTAATTATAAGGAAAATGAGCCCTTTATTATATTTCTATGGAAATTATACAATGGACATTTTAAAACCACTGTTGCTTTTAAAAGTATATAACTATTGCATGACAATTAATCATCATCAGACAAAATTTCATAACCATGACTGATGTATAATCTTTTTTTAACTGAACTATCCCTTTGATTACGTGCAGCTGTTAATAGAGCATGTGCTACTTTTCTGGTAAACAAAAACAGACAATTTCTTCAGACCACAAACTTGTCCTTTTGAAAGAGAAGAGCTATAGGCAAAGCGTTTGATAACACTGAGAAGCAGAATCACACAGACTGGTCTGGATTCAAAGAAAAAGAAAACTCTAAATGATGTGAAGGAAACATCAAGTCATGTGCATTCCAGAAAACACTCGCTTCAATACATAAATGTCAAGCTATGAAGCAAAAAAAAAGGTCCAAGATGTGAACCAAGCACATCACTCACTACTAAACTACATATAGCCTACATTCAAAAAGAATCAATACTTTTTATTATTTCTGAAAGAAAATATATGTGCTATAGACCTTATGTAGCCCCGCCTCTTTTCAGCGCTGCATGCGCTCGTTGTCTTTTGACTTCCGGTCTGTATTTTCACAGCGATCTTGCGTATTTATGAATGAACGGCTCGTTTTAAAATCTTCCTGGTCTACTTACATTTGTTAAGTCATCTGCTTTAAAGGACAAGTTCGGTATTTTACACTTAAAGCCCTGTTTACAGATCGTATCTGATGAAATAGAACGGTTAAGATTAAAATTTGGACACATGCTGCTGTCCCGAGAATTTTAGGTTTATTTCGCTTGTTCACTCAAAAATCGCTGAAAAAGATGCATTCCAACAGGTTTTATCGTAGTTTTTGTCCAACTCCATTGACTTAATAGGACGTGCTGTGAGACCACAGCACCTTTACGGTATTACCAGAGAATGTCTAATATGGCGAGAAGTTTCACTCTCACTACACTTCCGGCTTTTGAACTGGTTGCAGTTCCACTCTGATTCCATATGAGGGCGCTCACAGGACGAGTGCAGAATGAATGGAGGTCAATGGCGGTATACCCCTCAAAATCCACTTTTCTCAGGATATAATTTTTTGTCTAGTAATTTGAATGTTGTATTCGAAAGGAGATGCAAAGAAATTACACATTGCTGGGTGTTAGATTTTTTAGAGTCACTTATTTGCTTTAAAAAAGTCTTTCAAAATGTCAGTGACGTCAGAATGCTGACGTCATTAGCAGAATGCTAGCGTGTTATGGGCAACAACAACTCAACCTGTAAGAAATCAAAACGACATAAGTACTCGTTCATTCAACTTTCGACCTAAAACCCATGTTGAACTTGCAAAATCTACAATCACATCTGAGATTTCTCAACGGCAATCGGGTGAAAGAGACAAATTTAGCCGTCTAGCCCCATTGACTCCCATTCATTTTGCACTCATGGCAAGCGCCCCCAGTGGAACTCTGGTGGTACTACAACCAAAATTCGGTACAATAGGGCTTAAGATTAGATTAGATTAGATTCAACTTTATTGTCATTACACAAGTACAGGTACAAGGCAACGAAATGCAGTTTAGGTCTAACCAGAAGTGCAATAGCAGCAAGTGCAGGATATACAGTGGTTCCATAAGTGCAGAACATGGATATGTACTGAATAAATATAGAGTTGAATACTATTATAAACAAAAATTTACAGATAGATTTGTCCTATGAATATAATATACAGATAACTATTACTGTGAACAGAATTTACAGCTAGATATGTACTGAATATAATATACAGATGGCTATTACTATAAACAGAATTTTTACAGATAGATATGTACTGAATATATATACAGATGGGTGTTACTATAAACAGAATGTGAGCATAATATACAGATGGCTATTACTATAAACAGAATTTTACAGATAGATATGTACTATGAATATATATATACAGATGGGTGTTACTATAAACAGAATGTGAGCATAATATACAGATGGCTATTACTATAAACAGAATTTTACAAATAGATATATGTATAGTTAGGCTAAAATGAGCAGTATAACAATGGATTTAAAGTAGTGCAAATAAAGTTTGGACAGAAGCTATCCGAGTGAAAGTGCAGTGGAAGTAATTGCATATTACAGTTAAAGTATGGTATTGCAAATGTATATGTAAACAGTCGGTACTGTAAATAAACAGTCGGCAGTGCAAATTGAGCATATTCCAGTCAAGGTAGTAGTGCAAGATGCATATGTAAACAGTTGTTAAACAGTCGGAGTGGACAGGGAGTTAATAGGGAGTGGACAGGCTCTCCGTAGACGGGCTCTGGTATTACTCCGCCGCTTCTTCTTCTGTGTATTCAATGAAATGCCCGTGGTTTGCTTGCAATTGGCAAAGGTGCATTATCGCCACCAACTGGGCTGGAGTGTCTATTATTCAAGCTCTCAACGGAAGAATCACGGGTGTGACGCGTTTGGCAAAATAGGTCCACAAAAGCGAAATAAACCTAAAATTCTCTGGACAGGAGCATGTGTTCAAATTTTAATCTTAACCGTTCTATTTCATCAGATACGATCTGTAAACAGGGCTTTAAGTGTAAAATACCGAACTTGTCCTTTAAACATTACAGTCCTCATGATAGCTTTCGTTAACTTTATATTAAGTAAATCCACTTCAAAAGCGAATTACTCCTGGACAGCAATGCCATAGAAATATACAGAGCGACTGCAAAAACGGAAGTTCAAAGACAATATTCTAAAGATGGCGGCGCCCTCGTTTCTCTGGCGCATTAGGTCTATAGAACAGTCTCAAATTCATAGAAGAAACAACTTTCACCTTGGCAGCTTAACTTTACTTTTGATCAATGACTTTGTCTCTGACAACAATTTATATTTGCACTTTTGGCTTTCACAGCCTACGCCTAAATTGAGGGCTGTCAATGCAAGTGACATTTTACATAAGCAAGCAGCAGCCTGCGAAGTACTTTACATGCATTACTGTGGAACTTTGTTGAAATGTATCTAAAATAATGTACTAATGTACTGTGTCAACATATATGCAACAGTTTGATTCCCCTTATATCTGGAATCTGGGAAGAGCTAGTTAGTCCAGCCTATTTTAGTCGTGTTTAAGCTATGCACTTTGTATTGTTTGATTTAGAGCTTGCATTAAGTGCTCGATTGCAAAGCAAACTAACTAAAACTCTCTGCTCCATGAACTTGGACATCAGTGTACACACTAAGGTTGGAGATATTTATTGAGTACTAACAGGCCAAAATGTAGCCCTGCAGCTGTTTTTCTGTGAATCATATCTTTACATGTACGCAAATTCATGCACACACACACACACAATCATGGGGATATCCTGCACACTTCCCCCTTCCTGTGAGTCAAGTGGCCTATTTCCACATTAACAGCATCCATACAAATTGATAGCTGGACCTAGACAAAAAAAAAAAACTGCTGGTCCATTCATTCACTTTTGCTACGGTGCCATCGCATTATACATAACATTATTTATTTATTATCATACATTTTATTATATTTTAATCACCATATTTTGTAATGTGCCCAAAATGAGGGCACTCTTATGTACAGAAAAACTCCACACATGATATCAACAATGCTTTCTGTGCGTTTGAAACACAATAAACCACATTAAGTGACAAGTAAGATACATAAACAAACCAGACTTCCTAATAGAAAACCTTTCAGGAAAAAATAAATAAAAAATGCTTTAACTTACTGTGGAAATTGTCTAGATATTGATTTCATGAATAAAGTCTGAGTCAGATTTGAGCCATGTTTATAACAGGATGTGACACACACTATGCCTCCTGCTCTCCTGGGCAGAGACACACACACACACACACACACACACCACTGCATTACAACACATTTTCAACTAAGCAAACAATTAGGCTAGTCAGTTATGATGAACAAACAGTATTTGTAAACATAAAACATTCAATTCTCTACAATACATTAAAAGTCCAGTGTTTGACAATGTTCCTCAAAAGTCTTCAGATCTCCTAAAATAGCATCATAACATCAGACAGTTATTGAAGTTTCACCAGTTAGTCACCAACACTTCTGTTAGAGATCAGAACATAACTTACCACCGCATGTGCTGAGACTGTTAACTAGAACTTCTGACAGATGACAAACTGAGCCGCCACATTATAGTTAACAGATTGACTGTCAACTAGGTCAGGTAATAGCACAATGAACACTATAGTCATATACCAACATATTTAAATGCCATTTGGGACATAAACCAGTGTTTTCGAAGTCCCCTGATGTGCCATTTAAACACTTTGGTATATGAATATGATTTTGCCATCATAACATCACTGCAATAGCATATTATGGTAATATCGTATTTTTGGAAATGGTGCTATAATACCAATGTTTGTGGACATGTACCATTGTGTATAGCCTAGATCTTGCAATAACATTGCATCAAAAATAACACAGTACTGAAATACATCTATCATGGTATTTACATAGTACTTCAACAAAGCAAAATATAGGCCTAGTAGTACCATAGTATGTTTTTCTGTAAATTATTATAATTAGAAAAATGCCATGGTGCATGTCTAATTAGCCATGAATTATCATGGTACTTTAATGTTAGTGACAGCAGTCCCTTTGAACATATCCATCATGAAAGCTGGAATAACCTGATATTTTGACTGTTTCACAAATAACCTACATGCATACTAGTCTTTTTAACTAGTAAATGCACTCATATACATCCGAGATAATAAGCGTACAGAGATGTAAATGATGATTTGAAGAGGACGCACATCACAGGGCGGCTGGATTCACATCTATCAGCAACCGGCCAACCACAGAACTGTTGCCAACCCTCCAAAACAGCTGGAAAATAACTTATTCTGAGCCTTTTTGCAGGCAGACTCCAAACCCACACATGATGTCGAGGAGGAAATCAAAGCATCTGGTTTGCTATTTTAATCCGAGAAGGACTCACCTTCATGTCGTTCATGATGATTTGGAAGAGCCCTCCCAAAGCGCTGCACTCCTTCTCCATTCCCGCATCCATTTTACCACCCCAAAAACACACGAGCGGCGTTGACACTTATCCTCCTTATGAAAGCTCGTCTCGAATCCCGCTGTCAGTGTCTGGAGGGTGCAGTACGAGGCTGTATGTGAAGGTTATCGTGTGAGCAAGGCAAATGAGGATGAATTAACGCAAAAATGGAAAGTGTTATTCCGCTGATTAGCTGCCCGGCGCAAGTAAACTAGTCCCGGCCACGCAAATGACTAAACCTCTGAAAATGCATCGCTACGATAAAAGTGGATAAAAAGCCTAAAACGGGATTTTTTTTACAATAAGTCTCCAGGTCAAAAAGGTGCCACGTATGCACAGGTAAACCCGCATGAAAAACTGACCGTTGAAAGTCTGCGCCGAAGTACCTGGCTCGGCGTTTTCAAAAGCTTGGCTCTGCTGGATCGATAGTCACGTTAGTTTAGATCGCGACAACCGCCGTGTTTTTTATTCCTCATGGTTTCATTCAGTCGATCCAGCCGCTGATATGTCCTTGATGGTGATGATTTTGATCGGTTGCAGTTTGAATAAGGCTTTCCGGTGAAATTAATACGGCGAAACCTAACTAAAGTTTCGACTCCTGATAGATTCCACAGAGCGAGTGGTAAACATTATTCACTCCTGGCTCACTCTCTCTCGCGCGTTCTAGCCCGTTTGTGTGGATCAGCAGGCGGACGAACTCAGAAAGGGGCGGAGCATGAGCACTTCGGATATCTTCGTGCTTTTTCGACAATGTTACTTTTGTCATCGACAGATTAGTTGACATGACATTTTGATAGAATATATACATAGTTCGAATTACAGGGGGTACTGGGTCTTCATTGGGGGGTATAGTACCCCAGTACCCCCACAAAGGGACAGAAATATCAGTTTTGGGGGGGTCAGATAATCTTTCTGATATTGTGAAAAAATATAATTTCAGTTACAATACAAGTCAACTCCTATTTTTACTGTAGGAACATTTTAATGTTAAGCGATTTCAGACACCCCTATTGTGGACCGTACCATTTTTAACCACCGTGGCTAGAAGCAACGGAGATAGAGAACGACTTCAACTTCTCAAGCAAGTGTCAACGTTGAATGACAAAACGCTAGTTTCATAAAGTATCATTCTTTTCAACATTCCTTATTTGTATATTCAAAAATATTTAAAATAATCTAATTTAATACAGTTATAATTTTTCAATGTAAATTATTTAATTTTATTGGTAACAGCCTAGTGTCTAATTATTTTAATAGAATATATTTATCAAATTTAAGAATTTGAAATGAAAGATGGAGCATACATTTAATAAAATTAGAGGAAAATGCCCTTTATAAAGGTACAAAAAATTATTCTGAGTGTTTTCAAACAGTGATGTAATGAAACATTGACAATTTAAGCTTGAAGGGAGTAAAGCCTCTGTTTAGGCTATTAAGGAAATGTAATTTTGCCAAAAGAAGAACTTTAATTTTAAATAAATGTTCATTTTAAAGCAGCCTACTTCAGTGTTATATGTTACCATATTATCATGCTTAACACTAAGAATTTGAATAATTGTAATCAATGTGATGATCAGATGCAGATATCTAAATCAAAGAATATAGGCGGTTTGCGGGTGGATTATTTATTTTTAATAGTGGATTTGGGTGACTCAAAGTGCACCAGATTAATGAATTTATCTTTAAAATGTACACAATTTTCTTACGGGGGGGCATGCCCCTGGACCCTCCTAGAGATACCAAGCTCCACCAACAAAAAAATTTGGGAAACACATTAGGCTATATGATGATCTACAAAAAAATACACATTTAATTATCTTATTATTAAAATACATTATTAGGATTTTACCACCTCCGCCTCATTTTGAGCCAGGAAAAACCCTGAAATAGGCAATAGGCTTCTTGTAAAGGTATTACTTTTACTAGTAATTAGAATGGTGTTTCAGTGCACTTAACTTCTAACTTTTGGATATACATAATAACAATGAGATATTCGGTAGCCTACTGATTATCACTTTGTCGCATGTTTAGTGGTGTATGTGTGTTGCACAACATGTTGCACTAGGCGATCACTGTGGGGATTGATATGGTAGTGGACCATGATGGTCATAGAAGAAGTGAAGGAGCAATACCCCCCAATTATGGTGGGGTAATTCGCACTCTGAATATATATAGTATTGCTATATATTTTCTGCTACTAAATTTTTCTGCTATATATATAGCAGATATATAATTTATATAATATAATATATAATTTAAATATTTATGTAGGCTATAATACATACTTTTTTATGACCTTAAATAGTTATTTAGATATTTAGAGACAATATGAAATATGTGTACATTTACAAATATTATTATCAATAATTTTTTTGTCTAAACACAGGACTATTTAAGACACAAGAACAGGTACAAGCAAAAATGTGATTAAAACTTAGGGTAAAAGCCAGGGTAATAAGCTGCATCACCTAAGAAAACAATAAAAATACATTTCCCCCTTATGAACATAAATAAAATTCCATCAAAACTTTTGATGTTGAATAAAATTGTTTAATACAATTTATTTGTTTATGTATTTATTTCCATTTTTTTCTTTTAAACCATTTTATTCAAATGTTTTAAAATATTTTTTATTTTATTTACCTTTTTTTTTAAAGTTTATTTTGAGGGACCTGGTCAAACCTGTTACAAGAAATGTAGTGGATTACTTATGACTGAATGCTGTCCACAAGGTCTTCCTAAGCATTTTATTATATGTACTTTCAATAATGATAAACCAGAATAAACAGAGCTACATCCTGTTACATTTATCTACTCACAAGAGAGCTGGTTTTCAAGGATTCATATCACATCTATGAGTCAGCATCATTGTAATCTTGCCCAGCCTTGTGCTGGTACCTGACATAACGAAAGGAGTCCACCTTTTCAGCTCAGTGTCTCATAGCAACGCAGACGTGATCAATTCAGCATCCCGTCGTCCTCTAGTCTAGTGGCCTCCTGTCTGTCTGCCCGAGAGGAGAGGTCACCTTGTTCAGCAGTCTGCAGTGGGCTTCAGTTCCCACAGCTTCAGCTTCATGTGCCCACTCACAGCACAAACACATCAACTCACAAAGCTCACGGATAGAGCATTTAACTCTGGGTTTTTAGGGCCCATTTTAAGCGTTGCTATGAAAACAAACAGGTCAGTTCACATGAATTATAATTTTCGAAATCACTCACAAAGGATTATTAATGATTTTTTGTTTGCAGCTCTCCATGATTAGAAGGAAGGTGTTTTTTTAGAAATCATTTATAGAAATTGCTCTCACAACAAGCAGTGTATGACTGATTAAATATTTTAGAGTTGAGCCTAAGTATAACAAACTTACATTACATTATATTCAGTATCTAAGGAGTTTTTAGCATGACTGCACTGGTACTAAAGATGTACTTTATAGCTGTAAAAGGCGCTTGCTACCATCTAATGGTGAAACTTTAGTAATGCAGTAGTGTTTGCATAGCAGAAATAGGCTATTTATGATGAAATACTTAAAGTACAGTATTTGCCATATACTGTGTAAGGGGTTTTACAGTCAAAGACCCAGATATGATGAATGAAGACCCAGAGTCAGAATTATAATAAATTAAAGAAAAGATTTATTGAAGATAGTTTGCAGTTTCATCAGCAGAAGTCAGCTTCGGTACTCACAAAGAGTTTGTAGGCCGTCCCGTTTACAGTTACAAAGATCACAGCAGTTATACCCTTCACCAAGGTCTAAGCTACGTCCTTGCTTCAGGTTTCTGATTGGCTGAGAAATAGATAAACATAGTAATTTTCCACAAATATACAGATAGACCGAAGCATATCTCCATCGATTATGCAGCTGACACTCGGACCCTGAAGTTAGGCACGTCGTGACCTTCCAGGTCTCAGATTTGGGTTTCTGGGTGCCAACATGTCCAGAACAACAACTCAGTCAATCTCCAATAATGCCAGTGGTTCCTAAACCTGCAACCAAGAAGACTAACACACACACACCGACACACAGCTTTTCCAAGGTTGGATTTGGCCAGGCTCTAACTATAAACAGGAGAGACCTCTCAAAACATCAAGATAATGCGTTCTTTCTCTCAAGGAGAGCTACACTTATATAGTCTAACTGGAAAGTAAGGCTTTAACTGAGAAAGGTTCCCTTAAACTATAGACTTCATTGACCCCTGTGATCAGTTGTCAAGAGTACCCTAGAAAAACAGATGTATGCATTGGCACACGTTGAAGCCCTTTCTTAACAAAACAAAACATCTTTCCATATTTCATTTCTGGAAGCCGGGCTAAATGAGCAAGCTCTGTTACTGCATTCAGATATCAAATACAGACATTAGAGAATGCATGAAAAGAACATTTCAGTAATCACATGGTAACTTCTGTAACAAAGTAAAATCTCATAAGCCTAGAGAAGTCATTCAACTCATGTGATATTTAGAAGGAAAAATATTGATTAATATCTTAATTATAATCACTCATTACATATACATTGAAGCAGCAGTTTATTCCAAAATCCACATCCTTCAATGCATACTAATTTTTTTAAATATTATATAATTTCATATTATAACATATTGAAAAGGCAGTGAAGCAATATTGTTTCAAATAAAAAAAAGATCTATTGAATACATCTATCAGTGTTGTTTGGGCACACAGAGAAACCATTTTGTTGTCATGTGACAATAAAACCATTAAAGTTATTAAAATATATTATATTTTGGCTCCATTATGGACGGAATACACATTCTGTTGAGGTCAAAAGGGTTACAAAAGTTGTAACCATGATGAAAAACTCATCACTTTTTAATGCAAACTTTATTTGTCTTTGACCAATTCTTAAAACTTCACAGTAACAGGAACTAGCTGTGGAAAGACACATGAAGACACAGTATTGCGTTGTCAAACTCCATTTATTTATTTGTGTTTTATATGTGTTTGACTGCAAGAATCAATGTACATAAACTATACATCATTTTTGTTTGTATTTTTGCCCTTTCCAAAAGGTACAAACCATTTTTACAAACATGTTTAATCCGAGCTGCCAGGGATCATAACTTATAGGCAAATAATACAGTAGAATAAGTTTAAGAAAAAAAACAAATGTTGCAATGTTCAGTGTAGAATCGCTTTCTTAAAAAGGAAATAGATATGCATTTTACAAATAAAAAAAAAAAAAAAAAAGTACAGTTACTTTATTTATTGCATCAAAGGTGTCCTCGAGGCCATGCATCAATCTCATAGGCAAAGTTACATTTGGCCCATGTTAGTTAGCGCAGTCATAAATAAGCTTATGTTGGATGCATCATCCATTCACATAATGTCATGAAGGATCATTATGTCTGATGCAATGCTGCTGGCTTCAGTCACTGTGTGCAAAGGCCCTCCTGTGGTCAATTTTGTAAGTGCAGCCTGACCTCACTGAGGTTTGACTTTTGGTTAGCAACAGCAGCATGAAACAAAGAACATCTTAAACTTTTAAGAGCCCTAATTCTAGACAGTCAAGTCAGGTTTGCTGGTATAACCAATGGACTCACTCCAGGTGTGTGCTTTACTTGGGAAGGCAATGTATGGAAGACAAAAATTTGAAACGATACAATGATCTTTCTGATTTTTTTAGGTCCACTAAGATTTCTACATTCATCAAAGAAGACAATACAAGCGTCAGTACCAGTATCGATACAACCGCAGCATTTGCTTGGCAAAGAGTAGTTTTCTGTTTTCCTTACATGAAGAAAATGTTAGATTTGAAAACACGGCAATTACACACATTAATTTGGCACAGAACACGAGTAGTGTTTCGTAAAAGCAGCCATGCACAAATGAATCCCTGAAGTCAAAGCACCGTGTGTCCGTAGACTTATGTAGATGAATGTTTAGGCCTGGTTAGTTAGCCATTAACTACACGAATCTGTGTCAGTGCATTCGCAGTCTGCATGCAAGCACTTGCAGTGGGATGTCAGAACGGTCTTGAACCGTTCAACGTCGTCTGGTTCATTCATGTCAGTCGGAGCAGAACCACTGAGCACTTTCCGATAAGTGGGGCATTTCTGAAAGATTTTGGAAGTATACATAAAAATCTAATTTCACACCTTTTGTAAGTCTATGTCTTTTCATGATTCCAAGGTGCAGTTGGTAAGTTGAATATTCAATAAGCTGGTTTTGCAATGTTCTGTCGCACTTTGTCGTTTTGTACTTTGTTTACGGGCGATGTCACATGCAATAGCCAAAGCTCCGCCTTTCAGGAACCGCACAAAGTTCTCACCCACCAGTGGACCCATGGCATACATCCCTGGTTCCTTCACGCTCTCATATGTGTACGGATCCACGTCAAACGGGTTCCTCCGACAGCTGATTGGCTCATCTGAGTCCAACCCCAGTGGGCGACCATGTTCTGGGAGGAATGACAGGTTGGGATGGGCACCAATCAAAACGAGTGCCATTGAGACTTGTAGCACTGTCTGTTGCCCTCCCTCATCCTCTAGCACACACTTGCCATCATGTCTGAAGGCAACCACACGGTGCTTTGGGTAACTGAGGTAACCAGGGTAACAGGTATACGGGTTGGTGTTCTCAGCAGGTGAAGTAAGAGCTTGGTTGGACAGATTAACCTCCGTCTCTCCCACTTTGTGTTGCTGTTGGCTCATCATTTGGTGCACTTTGTGGTACTCAGGGTAGAGGAGTTTGGGCAGTTGGTTGAAGATAAGCGCCGGATCGGTCACAGGTCGCCTAAAGGCGTGATATACAGGTGTGTTCAAGTGGTGAGCCGCGAGAACGGCATCTGCCGCCGTCAAGCCAGCACCAACCACAAGAATTGGTTCGGAGGCATGGTCCAAACGGCCTGAGGAAATGGCGGCCTCAAGCTCCCAGAAGCTGTGGCACACGAAGGAAAGGTTTTCGCCTTCCACGCCGAGACGGGCTGGGATGTCGTGGGTTCCTGTGGCAAGCACCACGTTCTCTGCATATACGCAGAAAGGGACTTCAATTTCTTCCTTTCCATCATCACCATTTGTGCTTCTCTGGAGGCCTTCGATCTTCCAAACGGAGCAATCGGATTCAAGGGAAACCCGAGAGAGTGAGGTCACGGTGGTGCCGCAAGCAAAGCTCCTCTCCAGACCCATTTTAGTCACATAGTGCTGGTAGTAGGACGCAATCTCAGCTGGCGTGGCCCGGTCGTTACGTAAATTTCTACACGCACAAAACACACAAATGTTAGATGATCAGTTTCATCATTTTGGTCATTTCAAACTTCATGAACTATGTGTTATACTCGTGATGGCTCATTTATTCACAAAAAAAGCACCATTTGCAAAAATTATGACTTTGGTTGGGCTAGATGATGTTGAGTAGCTCAAACAAACGTAGCAAGATTAAAAGCACCACAAAGCCACAGTATATGCATGTTTAGCTGAATTTAACATACTTAGTTATACTATTCACATTATGTTAGCAAAAGAGAAAATATTTTTACATAGAAAAAAACTAGAGAGGAGCTGCAAGTCCCCTTATAGTTTCAGTTTAGTTCAAACTAACATTGCAAGAATTTTATTTTCATCTTTGTTTCAAATGTATGCCAAAAATCTTTCTTGGGAATTTTGTATGAAATGTGGGCTCATTATTCTCTATGCTGACTTCATAAAGATTTCATTTTCGTACTTTCGTTTATCTCTCATCCAGTCCTTCAACTTCAAACCAGGAAGTTCCATCCAGTTAGCCAAGCTGAGAGTCAACATTGAGCCCTCCATTGCCTGCCGGCAGAAAGAACAAGAAACAATAACGTCACATATTGATATGAAGCAGGCAAAGCCTGAAGAATAACATCTGATCAAACTGGTACAAAAACTCAATAGAAGTTGCTTTCAGACATGCAAACATAAAATCACATGAGTGCTTTTCCCACAGGGATGTCCTTCTGTATTAGGGTGAACCTCATGAACCCTCTTGAACATAGTCATATGTTCACAAGTCACGAGTCATATTTCACCCTATTTCTCATTACTGTAATATGTCTGAACATTTTACTTCTGTTTCTTTTATAGTTTCTGCTATGCTCAATGGTGATTCCAATTAGATGAATTAGTAATACAGACATTTTAACTATATTACAGTAAAATATACAATAAACTAATACATTTATAATGTAATCAGCCAACTTTAAAGCCAGTCCAACAAATACTGCCCAAACATAACTCATAATATACAACAAATACTATCATGACTTTTTACGTTTCTTTTTGATGTGAAATTATTTTATTTTTATTTAGACTTTGGAGAGCAACATGACCTGGACATGTATTTGTGACATTCAAATAGACAATGATACAGTTTCCTGTAAAAGTGAACAATATGAGCACTGAGGCCTTAGATCAGAAGCCAGAAGAATTTTAGGAGTGGTTACTTACATGCCAGGCCCCTCCAGGTGGTCCCTTTCCCAGTACAAGGTGAGGAATGGCCCTTTCCAGCTCATGTCGCCATATCAGTGGGGAAGCGCAATCCACCCCAAAGTCGCCATCTGGAAGGAGGAGGGCATCGAAGAGCACAGCCACAGGGTTTGAGGAACGGCCCTCCACACCTTCACACAGGTACTCCAGATCCTACATGCACATATTAAGACAAAACTGTTTGTTTCTGTGTTTGAACAAGAATGTGTTGTTAACTATTAACCATTGTTAGTATTCATTAATCCTTGGATCAGGCTATAGAGACTTTTGTTGAAAACCACTACAGTTAATCACCACTTGTTATGTAAAGAGGTGTGGTAAATGTATCTTGAGGGTGTGAATGTGCGAGGGTGTTAAATGTGTGAATTACCTGGTCAAGCAAAGACAGATGAGCGTTCTCCGTCAGTTTGTTATGCAAAATTGGGTTGGGATGGAAGCCATTGGGGGAAAGGTAGGGCGTGTATCCCGACAGCAAATAAGAGAGACAAATCCCTGATGGTCCATTACCTGTTAGAAACAAGGCCATGCATGTGAATACGGAATGCTCTAGAATATATTCCCCAGAGATATTTTCATATCTCAGATGTTTTGTTTTTTTTTGGTGAGAAAATTAATATGTTCAAACTGAACATCTCGTTGAAATTGGCCAGAGAAGGGATAGTTCACCCAAAAATTAAAATTCTGTAAATATTTTGGAGAACATGGGTAAAAAATACTATGGAAGTCAGTGGGGCCCATAAACTGTCTGGTTACTGACATTCTTTAAAATATCTTCTTTAGTGTTCAGCAGAAGAAAGAAACTCTTACAGGTTTTGAACAACTTCAGGGCGAGTGAATGATGACAGGATTTTCATTTATGGGTGAAAACGATCCCTTTAAGCAGATAAAGTTTAGAAACTGTCACAGAATAATAGTCTGAGCCTCGCAGTTTTTAATCTGATGGAAGTGATGTAAGTGGGTATGTGAATGGCTGGTAAGAAATATTTATTTAAATTAACAATTAACCGGTCATCAGCACATCCAGACTTTTTCCGCATTTAAACATGGTAAATGTTTTAAACTGAAAGCACACGGCTACCCAATTATAGGACGCTGTAATAATTATAAAAGTAACCAAAATTGTGAATATACAAAAAAATCCAAGGAGTGGTGGATGTGCAGAACATTGTAATCAACAGGCGTACCAATTATGCTGAGCTTTCTGCAGAGTTCTGCATGCCCAGATTCCATTTGAGCCTGTCCATTAGTTAATTTTGGACCTTGGCTGCAATACAACATTTTTAATTGCTCACAGAAGAACAGTATAGATTAAAAAAAAAAAAAGATGAAAAGATGAAAATAAAGAAACAATAGTACAAGAATAGAAATATTTTGGATGCATTTTGCATGTAGAGTTGTGAGTGCTCATGGAAGAGTACTCAGTGAACCCACTTAACCACATAAAGCTTCAAAACAACAAATATATAATGTTGGCTCTTACCAATAATGACAACAGGCAGGATATCCTCAGAAAATGTGCCTTTGTTGTACAGCTCCATAGTGGCTCTCCTATCACATGCAAAAAGAGAACAAATGGCGAGCTGCAAAAGCCATCAGCACAAGCATAAAACACCCTCCCAGATCGCTAAATACCCTCCCCTTGACCCCTTCCATGATGGTCATTATTACTAATAATAGTGACTAATACTTTCCCCTTCTATTAGGTAACCCTATATAATCTGCATTACAGTAAGGCAGGCTGTAAGCGTCAGACAATAATTATGAATCAACTGAAGTGTTGTTACATAACAGGTATGGCTAGCCGTTTTTTCACCAGTTAAAATGCTAATTCTTTATATCAGGAATTAGATTTCTACTAGTAACAATTGTTGATATCAAGAACAGACATTTGCACTAGTAACCACGTATTTATTGATATTAAAAATTATGATTTAAAAAAAATAAATGCATTTCTGATATCGATATGTGCAATCGGAACTTCAGAAAGTAAGAAATCTATTCTTGATATCAACAATTGAATTTGAATGACAGGCAATGGTGACATTTAACTAGTGAAAATACAATTACAGATATCAAGAATTAACATTTTTACTAGTGGAAATTTAATTCCTGATATCAAAAATTAGCATTTAAACTAGTAAAAATTTAATTGCTGATATCAAGAATACATATCCTGGGAATGAATACAAAGTCAAAACGGCTTGCCATATAACAGGCATGATTACAGAAGTTCGGTGTAACCATGACTGTGCAGAATTTGTTAAAGTAACCGTGTCCTCTTCTAAAGCTCTTCGCGCCACGGTCGACCTCGCTGAGTCATTCCGAATAGTTGACCACACGACGTGACACTTTATTTACTCAAATACACTTTAAATATAAGCTCTGGTCATTATATGCATGCATATAAATATATACATGTATAATGCACGTAGCAGCAGTTTAGAGACTTTTCCCGAATTCTTGAATGAAGTCCAGGGCTGCGTGAGTGGATTTTATCTCACAGAATTTAAAGGGATAGTTAACCCAAAAATGAAAATGTTGTCATCAGTTACTCACCCTCAAGTTGTTCCAAACCTGTATGAGTTTATTTCTTCTGCTAAACACAAAAGATGATATTCTGAAAAATGTTGGTAACCAGACAGTTGATGGTAACGTTAGCCACGGACTTCCATAGTAGAAAAAATAAAATAAAATGCTTTGGAAGTCAGAGGCTACCGGGTTAGCAATATTCTTCAAAATATATTCTTTTGTGTTCAATAGAAGAATGAAACTCATACAGGGTTGGAACATCCTGATGGAGAATTTTCACTTTTGGGTGAACTATCCCTTTAAGACACTTGTAACAGCCATTTCCTACTTGCTTATCAAACAAAAATGATTCGCTATTTGCAAGTAGGGCACCGTGACAGCGAACCGCGTGCACAGGTCATTCAAGGAACTAACGTTAAAATAAGGCGTTCTGCGCTTCACAGAATTTTCCAGAGATGATTTGCGTTTCCCAGCGACGACTTCATCGTTTCTCAGACGCATTTAACGTTAGCTGGTAGGATGAGCGAATAGCCTTGATCAGATACCATCAGAATGCAGCTCAACTGGGTTGCATCTACGGAAGATTACACGAAAGCCGGTCACCGTCCGATGCGTACGGTACGTAACTCAGATGCTTGTGTTACGTGCGCGTGCGCTTTCATAAGCGTGCTGTCCAATGTGTCTGTATCCAGACCTCTAATGGTCCAGACATGCCCACGAGACAAGACAATTTCAATATCCGACGGACACATTACGACGCAAACACCTTAGATGACACAAAGATGAGTTATAATGACCTAGGAGATGAGATCAAATATGACGTAATTCATCAAATCACGTTTGGTAATTATGTGATGCGTCTTACATGAACGATCCGTTGCATTTGTCACGTGACAAATGAACGAAAGACTCGGAAGGAAAAGTAATTATTTGTGTTCCCTGTAAATTATTTTTGACTGCATTATAATGATTTCTTAATTCAGAATATGATTAAGATTGCGTAGGTGGACGGCTTGAATGTTAAAAGACACCTACCTTTAATGCAAATATCCGAGATCCAAATAAGTCACGCTTCACTTAAGACAGCAAAGTCTTGAATGTACAAGCATGCAACGATATGTTAAAACAAAATGTAAAATACACACGTAGCTTCCTCCTGACTGTAACGAGAGAAGCCGCACAGTGCAGCCCACGATACTCGACTCGTTTTATAATTCTTCTTCATAGTCCGTCCCATACGACCCAATCATCGCGAGTGTTAAGATATGACGCTTATGATTGGTGCAGTGTGGGGTGACGTATGAGCGTCTTGTAGCTTGTAGTTTTCCACTCACTGACAATGATATCGTCCCTGATTGGCCTGAATCTTGCTGTCATTCTACATCCGCCAATAGGCAAACGTAGCGGCTTGAACTATCGCTACCATTGCACCTCCTTTAATGATGACCTTTTTTGACTCCTTAAACAATTATTTTAGCCTTTCTTTTGTAATAACAATGTTAATTATTTATGGAAGATTCTTTATTCACAAGATTAAATCTCTGAACATTTATTCATTACAGAATTGCAGATTTCTCATGAATGACAGAGAACTGCCAAAGGCTTGTGTATTTTTTGATCATATATTTTGTTTGTATATTTTGTAACTGTATCGCTTGTTTTAAAATATAAATAATCATTTTAATACCCCTGACTCTTTCCCCCCGTAAACCAATCTCCATATTCTAGTTACATCAACAACATGACATAACATCTAAAATTGTACATCTGTAAATTACATCATAAACGGTACACTTAATAAATATCTGTATTCATTAAAACAATTATATATATTTCTACTACTGTATTAGATTGCATTATTTAAATCTTTATTTCTTTTATTATGTCTGTATTTTCTTCTGCTCTGGAAGCTCCTGTCACCAAGACAAATTCATTGCGCGTGTGACTAAACATACTTGGCAATAAAGTTAATTCTGATTCTTATTCTGAACAATTGTTTATGGCTGGATATGGTAACTTGTTCAGGTGACACTCACTTCCTGTTACTTTCTACGACCCTTTTGTTTTAATTTGTATTATTTTTGGTTTGAACTTCATATTCAATTTGCTTCTTGTAAAAATATATGTAAATCAATGTTAGTATTTTAGTTACAGCCTAAACAATAATTGTACGAGACTATGAGACATGCTAACTAGGTCAGGTTATGCAATATAACTAAACTTTTGTGTTACTTTCTTTGACCCCCTCCCTCCTCAAAATGGAAAGAAAGTTTCCATTGTTGGGAACTAATTACTTAAATCCTCATTCAAGGTCTTTTCTCAGGGGGGTGTTTGGGTTTCCATGAACATTTTTGTTTTGTTATGAAAGGATACTTTTTAATACTTAATACTTTTTAATGGGAAACAGCTCCTGTTTTGCAGCTTCAGTGTGTGACTAAGAAGTAGAACAGTGCCTAGAAATATGATCACACATTTTAAAAAGGGAACCATGTTGCCTGTAAACTGAGGTCATTGATATTGGTGTTTAATTGAAGGACAAATATAAAAGTATGCTGTGGTATATTACATATATCTTGGACCCAATTCATATGCATTCACATACTCAAAGGTATTTAAAAGAATACTATAGAATGTTACAATGTTGCAATGGGTTCCAAAACAGTATATAGCCTATATATATTATTTTTTTTTGGTCAAGATGGAACAATCTTGTGCAATGTAATGGCAAAAAAACATCATTACAACATTGATTGAAGCTTGGCTACAAGTTTTGAGGTTTGAGAAGACTGCTTCATTATGTTCTTGGATATCTACCAAACAATTTACTGAATGAATATTGTAAGAATATACTGTCTTTATAGCCCTCCATTAACACCTTTCATGCTGTACCTATCAGCACTATAGACTGTAAAAGATCAGCACATGACTCGACAAGTTTCCAGTTAGGCAGAATGAGGGGCCCTCTTCAAAAGGCTCGCAAAAGCATTTCCCTTTAGTCTATCCAAGAGTCAACGGCACTCACAAAGAGAACCAAGTCTGTTATCACAATACATCGCTTCATCAGCTCGAGGAAAGAATGGTGACATGAAAATCTGATTCAACAGGTCCTGTGTAGTTGTCATGGTAGCTCATGTAAATGCTTATGCAACATTGTCCAGTGAATCAGCACATAAACCACACGAGAAAGAAAGAAATTGTGGTGTTAAGCAAACTTCAGTTTAAGTATGGTTTGTACTGTATATTGTACGCGTTGTTAACATTTGTAAGCATTTGAAAGATTATGTGTATTTTCAGTTAACTTTAGTCAGATGCATTTACTTTGTTACTGTGCCTCAGATGTAATCAACTCTGTGTTTCTTAAGGTGTGAACCAAATGGCCCATACAGGTGTACGACCCATAGAGAATGATTGGTGTGAATGACAAAGAAACAGCATTGCAGGGTTGATCGATCTCCTGTGGAGGCCCTAACAGTTTTCTATTGTTTGTAGCCCATTTGTCTTCATGCATAAAGTTCTGTCTCACACACAGAACTCTGGGTTAAGATTGCTGAAGGGTGACGTGCTAACATCGCCGCTGAAGGACTGCTACACTACAAACCTTCAATAAATTCTTCTCTCCACAAGAACTCTGGTCAAGCTTACTTATTTTATGTATTGGAGAAATCGAATACATTAACGAGCCACCCAAACCACTGCTCGGCCAAATACAGCAAAATCTAACACATTAGATTAATTAAATGTAAGCAACAATTACAATCTTTACAGCTTAGATAGTTAATTAAAAACATACTATTATTCATTTATTAACTTTAAATGTTAAAAATGTATGATTGTAGAAATTAACATTAACCATAAAATGCTGTAAAAATTTCGCTCATGGATGGTAATAGTTCATGTTTTCTAAATGTGTTAGCTGTTAACACACACAACCTTGTTGTAAAGTTTCACCAGACTTTGATTCCATTGACAGGGAATGACAATTTAATAATGTAAAAAAAAAGCTATATCATTTACATATTAACTTAATTTGACACTTCTATAGCTGAAGATATATTATACATTCAAATGTAAATGATCTAAAAAATAAACATCTCAAGATAAATATGATGTAATATACAAAACAACCCGGTAGTTATATAATAATTCAATCCATTGGTAGGTCAAAGGACACCAAAACAAGCGAGAAAAAAAAAAGTAATTATGCGGAGTCATTCTGACTTTCAGGCAGGATTGATGTACAAAGTAATGAATGTAAAATAGTTTTGTATTTTGTGGCAAATGCAAACAAGCAGGTCTGTACAACTAATTTTGACAATCAGAAGCAGGTGGGGTGCGGTTGCTCAATTGCAATATATATATATATATATATATATATATATATATATATATAATGTATACCGTCATTTGTCAGCTAGACTCACAGCTCTCATTGACCTTTGCCAGCATTTAAAGGAATGCGTTTGCAAGAAGTCTTTTATTCAATTCATTCATCAAGTCATGATATCAGCAATTTGCTTGAACTGTGACAAACAATACCTGCTGACATGAGAGATTACACTTCTTGTTTCTCCATGAAATCCCATGACAGGCTGAATATAAATTGCACTTTTACCTTAATGAAAAGATTACAAAATCTCTTAACTCAAGAATCAACATGTACTTTAACAAAACAACACAACTGAGAAATAATCTTTATTGGCATTTTAATCACAACATAATTTACAAATCATTTAAAATCAGTGTCTTGACATCCTAAACGGCCCAAACTCCTTTCAGACCGAATGTGGAACCAGAGTAATGTGAAATGGAGTTCATGTAATGCGTAATACTTCAGTGTGTACATTTATGAACCGCTGGCAGGCATTCAAAATAAGAATCCTGAAAAAAACATAGTATTTAAAATTTCATTAACAACTTAATGAAGATTCCCTGCAGTTCCACCTCTGATGCAAGCAGGAGAAAAGCCCTTAATCGTGCCAACATTTTCACAGTTCCCAGTCCATTCAGTTGTTTCTAGTTTGGTACCAATAGCATATTTATGAAGTTATGTCTGCGTAACCTTGTTCATCCAAAGTAGAACAGGGGAGGAAAATCATCCAGAAGAACACAATAAATAACCCTCATGACGCTAGTCCAACTTAAACAAAGGTTACTATCTCTTTTTACCCACTCAAACTGGTCGGTGAAGGTCAGAAGCTTCAGTCAAAATGCTGTATTACACTAATAAATTTTTTTATTAAAAAACACGTAATCAGTGTTTCTGTCTTGAGTTCGAGTAACAATATCTAAATATCGACAAAATACAAAATAAGATATAAGATATAAAATATATAACACAAAGTGTAGTTCTTAAGTCAAGAAGAAGTCCTTAGGTTAACAAAAAAGTGAGGCTTAAAATATTTTTTAAAAGTATTTGCCAATATGGTAAGAAAAGTTAAATTAATTGAAAATTAAGCTTATTTTTACTCAAAATCAAGACAAAAATGATTACAAGTTATTCAATTAATTTCCTGTTAGTAACAGTTTAATATACAGTATGATATAAAATACTGATGACAATTTAGTGGTTTAAGGAAAATATGTTTGCGTTATACAGGAAGTATGTCATTTAAGGTCAAAAAAGGTACGATAAGGATGCGTGATAAGTCATTACATGTGTAAATAAAATGGCAAGCATTTGTTTGTAAACCTTTAGTATCTATATCTTTATGACATTAGAGATGACTTCCACACACTAGACTTTGGATCAGGTGACCTCATAATCAAAGCCACCTGGATGTCTACACCTTCCTACCTGGCCAAAGGGCGGATTATTAGAGAAGTCTGGAAACAATACAGGCAATGGAAAATCTTATCATTTAAGGACAACAAGGAAGGTCTAACCACAAGATGGCCGAGTCGTACAGGTGCGCAATCGTTCGATTCACGTGCCCTGGAGTAAGATCTAAAGCACAGATCTACAGTAAATCCAGACGGTCATTTCCTAATCCCAAGGAAATCATTAATTAGAACAATGAACACAATTCAAACCATCGCCAATTAAAAAAATAAATAAAATTGCAGTGCAGTTTAATCCCTCATTCTGTAATAACACAACTGTCGTACAAAAAAAGCATAAAATCAAGAAAAGAAAAGCAAGTCAAACCAAGAAAAGCATTCCCAAAGCATAACCACCTCTTCATGTTCTGCTAAAACGTCCACAAAGGCTCTGAGGGGTTTGTCATTTTCTGCAGTCAAAGTTTGTACCATCACTGCACATTCATGTTATACCCTCTGCTGACCATGACGTCAAACTGCACGTCCAACTAAACAACCTCACTGTTTAATAAAGAAAGCAAATCCTTTGAAACAAGACAGACAACAAGCAAAACAAAAGTTTTGTGAAAATAACCATTCTACTACCCACCTCTTTTTTCATTGCATCATTCAAGGGATCCGAATAAAGGAAAAGCAAAGTTCCTGTATCATTCACATACCTTCAGTCAGTCCCATTATCAAAAAAGTCTCTTACAAAACAGCTTTGGTCCAAGAGGGGGTGTCAACATCCAAACATAAGGTAAAACTCTCAGATGTGAGAAAGAAAGTAACAGGTTTTGAAAAAAGAAAGGAGAGAGAAATTGAAGTGAAAGTAAAAGACCTGGGAAAAAAAAAATCTGTAGTGTGAATGGAAAGTTAAATAAAAAAACAAGTAAAGATGTGGGAGTGTGAGGCAGTCGGTGAGATCTCTTAGTCCCGTGAATGAAAGAAGGTCACTTTAACACAAGAGTGGCTTCAGTGCCATCTTCCTTCTTCAGGTAAAGGCCGTGCGTCAGGTGATGTTCTCGACGCAGGTAGGCATAGAAATAATCTGACACCAGGAGGATCTGTGGTGGCATAAACACACATGACATTGGTTCATGTAGTCTGTAAACTTTACTGTGAATTTTCATAGAGCTCACTAAATGAACTTTCAGTTTCGTTATGAATTCAAACTATGACAAATATGTGTTGAAAAGGTCATTTATAGAGGAAACCACATGCTTTAAATTCCTAGATGTTGGGTGCACTTGCCTCATGTGTAATGCGTGCTGCCAGCAGTCCTGGTTAACCTAACACGGGACTGTTTAGCTGAAACTAATACAAGCTAATGAATTATGAAACCTCGTTGCTACAGCGATTTTTCCACTCACAATTTGTTAGTCAAGTAGCTTTAAACACTATCGTATCCAAAGTTTTCAATCATCAAATGCTAGGAGTGGATAGCTATATTTGCGGTTAACCTTTATTTGACTAGTTTTTTTTTGTTATGCATTTCAATAGGTCCTTCTTTCTGACATCTATCTTGCAACCTGACACCAGGTTTTGTGTACTACTTCCATGAGTACAGGAAAATATCTGGCATGACAGGCTTCTGCCATGGTCTAATTAGCATAGAAACTGACTCTCTTTTGAGAGCTATAAGAAGAAAATTTCCTTTTTTGTTACCTTAAAGTAGGGGTGTCCAATCCTGTTCCTGGAGATCTACCTTCAGCTCCAACCCTGATCAAACACAACTGAAGCAGCTCATTAAGATCTTCAGGAGCTCTTGATAATTACAGACATGTGTGTTTGATCAGTGTTAGATCTGAACTCTGCAGGGAGGAAGATTTTGAGGAACAGGATTGGTCACCCCTGATGTATGCCTACTACAGACTGTGTGATTTCGGCAATCCTATAAGATCATTACAAATCACATTGTACGACACGGATCTAATAAACTTGGATACGACATGTATGTAGTGTAGACTGTTTGATGATGACACCTATTGAATCTTAGACTACGACACAAGTTAGTATCGAAGAATAAAATTTCATCAGCATGTGCTACTGGTTAACAAATAGAGCAAGATGAATCATGCTTTGGCAATTGTGGTTTTTATGGGTGTTGAAAAAAAGAGGAGGAAGCGAAAGAGGAGAATATGGCTAGGGAAAAGAGGCCAACTTGGTACGCCAATTTTGCAAATGGAGCTTGAGGTAAGTAGTTTTAAGTTTTAGCGGCATGATCAATACGCCATTTCATGTTGCATTTTTCCTGGCTAGCCAGTAGACGTCGTTCATAGCAGCAAACACACTGTGAGATGATCATGCTACATTTTTGACACTGTCAGAAAATGATCACACACTATCTTTGGTCTCAAGACCGTGACAACGGCCATCTTTGAACACCTCTCTCTGTATGACGTACGACCAGCATTTAGGAGTCAAGACCACAGAAATCGCCACGATTGGTCAATCTTTTGTCTGGGAAAGCCCAAAATTCTACAATGTGTACTGGGCATTAAAGACTTGTTGATTAACATATCAATATTGTTTTTAGGTGTCAAGATGGGACCCTTTACCTGTCCAAAGTTGAAGAGCAACGTGATGGCGTAGTAGAAATTAGAGTTGGCACTGCCAGCGTATATCCACAGATGCCAGAGTACAGGAAAGAGCGCTGAGCACGCCAACAGCACACATGACACCAGAAAGATGTTTCTCAAAACTGAGATAAGGGAAAGAAAAAATATATTTTTTTAACAATTTCTACAATTTAATACATGCATCTGATTTCATTAAAAAGCTAGCTGGCAGATTTCAACTCACTCCACTTGCACAAAAACAATCTGTGAAGCTCAGCAGAATTTGAATAACTGTCATTCAAAGTTTGTCTGCCAATACAAGTCATGCACTCTTAAAAATAAAGTTTCTTTATTGGCATCAGTGGTTTTGTGAGGAAACTATAACATCCATGTAACCTTTCCATTACACAAACAGTTCTTTATAGATGGAAAAGGTTCTGTAGAATTTTTAAATGTTCTTCACATAAAAAAAAAAAAAACATGGTTAACATGGAAAAACATGGTTAGTTTAAGACTGAAATGTTCTTTAAATCACTGTGAAAACCCCCTTTTAGAACATTAATTCTAACATAAAAATGATCTATAATTATTATTTATTATTAATTATTATTATAATAAAAATAATCTACAAAATCGCTGCAAAATTCTTTGTAAAGGTGCTTTGGAAAAGTGCTAAATATATGACAGTATTATATATATACTCCACATTTTATTAATTCACAGAGAAAAACACACAAAAGAAATGACATTAAATAAAGTATACTTTTGCACAATCTACACTACTGTTCAAAAGTTTGAGGTCGGCAAGAAGTATCTTAAGCCTCGTTCAGACTGTCAGTCCAAATCCGATTTTTATCAAATCATATTTGTCAAGTGTAAACAGCAACAACAACAAAAATCACATGGAACGCAATTTTTACAAATCCGTTTTGAGCTACATACATATGTGGTTTGAAATCCTATTCAAGTCGCATTTCTGGAAATCCGTTTCAGTCTGACTGCTCTGATCGGATTTCGCGTGGTTTATGTTATTTTATTATATATTATGTTATTTGTTATACGTAAATATGTCCAATGTTGTAATAAGAAACATGCTGAAAGTTGCGGCAGAAATAAGGTAGTGTTGTTGCAAAGTGTCGGTCGAACAGAAAATTACAGGTTTTGAAACCGGCGGAGATGACGGCTCGGAATAAAGCTGGCTGCATATTGTCATGTTGTAAATAAGACAACATCTGTATTGCAAACCCGTTGCTGTTGTTGTTTTTGTTGTATGCCAACCAATGCAACACTATTGACATAGTTTGAAGATATTATGGAAAACAAAAAAGCGCGAAAGAGAAAGAACGAAAGGGACACAAATCAGATCTGAACAGTTGCGATACACAGCGTGGACAGTAAATCATTTTAATCAGATTCCAAATGGATAAACAAATAATCGGATTTGGACTGACAGTGTGAACATAGCCTTATGCTCACCAAGGCGGCATTTATTTGAACAAAATACAGTAAAAACGGTGATATTGTGAAATATTATTACAACTTACAAAAATGATTTTCTATTATATTTTATTTGAAAATATTCCCGACTAACTGATAACTCATATAATAATACAATTTTTGCAATCAAATGCTCTCTAGAATGAGTCCGATTAGCAATACCAAGAATCAAATGGTTTATGTCTATGATGTAATTGACGAGTGACCATTTATTGTTAAAAAAGGACAATGCCTTTTGATATGCCCAAATTTCCTGTTTCATTAGGAAACCTGTAAACATATTTAAATGAAAAGAGACTCACATCGGTAGAGGTGACTCCAGGCTGGCAAAAATGCCATGTAGAGGGCGACATCTCCCACGGTGGGGTACGACTTAAAGATGGAGATGATGGCAATCTGCATGAAGATGAGGAATACTGGATGCTCCCTGTTGGAATAAATGTTACCCATAAGCGTGCTCTACATGCTAAATGACTGCATTGCTGTATGTATAGCTCATGTTCAGCCATATGCAGGACCTACTTGAGTTTGACGGAAAGCGGGATGGTGTAAAAAAAGACATTGATCTGGAAGACGCAGATGAAAAAGAGACGGAAGTGCTCAAACATCTCTGCGAAGAAGTACCAGAAGAGTCCGATGTTTGGAGTGAGATCTGGAACAGAAAATCTGTGGAAAACACACAAACACATACTGTAGATATCTGAATAAGTATTTGGCTATAGTGTGATGTATGACTGCTGACTGACATGAATCCGTAGACAGAAGGGATGAAGTCCCAGGAGCCCAGGAGAAAGAAAGAGAGTCCAGTGATCACCACCAGACTGCCCACATATATGAACGCATACTGAAGAGTGAAGGACCAGAAACTACTCCTCCTCAGGTTCACTGGGATATACAACCTCTGAAAGGGAGACACACAGAGAGAGGTTTCATTTTGGTCATCAGTGACTACGTTTACATGCACCCTCAAATTGTGGCTATAAAAAAGATTTAGGCAATATTACGATTAAACTTTACCTCATGTAAACACAATACTTCAATCAAATTGATGCAATTAAGCTCATAATCGTAATAAAATATGTGGCGTTTGCCATTTGTAATCACAATAAATAGGCATGTAAACACTTTAAATCGCATCTATATCCACTCAGACCACTGTGCGCATGTGCTTGTGACGTACACGGATGATGTCATCATGCGCAGATTCGTAAACATAACAGTAATGAGAAACCAGACTTCATTCGCCCCAATGGAAAGCAAATTTACACTGTTTGAATCATTCCCTATGCCCTATATAGTGTACTATGTGCCATTCACCGACCATATAGAAAATAGTAAATGTGTGAACAAGTGACCGATTTCAGCCGCACCTTCAGCATCTATTTATAGTTTATAGTGGGGCGGGGCGCTTCAGAGTCCATAGGACATTTGATTGGACAGAAAATCTGATAAGAAGCTGAAGTGCAGAGTGATGTCATCAAATCATTGATCCATACTGACGTAAGTGAAAGATATGAGAAGTTTTGAATGCGTATATCTTCTATATCTGATTTTGTCATTGTTTTGGAGCACATACATAACAGTAAGGCTAACATATTCATACTAAAAACGTAAATTTTTATTTCATGGGGACTTCAAGGCCTTACTCTGATTACTGGAAATCCCATTATAGGTGCACATGTAAATGGTATCTGCACTAGTCTGAATTCTAACTCTCACCTGCAGGAGGAACAGAAGTGCAGGAGCAAACAGGGTCAGAGGATAGATGGATTGATATGTGGCCAAGGCCAACATTATCCCGCTCAACAAGGCACTACCTGAAAAAATAAAGACAACAACACAATATACTGTAAACCTGTCCATCTATATACATAATGCCATGATCTATAAATAGTAGTTACTTATGACCTGCTGTCCATTTCTTAATAATTACACAAATCAAAGACTGTTGAAGCTGAATGTGTTTCCGATTGATGTGTGCTGATCTCTGTCATTCCAGAATAAGACTGGTGATGCTTCATAACCATTACAACTTCTTTGCATATTTGCATATTACCCACTACCATTCAAAAGTTTGGGGCCGCTTAAATGTTTTAAAAAGAAAATCTCTTATGCTCATCCAGGATGGATTTATTTGATTAAAAATACAGTAAAAACAGTAATATTGTGAACTATTATTACAATTTAAAATAACTGATGGCAAAGCTGAATTTTCAGCATCATTATTTCAGTGTCACATGATCCTTCAGAAATCATAATAATATGCTGATTTGCTGCTCAAGAAACATTTCTTATTATTATTATAAATGTTGAAAACAGTTGTTTCAGGTTTCTTGATGAATAGAAATTTAAAAAGAAGAGCATGTGTTTCAAAATAAATTATTTTGTAACATTATAAAGGTCCAGATCTAGTAAACAGGGTTAGCGTGCGAGCACAATTCCAAAAAAGCGTGATGGGTGTGGAAAGTTCTGCGAATTATCTACAGAAGACACGCAAATTAAAAAACAAAGACGCAGCCGGATCATTTGGAGACATGTTTTTTTTGGGTGGCATTCGATCCTTGCTAAATAAAAGTATTAATTTCTTTCAAAAAAAAAATCGTATTGACCCCTGACTTTTGAACAATAGTGTACGCACATGCAAACAATGCTTGTATAGTGGCTCAGTGGCTCTATGATATCAAGACGCAATGTCAAGACAAAGTCACAATACTCTGGAAGTTTCGATTTTAAGACGTTTGTATTTCACTCACCTTTTAATGTACAGAGAATGAAGAGCGCAATAATGGCATTGTTCAGCCCACAAGTCGACTTTGCCACACAAGACAGGATGGTGAAGGGGTTCAACAGATAACTGGAAGACAATCAGTCAAATGAAAATGCATGCCTTAGTTTTCTGGCTGAAAACATATTGTTGCTTTATTTTAAATGAAAAAAGTAATAGCATAGTCTTGATTTAAAGCTTGATCAGAACTTACAACATGGCAACTTTGAGAGGGATGTAGAACATCTCCTTAGGAGATCGGAGGAGCTCCAAACAGTCGACGGGATACCGGTCCGATTCCAAGGCATATTTCTGTTTTCTAAACTATAAAATACACCAAGATGAAAGATATTTTAATCTATCAAAAAAACAAAAAAAAAAACAACGTAATAATAAAAAATGAATAATAACAACTAATAAAAAATAAATTAATAGGCTCTAACTTATGAAACATACACAAATATCAAGCTATAACTTACCACATTCTTGTTATAAATCTGGATCGACAGATAAAGAGCCACTGCTGTGATTCCATCTGCTATCTGGTGACATAATGTTATTTGAGTAAGTTTACATGTGTGAAGTTTGCACAAAAACACAAACACAGTAGTTCTATCATTCAAACACACTTTCTGCATATTCAACATCTTGTTATGAGTTATGACATCTTTTTACTCCAAACCGCTTTTTGTTTGAAATGTACAACCAACTGGAAAATATCATTGAAAATTGCATAGTAAATCACATCTGGGATTGTCGCTACCACTTGCCTTTTTAGCACGGTCCAATGATGTAAGAAAACAGGAATGACAAACAACAAGAATAAGGACTTAGTACTTACCATAAAAACAAGCTCTGCATAGTCGACCACAAAATGAAAGAGGTATATGATAAGGGGTGTCTGGAAGAAATAATAACAAAAAAAAGCTGACATCTGACAATAGAATTGAAAATTTAAAGAAAATAGATCAAACATATAGATACTGATGTGTAATTCAAATAGAACTTACTTCATGAAACACATCTCCTGAGTAAGGCGAGACCCCAAGATCCAACAAGGCAAGACCCTCCACAACTGTTTAATCCACAAATCATATTTTGCATTAAAAAACTATAACAAAGAATTTGAAGACCATTGCATGACCCTTTAAAAATATATTTTACAATGACAGCACTGTCCTACAGTGTGACATGGCATAGCCTACTCCATCTAATACTATTTTACACAACAATTCTGGT
Source organism: Leuciscus leuciscus (assembly GCF_965113295.1). Classification (NCBI taxonomy): domain Eukaryota; kingdom Metazoa; phylum Chordata; class Actinopteri; order Cypriniformes; family Leuciscidae; genus Leuciscus; species Leuciscus leuciscus. Next base: position 5,854,492 of record NC_138738.1, on the reverse strand, counting down.
ATAATTATTATACATACATATTATATTATACAAGAACAGCATTATAATAATTAGAATATTTATACACCACAGAACTACCTAAATGAAAAATTGTCTTATATAATTTTTTTTACAAATAACCTTAATGTGGATGAAATAAATAAAACAATTAGATTACATTTAGATTCAAATGTACATTTATTTAAATTCTATGTATTTATAATTATAATAATAAATCAATAAATCACATGCAGGGAAGTGAAATGACTAATACTACTGTCAGGTGTAAATCACATCACTTCAATGTGGACTCCAGGTAATCAATATTTTCCACAGTTTATATATAACATGGATGATGGTCACATGCTAAATCAAACTGAATAAAGCAATTTGCAAAAAGCAATCAATGCAATGCAGAACATACAGTAAGTACAACTAGATATTAAGGTGGGTGCCACAACTAGCTGGAGTCCAAAATTGCATATTCCATTGATGCTGAACACTTGAGATGAGATATTACAGTAAACAATAACGTTATTAACAATAATTAACTTAAAAATACAGTATGGAAACGTGATGTGCAGTCAAAATCTTCAAAGCATGTCTTCATTTGACAGCTCAGCAATGAGGCTGCTATGCAAGAACAAATCATCAGTAATACAGCCTCCCCATACAGAAATATACACGAACAAACCTCGTTTCCACGCATTCAAAGGCGACACCACCTCGACCCTTTCTGAAATTAATTCTGCCAAACTGGATCGGAATAAAACGGCTCTTATTGTCACAGCCACTATCAGCAGGAATGTTAAAGGAGCCGCCATTTTTGTCGCGAGGAAGAAGCTATCAGTGCGATGCACTCTGGGAAACGTAGTTCACCACCACTTTCCTGTTTAAAGATTCATAAGGAAGAAAATGGAAGCTTCGTTAGTAGGACGGACCTGTAATGGAATTTATTAAAATTTGTTCAATGATCATGGATCTAAGTTACAACTCTTTCCTGGAGTAAAATTTTCAGATTTCCATGATAGCTTTTGTGCACTCATTTAACACAGCACAACACAGTAAATAGAGTAGGCCTAAATCATGACGGTGTCCTACTTCAACCCATAGGGCCCTATTTTAACGATCTAAGCGCATGGTCTAAAGCGCACGGCGCAAGTACACTTAGGGCGTGTCCAAATCCACTTTTGCTAGTTTAAGGATGGGAAAAATTATCTAAAGCGCCAGGCATGGTCTAAAAGGGTTGTCTCTATTCTCATAATGAGTAATGGGTGTGTTTTGGGATTTACGTGCGTTAAACCAATAAGAGTCTCATCTCCCATTCGCTTTAAATGCCAGTTGCGCTCGCGCCATGGCGGATTCGCTATTTACATGACGGAATTTGACAGTGGAAAGACCGAAGCCGTCTGCGCGAGGTAAAAGTGCGCAAGCAGACGATCTACGGGACAAGCCAGATTCCACCATATCTTTATGTACACAATAATAATCTTTTACATTGTAATCCTTTTATTTTAAATATTTGGCATGTTTGTGTGCTGATGTGTGTTTAATAAGCAGAGTGTATGCGCATTGTGGACCCGCCACATAAAAAAATATTGCGCCATTGACTTTAGACCAGGTTTCATTGGTCAATGGCACAGTCTATTTCTGTTGCCTCAAAATAGCAACGTGCCAACAAAGTCGCCAGAACACACCTCGTTTTCAGACCAGCACGCCCATGGGCGCACAAATGGGCACAAATGCATTTGCTATTTAAACAGCGTGGCGCAGGACATGAAAATGATAACTGCGTCGGACTGAAACTAGCAAAAAACACTTGCGTCGCGCTTGCCGCTGCATTGCGCTGGGTGTAAGATAGGGCCCATAATGTTATTCACTGGTCTGAAAGATTTATTTATTATCTGTACATTTGCAAAGGGCGACCATTGTCCAAACAACATACAAATGTTAAGACTTTATGAATTGACTTTGACTATAGCCTACATAAAAAGCGTTCCATTAATTCTAGACATACATATAGTATATACTAGGCTACTATATGACTCATCTAAAATAATACTTTTTCATTATGAAATTAGCATGTTACATTTTCATATTTTCTCCTTCATTGTAATACATCTGACAATAATTTAATCCAGCTGCTCAACAAACCATGTAACATTTGGTAAACATTTTAAACTGGTATAATTTTTGGTTTGTAGTAAAATATCTAAATGACTGGTTTGGATATTGCACGGCTACTAGGCTACGTTAACATGAGGCTTCAAAATACTGCCGATGCCACTGTTTTAAACGGTATTGTCAATACGGTGCCGTAAGGTGTATCTGCTGCAGTTACACTATTTAAAACGTTCATTTGTTGTTTATTGGTAACCAGACAGGTGGTAGCCATTGACTTCCATAGTATTTTTTCCTACTATGGAAGTCAACGGCTACCATCAACTGTCTGGCTACCAATCTTTAAAATATCTTCTTTTGTGTTCAGCAGAAGTAAGAAACTCATACAGGTTTGGAACAAATTGAAAGTGAGTAAGTAATGACAAAATTGTAATTTTTGGGTGAACTATCCCTATAAGAACATTGTATAAAAATGTGGTGCAGGATTTCTAACCGACCACAAGATGGCAGTGGATGAACACTCAATAGCTCCTGTTCATAAACCAACAAGGGCTTTCGATGGTAAATGAGTCTCTTGTATTGCCAAAGAACATGCCCGGACTACCCATAAGCTTGTAAAACATTTTTTTTATTTTTATATTCAATCCAGCTTTTATGTCCCATTATGGTCTTACTGAACCTACCAAGGCTATGCTGACCCAGAAAGAGTCCCATTACACAGGCCAAGAAACATTTATGGTTATGGATACATTGTCAGATTATAGAGAACCCATGTCAATAAGCTATAATGACACATCAGCCAGTGAAGGCTAAATTGAGCTGATGGGAAGATGACTAGAGCGTGTGTCAGATGATTACTGAGTGTGTGTGTCATAAACCAGAGAATCAGGTAATTTAAAGATGTGACTATGAGCTTGATGCGCACAGGATTGTGGGGGTCTCAGCGGGGGAAGCGGCAAAGTTCAAGGTCAAGAAAGATGATGTTGGTCTGGGGATGTAATGAAATCGGGAGGAGAGCGCATTAAATCTTTCCCCCCAGACACACTACAGTCTGCCCCTGTTTCTCACTCTGGGCAAGGCTGGAACGGGCCGGTGAGTGGATAAAGATTATCAAGCAACCGTGTTGACTGACACTGGCTCGCCCTTCTGAAGAGTGGCCAAAGCACCAGGCCAGGTAACAGCATGTGGAGAGAAGCTGAGCAGTGAGTCAGTGAGATGTGGATTGAGGATTAGAAAACAGAAAGTTCGGGATGAGAAGAGTGACCTTAGAAAGAGAAAGAAATAAGAAAGTGTGACTGAAATACATTTTTAATATTGCATGCTGAGCTACGTGTTCTGTTGAGATTCCCAGAGACCCAAATTAATCTATATTTCTCTTTCAAATATTTTAATATGCTCCTCTGAACTAATCAAAACTCAGCAGATAGATATCATTGAAGCTTTATTCCCCTTTTGATCATAAGCATGCATCTTTTCATTTTTTTTTTTATCAAGAATAGTAATATTACCTAATATTGTTTCTGATTGTGCTCAAGAGGACCCTGAAACACATTGTACAAAAAAAAGTGTTAAGCCTTTTAAAATGTTTAAATTGATTAATAGTAAAATTCCATCAAATTGAATTGAATGATCCTTTTAATTGAATAATTGAACAATCCTTATTCAATTAAAACATGTAAGGATTATTCAATTTCATTTTTATGGAATTTTACTATGTATATTAGTGTATATTAATAATAAAATATAACATATTTTGTTGAGTTTATAAACAGGTAAATTAATTAGCAGTTATTCATGTTTTAACAAATGATATTGGTTTATTGTTAAACAATAGCCAAATACATTGTAAAAAGGAATTGCTGAGAAAACATAATAATTCAACTCAACTTGATGCATTCAATTAGGTTCCCTGAGAACAGGGAACTCGCACTGCATCGATGACACTATTGGGGAATGCCCCCAACTGATGTCTGAAAAGCTATCCAATCACGGCAATCGATATTGACCGGCGACAGCCTATGGGCGCCTAGAGAACATGTCATCCTCTTTTTGTCTTCAGGTACTGTTTTGTCTGATTTGCAATCACCTGAAAAAGGTAAGAACAATTATGGAACAAGTGAAATAAGCATTTCAAGAAGTGTGTGGATCCGTGTCTCAGGTTTCTGACACCAGATTACACACACAACTTGTGCGTTTACTGTTTGGGCTCAGAGCACGCACTATCAGCTCTTGAGGGATCTGATTGTGCAGAATGTGAGAGTTTTCCTCTAAGAAATCTCTGCTCTCGTCTGGCCCTCTTCTCGAGGGAAGAGGGACAGACATCTATGCCAGGAGATTCAGGTCCCGCTCGCGCTGAGGCATAGCAGAGACTAGAATCGTGGGGTTTCAGAGGGAGCTCGCCGAGGAGTTTCAGAGAGTTGTTTATCTCTCATGTCCTTCGGAGGCTCGTGAGTTTGAGCTGCCGGATGAGGATGTGTGTCACTAACATCCCCTGATCTGACAGCGAGTGCTCTGCTGGCAGCCCAAGAAAGCAGGAAATGGCTGACGAGGGTGAAGAGGATTTACAACCCGAATCCTCACAGCCACCCTGCCCCGCGTATGATGAGTTGTAAGTGTTATGGAACGTGCTCACCGTGGCTTTGCTGCTGCTGAATGCGCAGGGGAAGAGACCGCTTGTGGCAGACTTTACGAACCGTTTCTTTCCAGCCATAATGCTCCAGCTCCCGTGAGCCTTCCATTCCTGCATGAGATTGAAAAAGCATGGAAGAACCCGTGTCCATTGGCATCAGCAAGCAAACTACGCTGATGTTAGGGGATGCGTGAACACGGGTACGTGTCGGAGCTTCAATTGACGAGAGGTTCGCGAAACTATCTCGCGGTTGGATAGGCAACGACACTAAGTGCTCTGGCCCTGCCTTTTAAACAAACATTGTGCTTAAAAGGCAGGGCATACGCGATGGCTGGTGAGGCCTTGCACACAATGGCTGTGTTGCAAACATATCACGCTGATCTGCTGAAAGATTTGGACCAAGGTCAGGGTCTTTCCCCTCACGCAGTGAAAACAAGCTGCGCCTCACTACAGATTAGCTCTCCTGGCCACCATACATTCAGCCGCCGCGATCGGAAAAACTCGATGGCGGCGATGGTGGCCAGGGAGAGGCATCTGTGGTTGAACTTGGATGACATTGGGGAGAAAGAAAGCTTTCTTCTCGATGCACCAGTGTCGCCTTCTGAACTTTTCAGCACCTCTGTTGAGATGGTGACTGGAAAGTTCAGAGAGGCGAAGGCGTGCTCGGCTGCATTAAATCCTGCATAACACTGCGGTCTGAATCTGCACACTTCCTACACCAGGCACTTCTTGCATCAGCCCTGAGGCAGGACCTGTGATGAGTGATTCCTTCAATTTGGAACCCTTCTGTAGGTCTGGCGTCAGGTTTGGTTGTAAGTGCGCTCTTTCAAGCTTTTTATGGTGATAGGCCTCCATTTTGTGAATGTCGTTTAGGCCATTGCTCTACGGGCAGCAGGTTGAGCTCTGTAGGTCTCCTCCCTTTACAAGAGTTTTTTAGTAAGGTTGAACAGTAGACCTCGGTTCTCTATTAGAAAGTATTAAGGGGTGTGTTAGGTAGGGTTTTTATAGGAGTAGAAATAGGGCCCTGAAGTTCCCATATATAGGTAGGCTATGCATACCCTTCCCATAGGCCTCCTCTGATTAGAGTCGTTAGGCTTATATAGTGTGTAGTGCCAATTTGTGGTAGTGAACAGGTTGGCCGTATTATACGGAACATTTCTAGTCAGGCCACCGTTCATCCGAGCATCAAACAGACATTTCATCGTGAGATGGCTTCCTCCCTAGCAGGAGTTTTTCTACTGAGGCCACCGCTCTGTCAAGCTCCAGATATATTACTACAGAATCAAGCGTTGGCCCTCGTCAGGCCATCTTGATAGCCACCTTACACTAGAGCAGTAGTTCTCCTCTCCCTTTTGAAAGTCGTTTTGAAATTATAGCTCTGAACTTCAGAAATATTTGTTTGGCTTAGGCTGAGTATCTAGGATTTTTGGTGGCGGTCTACTAAGCATTCTCGCCTCGAGCCTCTCAGTATCTGAGTGTAGTTTCCTTAGACCATCAGGAGATTTTATTCCTGTAAATCTAGTTTTTCCTTGTACTAGCCTCCTCTTACTCAAGAGTCATCTGGCCAAGGCCCGCCTTTTGCATTAGGTGTAAATGCTAGTGGTGTAACAGGGTAGATAGCAGCATGGGTAGCAGGCTACCTTCAAAAAGCCTCCCATGCAGATATCTATGGGCGTTGTCAGGTCTTTCTCTCTAGAGAGTAGGAAGCAGTGTGCTCAGGCCTCCGCCCTTTACAGCTTTGAGTGTGGTAGCTGGCAGCACGGCCTTAAGTTTAAAAGGATTTTTCTTCTGAGCCCCTTGAATATAAAAATTCAAGTCATCAGGGCAAATGTCGTTGGCCACTTACTGAGGCCTCCATTCCCTTGGGGAAGTTTAGTAGAGAATATAATATCTGTCATGTACATTTACAAGATAATAGGCCTCAACCCTGACACATCCCCTCAGGGTCATGGCTGATATTGCTCCCCTTGTTAGGGTCGTTAATTAGAGTACTTTGTTACCCATAGCTCGTATGTTATCCCCCTTCACCACCCATGCTCAGGTAGAGACAGATTAGTGACTCCCTCCCACTTGGGATGGTTGAGTATGCTCCCTTAAGCCCTCATTATGCTTCTGCGTCAACTCCACGGCGTAGCTACGCCGTCACTCCAACGGCGTCGTGACCGTTTTATGGTTCTGCGTCGGGTTGCGTTGCATCGCGGTGCATTTCACCGCCAGAACGCTAGGGGGGTGGTGTGGTTCGCGAATCTCTTTCCTAGTTTGTTTTGGTTCCATGCGCCGGTTCCGCTTTTTCATTTCCGACAATGGCGAGCGAAAGAGAGAGAGTGTTGTTGCAGCTGGAGCTAATCAACAAATGATTTTATTGCAAATGTTTAATCGTAGAAGAAAAAGACGTCAGCGAAGGTGGTCTGTACGACCAGTGCACGAAGACAGGGGAAGGATTGGCGAATTTGTTACGGTTGTTCGACCGCTGAGGGACTTGGACGAAGAAATGCACTTTAAGTATTTTCGGATGTCGAAAGGTCGATTTGACGATCTTGTTCATCGTTTAAAGCCGTTAATACAGCATCAGACTACACACAGTATGCCTATTGACCTCGCTCAGAGACTGGCAGTGACTTTAAAGATTTTATCTTCGGGTGCAAAGATCACCGGGTTGGGCTACAAAATGGGTTCGACCACGGTGCCATGGCAGGATAATGTAGTGTCCCGTGGCAGACTTGGTTAATTACTTGATATCCATGATGTACCCGTGAACATTGTATTGTAAATAAACAACAAACTTTTTTTCAAAACAAACATTGATTTGATTGATTGAAGTTTATTTCTAGCAACAACAAAAAAAGAAAAGAATATATATAAATATATACATATACACTACCGGTCAAAAGTTTTAGATCGGTAAGATTTTTTTATGTTTTTAAAAGAAGTCTCTTCTGCTCACCAAGGCTGTGTTTAGTATATAAAAAACAATAAAACAAAACATATTTTATGACAATTTAAAATGACTGTTTTCTATTTTAATATATTTTACTCCGGAAATGATGTATAATCTGACCAATCACAGCCCCTGCGGTCTGCGTCACCGCGACGCGTAGTTACAATTTTTTGGAGGTGCACGTCAAGCTACGGCGGAGGGGTCGCGTCGAGGTTCGCGTCGACGCAGAGGGGTCCGCGGGGGTACGCCGTCGATTCGACGCAGAAGCATAAAACAGGCTTTAGAGCCAAAGCACTGCCCAGGCTGACGCCCGTGACTTTTGAAGCTGTAGGCCTTACAGTAGGCCTCCTCGATACTCCGGTAGCGTAAGATTGTACTCTCCTTGCTTTGAAGGATTGATTCCTTCTGCTGAGTACACTGCCTGTTGACAATGTTAAATAAGTATAACCAGGTCCACAGAAATGTCTGTGAGAGCACCTAGGCTTCTGATGGCTCTGCATGCATCCTTCCTACCAAGTAGTTAGGCCTTAACAGGCCTCCTAGAAGGCGGCTCCCCTACGAGTTGGATGCTTAGCATTGCAAAGGCATTAAATATCATGTTGCAGGCCCCATGGAACCTCCCTGATTTTAGCCCAGAGCCTGGTCAGTACTTATCAGATTGAGCATAGTGTTCCAGAATCTATCTGAGGATCGCTCTGTTTGAATACTTAACTCCCTAAGTCTGGTTGGAAGGTCGAAGGACTCTTATGAGGCCTCCCTGTTAGATTAGCCCAAGAGCTGGAGGTGCTTCCCTTATAAGAGCCCCTTTAGAGTGGCCAGCCTCCACAGGGCTGAAGCACTGTGTAGATCCAGGACCAAGTAGAGTTACTCCCCTCGTTTGCAAGGGTTACAAGCGCTATGCTGAGTTCTACTCTCCAGGATGCCCATTTCTATGATCCGGTTTGTGAGTGAACTACTGCAGTAAATTGCAGTTTTTCCCTATTGGATTTTGTGAGAGACTCTGTTTAGGAAACAGACAGGTTGTTGGCAATGCTAGGTCAGTAAATTTTACCAGGTCAGCATCCCTGGTGGTATGTGGGGTTGACTTTATGTTCCCCTCAGAAAGTGACTGGACGGTACTCCTTTCGGACCCCCTGGCCATATTCCCTTAAACGAACCCCTTCCATGGAAGCTGTTGGTTCCAATCCTTTGAGTGGCCTTGAAAGGCTTTCCGTTGTTCAGAGGCCACTTTGAGGCTTATAGTTTGGGCAGTGACCGTAGGGAATAATGTCACTGACAGCCTGTATGTGACCCGAAGGGGGAGTTCTTGGCATTTCAGGTTGAAACTGCCAGTTCTGACGTTTTGTCATGAGCCATGATTGGCATGCACTCCCCTCAGCATGGTGGGATTGTACACCGTTCCCCAATAGCGTTATCAACGCAGTGCGAGTTCCCTTTCGAAAGGGAACGTCTAGGTTACAACTGTAACCTCTGTTCCCTGAGAACAGGGAATGAGACACTGTGTCGTTAGCTATGCCTTGGGGATGCCTGCTGAACAGTCCCTTCAGACGAAAGTGGATGACATGTTCTCTAGGCGCCCCTTTTATACTTCCGGGTCGCACGTCATAGGCTTGTCACCGGTCAATATCGATTGCCGTGACTGGATAGCTTTTCAAACACCGGTTCAAGTGGAGGGCGTTCCCCAATAGCATCATCGACGCAGTGTCTCGTTCCCTGTTCTCAGGGAACAGAGGTTACAGTCATAACCTAGACCTTTTCTCAACTATTCTCGCAACTGTTTACTGTTCTGAATAAAATCCTGACAGCAGTATCTGCAATAATAATTTATCCTCCACATCCAGGTCAAACAGCCTCTGCAAAAGTGGATGTCGACTGCAAACTCACATTCAAGTCAGACTCTATTCAGGTGTAAAACGCCCACGTTTCATGATGTTCATGGACGTTCCATCCAGATCCCAGTGAGTGAAATCAAAATTTTTTCCCCTTTCACATTGTGGAAATCAAATGGGTTGTGAATTGATTTCTTGAAGACTTCTTATACATACAATTTATTATTTACTGGGTTAAATGCAAGTTTACATTTTTTCCCTGTGGTCTTATCATTAAGTTACTGACAGCTGCCATCAACATTATCAACCAACTCAAGTTGACCCAAACTTTAGAATGTTTGCTGCAACTTTGAAAGGATTCTTTGAAATGATGAAAAGTATTACAACAGAGGCAGAAGTCAGACAGCCTGTGCTCACCTTTTAAACCCCTGCCTATGATGTTTTCTCCATTCTCTTGCTTTTAATTCAACAGGAGTCTCTTCTGTTTGACTGAGGATAATTCCGTCCTGCCTGAAACTCAATGCATGTCTTTCTCTCTCAGAATCTCAATGTTCTGCCTAGTTCGTGAAGATCAGCAAATAAAAACTTGGCATAGGATGTGCTCTCATAAATCAAGGTGACAAGTATTTACACTCAGTCAGAGATATCCTGGTTGACTTTGAACATGGGATTTTTATTGACAGAATGAATAATATCCAGAAGAACAAGGTAATAATGCCACAATCAATGTAAAAATTTAGAACACACCTTAGTGTCTCAGAATAAATTTAAATGAATATTTATTCAATTCTTTTTTTTTTTTGCTTGAGTTAGGCGAAAACATGACAACAAAATTATTTTAAATGTAATCCTGTTTCGCAGGCATGTATAAACATACAAACCGTTCACCTGCCCAGAGGCCTCCACTGATCCGAGAGCCCCGAACTGTCACAGATATTGTGTATATACAGTAAATGCATTGTTTTTATAGTGTAGGTGAAAATTATGCTAATAAGAATTCATTTCGAAATCAGGTTTTGTGACAAGAAGTAGTTAGTTATATCGTTTTGCATGGAGGGGGAATGGAGTGCAGATAATGATCAACAGAAAAGTGTTTTAAGGTAGCTGCACAGATATATTTTATTATTACACTTTTGCCCAAGGCGATGCAGGTAATCATAATGCTGTAGGAAAAGGCCCCTTTAATATGAGACGTGTGTCAACAACAACAGTCCACCAGGACATCTATCTCCAACTCTGATCTCTAATATTACAGGGATAACCAGGGATTTGGTGACCCAGTGTTACAGACAATGCCAATAGTGATGAGGTGAGAAGAATTCTGATGTACGCTACAGTTCAAGAATGATTTTTTTTATTCAGCATCAAAAGTGACAGTAGAGACTTTTATAAAGTTTATATTTACAATAAATGCTGTTCTTTTGAACGTTCTATTCATCAAAGAATCACGTTTTTCACAAACATATGAAGCAGCACAACTGTTTTCAACATTGATAATAATAAGAAATGTTTCTCGAGCAGCAAAGATCGATGCTCAGGTAGAGACAGATTAGTGACTCCCTCCCACTTGGGATGGTTGAGTATGCTCCCTTAGAGCCAAAGCACTGCCTTTGATTTTTAATGATTTCTGAAGGATCATGTGACACTGAATATTGTGAAATATTAAAATTTTAAACAGCAGGTTTTCTATTTTTATATATTTAATTTTATTCCTGTGATGCAAAGTTTTTATTCTTAGGAATCCGTTTTTATTCCTGTGATACATACTGTATATAGCATATGCATGTGTGTGTGTGTGTGTGTGTGTGTGTGTGTGTGTGTGTGTGTGTGTGTGTGTGTATGTATAGCATATTTATACAGACCATGCCTCTGCCGTATTTTTGTAAAGGGAAATAAAGGTCTAAATAAATCAAAATGATTGTTCCTGTAAACATTTTTACAGAATCTTAAACTGAATGATAGACCTATATAATGCGTTGACATTATAGTTCTGTAAAGCACATTTGTGTGAACACGGGAGAGTGCGGTGCAGATGAAGGGCTTTGTGAAGTGTTTGAGCACTGGCATGAGTTCCAGTTACATGATTACCTGGAAAACATTATGACATTTCCAGCAAATGATCACAGGCTGAATTAGGAAGAGCCTACTTACATATTACTTGTACTTTTACTGCCATATGGAAGTAACAGAGTAGTACTGCACTGTGAGATGTTTTAGGGAACAAACATTTCAGCTGTATTCTGGAATGGGACAGTACTAGCATTGGCCTATTGGCCAGTGCACTAACTATTGAACTAGCTAAAATGTTACTTGATGTAAGAATGGTTTATTCGGTTGCATTTAATTTTACAGTACGTGTACTTACCTAAGAAAGTACTGGTTAATATAAGATAAATACATGGGTTACAGTTAGGTTTAGGGGTAGATTTAGAGTTAGTACCTTATTACCCAGTTATTGTACTTACTATAATAAGTACATATGTACATGGGGAACATGACTGTAAAGTAAAGTGCTGCATGAATAACATGCATTCATTGAATATTGGCATCTTTTATCATCATATTGCAATACTTCATTCACGGCCATGTGCACAGTGATTTTATCTAGGATTGTCGCACCTCTTACCCATGGTAAAATCATTGTAACACACTGCCTCAATTGGCTGATTGCTTTAATCTAATAACCCGAAGGCACTACGGCTGCCTCAGTCGGTCTATTCACAGGTAGTTTTCTGAAGGCATCGTGGCAGGACAGCACGGTTAATGTCTCCTGTTCATTTTTCTTCGTAATAGAACTGTCAGTGGGAGACATGTGGCAAAAAGGACGCGCTCTGGCTCAATAGAAACAGAGTTTCCGCACGGCATGTGGAAAAAACGAGACACCCGCTGGTTGGGGGGGAAATGAAATTCACACCGCCTGCCAAGAACCGAGGCGATTCATCACCTCTAAACTGTTCTGCCGTGGCTGGTGTGGAATAATTCACCGTTGGGCGACAGGTCAGGCCACAACGGGAGCAATCGCACCTGCCCTCTGCTCCTGATGTGCGTCGAACGCCCGAGAGACACACCGCCATGCGTGCCCTAATTGGAGCGATGGTAGCTATTAACCCTATTAGCACTAAAGACCCATGACCCCTCTGATGGAGGAATTAGAGCCTCAAAATGGGACTGATAACCTTTTGAACTAGTTTATTTACACTGCTAAACCTCACAATAAATATAAATAATTAAATCATAATTAGGAATTTTACATGCTTAGCCAACCAAAATATACCATTATAATCTAAATGCGTGGTTATGAGTGAGAAACTTTATCATTTATAATTTACTTTAGGCTACAATTGATAAACTGTAAATTGATAAAAAATATTGCACTTTATTCCTGTTGGTTTTGTATTTATATCAAAAGATGGTAAAAAACAACAAACAAAAAAAACCCAGCAACAACAATGTTTTTGTTCTTCGATCGAGAGTGCTTTTACCATAGACAGTATAAGAAATGGACATAGCGAGTCAAGTCAATTAGAAGCACTCACTTCCTGATGGTCGAGCGTACTGCGCAGACTCAAACTGAGCTTGAGGACGTAGATGTCACGTGAGCAACCCATCTGTCTTCTAGTAGCTGTGCCAAGAGAAATCTGAATCATTCCCTTCCGAAACTTGCAGAGACGGAGAGTGTGAGTAGGAGGTGTCCATAAGCTAGGAGCAGGAGCAACTTTTGCTAAGTATTCTGATTAATTATTTTGTCATTTTGCCTCCACGTCCCCCCGATTGACCGCGAGCTTCTCCTCCCGTCCATACGGTAATCTCTCTACTGTGCGACAGAGAGTCGCGTGGTTATGACGCAATCGTTAGCCTATTTTTACAAAAACTGCTTCTACGGGGCCATAACGTAAGATACAAGGTAATGGAGCCTTTTACACATTTTCGTGTTTCTTTAGAAATAAATAATGGACAAATGGAGTCTTTAAACGCCTCAGATGTAAAGTTATTCGCTGTCAAAGTGACGCCAAAATGAATGGGAGTCAATGGAATGCTAACAGCAGGTGGGGGTCCACTAATCAATGGCGGCGCCCGGGGAAGCTTCAGTGTTTTCTGAAACATTTCCCCCCTGGCTTTTACGTGCACGCCATGTGGAGCCAGTGCGCGCTGCCGGAAGTGACGCGACGACACCACTTATTTCGCGATACATTTCGCTTGTGGGAACGCGTCAAGACTTTTTTTGAGGAGGTAACCATGGGAACACCTGCTTTATGGGACTGTTCATCAACAAAATGTAAGTTAATATTGATATTATATTGCTTGTGTTTAGTTATCTAGGAGACAAGGGACTACGCGGGTTGCACGCGAGCAAACCTTGACAGATTGCGATCAGAAAATTACTGGCAAATATTCTTAAACATTTAAAAGTAATATTGATCATATTACCTAGGGAGATCTGAGTATTGGCAAAGTTGTGTTTCATTCAGGACAGTTTGTGGGTGAATTTTAACTTTAATTTAAATGAGATTTGGTCTAGAATTTCATGTGGATTTATTTTGTTATCACGATAGTTTCCACCAAAACAATATAGGCTAGTTACTACTGCTACAGTACAATTTACATTCATATTTACTATTTGGCAGATGCTGTTATGTAAGGCAGGGACTTGCATATATTTTCAGACTCAATATAATTATAGCCTCAATTTTAAAATATTATAAAAATGTATAAAATATTATTAGGAAAATATTTTTAATTTCCTTTAAATTACATCAATATTTTTTTCCCACTCACTATTGTATTGTACTGTTAGATGTCAAATGTTATATCAAATTGTATTTTTTATTTATTTATTTTAATCAAATAATTTTTTTCGTTTCATTTTATTTCTATGATTTCTTTTTTGTCCGATTTTTTACACTGTTTTTCCTCTGAACTGTTCCACGAACCCCCTAGCACTCTCTTGATCCCTGAACACCAGTTTGAAATATTTTATAATGAAAAATCATAAATTAATATGGGATCTCCCTCTGCTAGTGTAAACCTCATTTTTTCTTATTCTTTAATGAATTTATGTGGTGGATAACAAGATACAGCACTTTTATTGGTAACACTTTATTTTACAGTGCCATTGTTACATATGTTACATGTAGTAATAACTATAAATTATGCATAATTACATGCAACTAACCCTAAACCAAACCAAACTCATTTCCTACCCTAAGTACAGTTACTTAATTTCCCACAGTACTTAAATGTATAATTACAGTGTAACAACACTTTGACACCTTAAAATAAATTGTAACCCTTTTATTGTAGTAACAGTAGCCTATGGTACTTTGGTGTAGTTACCATGGTAAATTCAGACCCTCCCTTACGAAAATGTCACATTTATAATACAACCCCATTTCCAGAAAAGTTGGGACGTTTTGTAAAATGCAATAATATTCGCAATCTGTAATTTGTTAATTCTCTTTAACCTTTTTTTTTTAACTGAACAAAAGTTTTCCAACATTTCCACTGAACAACATAATTATATTTTGTAAATATAAACAAATTTTGATATTGACGGCTGCAACACACTACAAAAATGTTGGGACAGAGGCAAAATAAAAGTCAAAAGATTATCCAAGTTAGATTATCCAACTCTTTTTAAACAGTCCACAATGAGTATAGGTGAATAGGTGAGGGCATCATGTTTGGGTGTAAAAGAGCTTCTTAGTCTTTGTAAGTGAAGATGGGTCATGATGGCTCACCACTTTGTGCCAAATATCATGAGAGAATTGTCAAACCATTCAAAAATCACATTTCTAAATGCAAGATTGCAAAGAATTTATGTATTTCACCATCTACCATACATAATATTGTAAAAAGATTCAGGGAATCCAGAGAAATCTCAGTCCGTATAGTGCAAGGCAGGAGACCTCTGTTGAATGTGCGTGACCTTTGAGCCCTCAGACAACATTGCATGAGAAACCATCATGCTGGTCTGTTTCATACAGCCACATGTGCTCAGGAGTACTTTGGAAAAAACGTTTTCACTGAATTCAGTCTGACACTGCAACAAGAAATGCCTCTTGAATCTCTGTTATGCAAGGAGAAAGCTATACATCAGTCCTATGTGGAGATGCTGGTGAGTTCTCTGGGCCCGAGCTCATCTCAGATGGTCTAGAAGACAGTGGAAATGTGTGCTGTGGTCAGATGAGTCCATGTTTCAGCTTGTTAATGGAAAAAAATGGACATCGAGTTCTCAGTCCCAAAGACGAAAGGGACCAACCAGGCTTTCATCAGCGACAGGTGCAAAAGCAAACATCTGTCCTGGTATTGGGGTGCATCAGTGCAAACGGCATGGGTGACTTGCATTTGTGTGAAGGTATGGAGGCATATATTTGGATTGCACAGAGACATAAACTGCCATCAAGATGACATCTTTCCTGGGAAGCAAGACAATGCCAGGCCTCATTCTGCACGCTAAAACTGAGTGGTTCTCTGCACCATAGATGGGATGTGCCTGACTGTCTGCCGTCAGTCCAGATCTGTCTCTCATTGAAAATGTATGACCCATCATGAAAAGGAGAATCAGAGACAATGATGACCACAGACTGTTGAGTAGATGTCAGGCGAGATTGGGCAAATATTCCACTTGCAAAACTTCAACAAAAGTGTAATTAAAAGGAAAGGTGATGTGACACCATAGGTGTCGATTTCGGTGGGGACGGTGGGTATACGTTACCACCAGATTTCGTCATGAGTCATTTTGCACCCACCACTTTTAACTTAACGTCCATAATAATTGGACTTTGGGTTATATTTTTGGACAGTTTTCAGTGGTTATGAGGAGCAATATGAGAGAGAAAGGTGGTGATCGTTGTTTAGGTACATTAAACCACGTAAAGCTTTTTCACGTTATATATAAAGCATGAGAACCGTGGGGAGTCAACCCACAGCCTGTCCTGCTGAAAATGTGAAGCAGAAACGCTTAATGTCAGATAACGTCCATAATAATTGGACTTTATTTAATGATTGTGAGTTAATATTGTTGATTGTATAGTTACTGGAATAGGACAACATAGATATGTGTCAATTGTCTTCTTGATTATAGTAAATGTATCTACTGCTCAAATGTATAAAAGTCAAGTCAAGTCAAGTCAAGTTTATTTGTATAGCGCTTTTCACAATACAGATTGTATCAAAGCAGCTTCACAGTATTAAATTAAAATAATACAACAAAGTTTGTTTCAAGAGGAATTTATTGATTGATAAAATTAAATTAAATATCCCCAAAATATCCCCAACTGAGCAAGCCAAAGGCAACAGTGGCAAGGAACCGAAAAACTCCATCAAGTGACCTAATGGTGTCCTAAAACTCCATCAGGTGACCTAATGAAAAAAACAAAAAAAACATCTAAAAACATCCTAATGGAGAAAATAAAAAAACATAAAAGGGGGTAGGCGTCAATAAGCTTAAGCTTCTGCCTACTCCTTTTGAGCATCATATCCACATTGTTATTTATTTACTTACTTATTCATTTGCGCATGTATCCTTCTTTAGTTTTGCCTACTGTGCTGAAACTTGTTACTATGTAGAACTTTGTGGAACTCAGATGCTCAAATAAATAAAGAAATGAAATGAAATGAAATGACTTTAGGTTAGATTTTTTGACAGTTTTCAGTGGTTATTATGAGGAGCAATATGAGAGAGAAATTTGGGGATCATTGATCATTGTTTAGGTACATTAAACCACGTCATGTCATATTGTCATCATGGTAGCCTACTTATGAAGCAGAATAGTGGGTCATATGTCTAATGCTTTTTGAAAACTTAAGGCTTTCTTCTTCATAAAACGAGTCGGACATCATCACATTTTTGTATACATTTTTAGGTATTTACATTAGTAAGCTACAGGACATCGTCTTTCAAAACATAACCTGCACGAAAAAAAATAAAAAATAAATATGCGTCATTGTACCCAGCACTTCTGAAAATGCACTTCCGAATGCGTCTCTGTCCCCAGCACATTTCAGACCACATGTGTGACACAGTGGTAAACATGCCTTTTTTGGAGTGTGTAGCAGCCATCAAAATCAAAACGTAAAAACAATTTTTTTAACTTTTTTTTTATTAAGTTGGTCAGTGAAAACATTGGAAATATTTTCTTTGTACATTTGTCAGTTAAATTCGAGAGGATTAACAAATCATAGATTCTTGATTTTATTGTATTTTACCAAAATGTCCCAACTATTCTGGAAATGCGGCTGTAAATTCTCTCAGACTTTTCCACCTTCTTTTATTACCTGCTCTATGGGTTGTATAACATGCTGGGCATGATTGGTAATATTCTGTACCCTGTTCCGTTGTGTGATTTATAATCTGTTTTCCTACCTCTAAATGAATCTCTGAAACACATACATTTATAGCTTACATAAACAAGAGAGGCAGAAAAAGACGAAAACTTCTTTGATTTGCAAGTATGTGTACTTTCTGCAATATTTCATTTAGATTCTTTTATACTTGTATACAGGACTTTTTTTGTGTTCCACCTTAGAAAGAAAGTCAATCAGGGTTTTAGACGTGAAGGTGAGTAAATCATGACAGAATTTTCATTTTTGGTTGAGCGTTCCCTTTAATTTACAGTCATTGATAGTGGGCTAAACAGGTAAGAGCAGTGCTGTAAGTGAGTGTTCATTGTGAATCTGTTTCTGAGCGTCATATCTACACACTCCACACAGCACCCTTGGCTTGTCTGTTCAGCCTCTTGTCTTGATGTATTCTCTCCTCACACACACACACACACACACACACACACACACACACACACACACACACACACACACACACGCGCACTCACACATCAATCAGCTACCCCAACTATCACGTCTCAATCTCAGACAGACCTCGGTCTGGAACCTGATCAATCAGTCCCCCTCTGTGGACACTTGCGCACCCGCGACAAGACAAGGTCTCGGCTGTCCCTCGAGATGCCTGTCTGAAACCTGTCACACATAAATAATGACAGGAACATCATTAGAGGCCTTATTTATAAGGACTCTGCTGGATAAATCCTCTTAATCTCTCTCTCTTTTTATCCTCCATTAAACTTTATGCACTAGTCCCCGTGGAGGAGAACGAAATACCGAGGTTCATTCAAGTGAAGGAGAGAGACTACAGACTGAAGGTGGTTAAAGAACAGCGCTTTGACCTAAAGCCCAAAACATGCAACTACGTGAACGCTGTCGTTTCTAGCCACGCAAGCTCGATTTCATGCGTCGTTGCGTCTGGACTTTGTCGGGCTGCAATTCATATTCATAGCATTCTCAGCGTTGCTGCGAGGGCCAATATAGCGGACATTAGCAAACACAGTTTCCGTCTGCAGACAGTTTTCTTGTTCAGATCAAATACATTTATGGCAGAGCAACAGTTTAAAGAAAATCCTGCTGAGGAAGTTAGTTCAAGTTGATCTAGCCACCTGCATAATAACATCGATTTTGATGATGCAGACATTTTCAAGCAACTCTATCGCAAATGCAAGTGTGTCTGCATCGTTTGCAAAGCATTCATGTTTGCATTTGTGTACTAGAAGTATGTGTGAGGTCATAAACATTAAAATTGAATCCACAAAGAAAACCCAATTCCTAAATTTATCTGCAGTACAGCTCCATTAGCATATTCACATGCATATTAATATATTTCCATTTCATATTCATAGCAGCGTACTTATTCTAATGGAGGTTAATGTAATCCAGAGAGGCACTTAAAAGCATATCACATGACTGAGTCTGCTAGTCCTCTAGTCCTTCACAGTCTAGAATCTCAGTCTGCTGCTGATGTCATCTCATATAATTGTATTGTTCTCGCTACGCTTATTATCACATTAATAATATTTGGAAAGTCTTCAAGGGCCATTCAGATCCACTCCTAACTGGGTTTAATCTAATTCTGTGTTTGCCACAACAAAACCAGTCCTGGGGCAAATTATTCAATTATTACATATATGTATTAGGTGCATGAGAGGCTAGCACAATGACTTGAAGTTTGGGGAACTATTTGTAACCAACTAGATTTTTATAGCGATATGATTTCATTTCAGCTCCACATTTTACATCAGCTTCTTTCCATCAACATCATTCCATCTCTGAAGCTGATTTAACCTGATATGAGTTAATTGTTTGGCTTTATAGTTTGCATTTATCTCTCTAGTGTTTAATAAAATCATGCTAAGACCAGAAAAATAAAACTCGGAGAGATAAAAAGCAAAAAATTACAGCCAAAGGGAATTTTTTTGTTTTGTTTAATTGTTATTTGATGAATTTTAACCTTTTAAACTCAATTACCATGCTGACCATTTCTCCGGTATTATTAACAAAATTATTGTCCACAGTCTAAACATATAAAGCTCAAAAACCATGAAGGAAGAATAGTAATATTCAGCAATATGTTTTTCTTTCTAAGAGAGTAACAAACGTATAAAAATGCATCCTTAAAGGTTAAGTGTGTAATTTCTGTGCCGTTGATTGAAAATGCAGGACTAATGATTGTTTTCCAGTGTTGTAGTGTTCACACTTCTCAGGGAAATCAACCCATGAATGGCTTATTAAAGTTCTTTGTTCTGTATATGGACTGGAGGAAGAAGAAATCTGCTTCATGTGGTATGTGAACACACAGTCACGAGTCATCAGTATGCAGTTAAAGTTATCATGCCGTGCGTTGACCTTACCCTCAGACTCAGGACTCTGAGCTCAGATCTGTCTTCATATCCCAGAGCAGTGAAATATGTCCACATAGACATTTCAATTATTCTGAATTAAACTGGAACCCTTCATTAATATGCCCTCCCACCAGATGGAAAAATGTGTTTAGATTCAGTGCAATGAGAAATAGTATGTAAATTGAGACAAGATTGTGTTAGCATTGAACGTTGGCATTTAAACACAGAATAAGAGGAATCTGTAAACGTAGGATGACTAGAATTATGGTTGAAGAAGTTCATTTTGCATATATGCTCTTGCAACCTTAGTAAATCAATGCATTTGACCTTTTTATTTTCTCTAATGGTAAGTAAATTAGTTTTGAGCTGGCAAAGTGTCTGAAAGATGGCAACAAGTCAAAATGAATGATCAGATGCACCATACCGCATGATGCAGCAATAATTGCTGGAAAATCTCACAAAAGAAAAGGGAAAGTTAAATGGATACATTACAGAGACTCAGACAGGAAGATGTATTTGAACCCAAAACATTTTATTAAACAATATGAAAATTGATGGAATAGCACAGCACTGAAGAGAACAGGCAATTATTCAGGTAAGTTGAAATCTTATAACGAAAGAGATATGGCAAGTAAATGAGTTTTAAACTGAAGAGTAATGGCAAGCGGGTGAACTTGACAGGTAAACAACAGTCTATTTGAATGAATGAGAGTTACAGAGTCCTTGAAGTGGGCAAGAAGGTGAGTGTCTGTGTCCAGGTGAGTATGAGGGAAAACCACAAACCAGAGACTTTGTCAGGAATGTTCAATCCTACTCCTGGAGGGCCACTGTCCTGCAGAGTTCAGCTCCAACCCCAGTTAAACACACCTGAACCAGCCAATAAAAGTCTTAGGCATACTAGACACTTATAGACAGTTGTATTGAGGCAAGTTGGAGCTAAACTCTACAGGACAGTGGCCCTCCAGGAGCAGGTTTAGACACCCCTGCTTTTGGCAGATAAGGGAGAACACTGGAGACTGGAGAATGAAGGAGACCTGGGGAATCAGGTAAGTAATCCTCAGGTAGACAACCGAAGGATTAATAACTTTCCAAATCCGAAGACAGTGGAAACAGTCTGAGATTCTAAGTTGGTGACCAGACCTGGGGTGCGTTTCCCAAAAGCATCGTTAGCCAACAAGTTCAACAAGTCAGTGTTTCCCGAAACCATCGTTCTAACAAACATTCGCAAATAGCATTGCAAAGTTGTGTGTTTGGGACGACAGCTCTCGACCTATGGTTAGAAGCAGAGTTTTTAGTTTGCATGACATGTGGACTTAATAAATCCTTATCTTGAGCAAAATAAGCAAGCTGACATTCAGTACAACCTGTGTCTTTTATTTAGAATACATACAAATGTCATTTACATCTTTTAGTTTGTCAAGAGATTTAAAGCACCGTTTTTGAAGACTGCGCATGTGCGAACGTGCTCTAGGCTACTATGTAAGAACGAGCCTGTAAATGAATCTGAAAATAAAGCAAAATAACTGAGAAAAATGAGAAATAGTCCTCAGATGTGTCTGTAATTTATAGCAAAACATCTAGAGTTAATTCGATCTCAAACAGATTCATTAAAGGAAGTTATTACTCCACCACGTGCGTGACGTCATAAACCAACGTGGTTGAACGACCACTTTGCGACAATACAGTTTCGGGAAACAGTCGTGACTAGCTAGTTGATTTCTTCAACGATGCATCATACTATGGTAGTTAAGCAGCGAGTTACGTCGTTGTTCGGAAACGCACCCCAGACCCAGAGTGAGTAGGGGGTTCGCGTTCTCCAAACGAAAGTGAAGAACTGAATCCCTTCACGAAGGGCCTTTCCACACGTCCGTTTGCGAAGGGAACATGCAATGGTCACTTCAAGGAAGTAATTTAATCATTTATGGACATGTTCTGCCCTCCGGAGTGAGATGATCATAGGGATGCTCACTTCTGATTGGAATTTGCCCAGAGTCTCTTTTGTAGAGCTGTAGTGTCAGGTACAGGATAGTAGGGGTGTTCGGTTCCGGTTTTTTTGGAGTCGACTCCGACTCCCGACTCCTAATTTTGGAGTCGGTGGAATCGACTCCTCGACTCCATTTACTTTGAATTAAAATAGGGTCAGGATTCAGAAGGTGAGTCTCAATATGCTTCCTCGTTTCTCGCTCGTATGTCCTACGACCCTGAAACCGGGGAAATTAAACCAAGGCCCACCATCTTGTCTAATCTTATTCTAAAAGTGACGTATTTTTGTAAGGGTTGTAAAGGATTTTACTGTCATTTAAATTTGGTATATATGGACATTAACTCCTAAATAAACTCCTTATTTGGATTTACATTTCATTAGCTGAATTACGTGTTTTATCTAATTAAATATTTATCTGGGACTGTACAGGAAAACATATAACTAGCGTTACAGCGTTTACCTCATCCATCTCATCTTGACTGGTGCTTGGCCGTTGAAGACTTGCGAGTTCTGTTCGATGAAACGTTTCCACATGCACGACGTTGAACTGTTGAATTTTAAACAACGTTTACAAATATCACAACGAACTTTAGTTTTGTCTTCGGTCTGGTTGAAATATTTCCACACGGTTGAGGTCGGGGTTGCCATTATAAGTTAACGTTACTGTATTCAAAAACAGTCATCACTCAACAGTATCACTCAATCAACCACCACTTACCAATTATGGGCATGTCCCACTCTCACCCTGAGGACTGGTACATGATTGGTTCGTAAAACCTACTGCAGTGTTTTGTGCCAATCACAACCAATTGACTGTATTGAAACACATCATGATTGATTGAGCCGCAAAACAGACCCAACAGAAAAAAACTATTATTGTTCTTTGTTTTCCTGGCATTACTTATTTTTTCCTCTCATTTCTTTATCTTTTTGTTTTAATTTCCGTATCTTTACATTCATTATAATCTTTTCGTTATAATGAACTGTTGCTGTGTTGAACTTGAAAAAAACACTCGACACTGGGAGTCGATTCCTGACCTGGAGTCGATTCCGACACTAGGGCTAGTGAGAGTCGAGGAATCGACTCTTTTGGAGTCGACTCCCCATCTCTACAGGATAGTTCATCTAACAATGAAAAAGGATTATTTACTCGCCTTCATGTAGTTCCAAACCTGTATGCACTTCTTTTCTACTGCAGAAGATTTTTTAAAAATGTCTCAGTGTTTTTGGTCCAATGTTGTTAGGCTATGTGCAATGCAACAGTGTGCTGTAAAAGATTATTTTCAAGCATTATAGAGGGTTGGAGAGGCCATATCAGCATTTCTTTATGACACTTTAGCCTGATATTTTGCTTTCACAAGCTTTTCAGAAAAACTGATACATATGTCACCATGCTGGAGTAGCAGTGAGATTTGTAATAGGAATGGGTATGCCTTCAGTTATACTGTTAGTGACAGTACACTAATGTCTTGTCTTTACTTTTCTTTTACTTTATCTGTTGATTAAGTGATTTCTTTCCCATCGTCTGAGGCCAGTGGTAGGTCATTATATTGGCCATAAACATATACTCGTAGAAGGTTAAACAAGTTCATTTATTTTGCCACTGCTTTGATGATTAATTGTGTCTCATTATGGAAAATGATGACAATAAAGTGCATACTGCTGTGTGGCGTGAGAGATGAAAGGAGGAAACATTTCAGGAGTGATTTTGTTAGTTTTTTTAGCAGCTTGTCACTCATAATTAGAAAATTGCTATATGTGTTTGTGGACAACTGAAGTGTTGGTAAAGGTTGAGGAGGGAGGAGATATATCCTCTGCACATTTCACTAATTAGAAACCACTTGTCCCCAGTTGATTGAGCAAGCGAAAGAAAAGGCAAGTGTTTCTTTATGTGGAAGATTCTTTGAAACCCTGGTGAGAAATCAAAGGATGACCTTCTCTGTCTGCTCAGCGGCGTTGCTGTGGAACTCCTGTGGCGAGTGGAACTCAATGCTCCGAAGTGGGAATCAATATGACGGAAAGGTGGGATAACTTTAGTTCCTCCTCAGTGGATGTGTGTGCCTTTTACTCTTCAGAATAGCAGTCTTTTATTTATTTTTATTTCTAATGTCACTAGGGGATATAGTAGATCTAATTTAAATTTTAAGTTCTCAGTTATGTTACTTTTTATTATCAACTTTGTCTTTGATGTTTCTCCCAAAATTTGTGTTAAATTGTTCACACGGTGCATTAATTTGAATAAATGTGTATGCTAATTTAATTATATTAATTTATTGTGTATGCAGTTGTGCACATGTATATTCATACATTTTATTTGCCATAATTGTTATTATATATAATGTCACCCTTCTCTCTCTATATATAAGCAATGCCCATTGAAAAACTCATATCAGTCAGCCATAAGCCCAGTTTATTCTGTGTGATTTTGGTGTATCTGTGCCCATCTGCTTACCACATTTCAGCTTACCCATATCCTATCTGGCCAGTGATTTCCCTGAGCAGAGATATGATTTCATTACCCTCCATTTACTTCTAGAATGGCCTTCGTTTTGAGACGTGATGACATCTTATCCTTGGAGGTAATGCTTCCTCTGGGGCTCTTGATGTACTTTATTTTTAAAAACTACTTGGAGAAGTCATTGTGACCCAAAAGAAGAGATTTTTTCCCTTTCTCCAATTATCCCCATTTATGAAGCAAATCTATGAATGTATCCATGTATTTGAAATAACTTGTTCAAAGTTATAGTCTAAGAATGGATGAAATCTAACAAAACTACTGCGAAACATGGATAGAATTATATTAGTTTCAGTGTCCAAGAACAGGTCCCATGTTTATGGCCTCTCATATATACGTATAATAGATATAAATGGCGAGTATTCATATATATTCAATTCAAATCATGCATTTTCTTCAGATTTTGTTGTTTTAGGCAAATTGGTTGAATGTCAGCAAGAGAAAACTGTACTTCTCTCATGGAATTTTTTAATCATTGTCCGCCCACCCTGACAAGCAAGGTTCCCTTTGAGTAATTGAAAAATGTTCTGATGATTAAAGTAATATTCTGCTAAGGACCCTTTTCATTATTTTCAGTGCGCTTTTGAAATTACATTTATTGATTACTCACTAATGGCTAAGAATACACACAGGGCTTTACCTTTAGTTCATTAATGAACTCAAATGTTTACAAATATTGATTTTAATACACTAATCTCTAGTGATGAAATGGTTTCTGTCTTCTTTTCTCCCTCATGAGGGTATGGAGCCATCACTTTAGCTTCATTTTCCATGCAGGTGTGCAGTGGGATTCAGAGATGTCATTCAAATGTAGCGTCCCTACTCAAGATCTGCTTAAGACTGCTTTTCAGGTACTTTTTTTTCTTCTAAAACCATTTTTTTTCCTAGCACAAATAAGTTACTATATTAAATATAATATATATTGTTAATAAATATAAAGGTTTTTATTGTATAGTTTAATTTTACACCATGTTTACAGAGTGGAAGACTTGTGTAGTCCAGATACATTATGTGAATGGCACAAGTTAGATGGATATTAGATATTTTTCCATCCGAATTGTGTTTAATTTATGAGAAAACTGCAATATCGCAAAAACAGTTAGCGAATAAAGCATTGTTTCTAGCCCACGTCCTTGAGAGATCAAAATTGTTTCTTGCATGGAAATTGGCACTAATTTGCATTTCAGAAGTGTATGAGAGCAACATGTTTTATTTCCATCTTTGAGCAAATTATTCAGTCACATGACTTGAGGCAAAGTCACTTGACTTTTTTTGACGTGTACAGCAGAAATGAACTTTGGTGGCGAGACACTCCCTGCATCCCGATGTCCATATTATCCATCCTAAATAGTATGTGAGATTAAAATAAGTGTGTCCCAAAACATAGTATGTTGAAAAGAGTATGCCAGAAGTCCCCGGATGGTCTACTATTTCCGGTAGATTTTCGAAATGTGGATCCGTGCACACTATAACAGCTAATATTGCCCACAACCCATTGCGCTTTGGAGGAGGATTTGGTTCAGAACTACAAACACAAGTAAAAAGTGTTCAAAAGACTACAAAACATGGCGGGTTTGCACCACCGACGGTTGAGAGGTTTAGAGAAAGGGTTTCGAGTGAATTATAATCATCATTTAAGCTGATAAATGTTTTGTATTTAATGTTATATTTCATTTTTATAAACTTTTATAAAGATCCGTTTGGCCATTAACTTTTAAATGCATTTTGTATTATGAGGAGAGTCTCCGCATGAAAGACCCGCGACTGGCAGTTTAACATGCAACTTCTTTTCTCTCCAATACGGTAGGAAATTAAATTAAATATAATGTAGAGGATTTTAACTGTGACAAGATGATTGACATGCTAGTTAATGGTGACATGGATGTGTGTAACTAAGCGATAGAGAGCAACCGATAAAGACACAATTTTATGACGTGATAGTATGTCCCAAAGCTTGTCTACTCTTCTGCTACACACTTAAAAGTATGTACTTTTTCTTTACAAAAAGTGTACATACTTTTAGGGCGTAGTATAAGTCGGTGAATTGGACGCAGCAACTCTGTTTGGTAACCAGTGGTAGATTAGGAAAGGCGTTTGGGAGAACACTGTTATTTTTGTAATTTTATTTGGTGACATGCTGCATTTACCTCATGTCGTAATTACCGTAATTTCCAGATGACAACACATGTCATTCTGTTCATAGCTGTTATTTGCTAATTGTGCGTTTTTATAGCAACACTATCAACGCCTAAACTAATCTGCAGGGGTTAGTTGGTACAAGTAGGACATCTCAGAAAATTCCCAGCTTACATGTAGTAAATACGAGCTCCATGAAGTTGAAATCTCGCAATTACGGTAATTATGACATGGCGTGAACGCAGCTATAGACATAACATGTTTCGCAAGAACTTTGCCAGCAAACAGCCAATGCGAGTACTTTTGTGTTTGCCTGAATATGTTGTGCGGGCAGGCCACAAGTCTTATTCTCCTGTCAGAATCATGTGTTTACACCGTCACTCGTTTACTTCTTAGTGGGAGGCAAATCAGTGGAGCTGAATTCACAGATAAAACGACACTGTCATATAAACAGTTACATGAAAAGGTTCCATAAATCATGCATGACATTTCAATCTTTCCTCCCTTGTCACTTCAGCGGGTGACATTTCTGATGAGATGGAAAAACACTGACATGTACCGTGTGGTTAAAGGGATTAGCTTCGTCTCTGAATCAGAATATCTCACTCTCTCTCTCTCTCTCTCTCTCAATTTACCACTGTGGATGAACTTAAAACTAAAACGAAATTAAAAACACCCTTCACCATCAATCTGTTGATGGATGGCAGATTGTGTGCCGCAGTATGAGGCAGTTCAATCAAACTAAAGTGTCTCAGACTGACTATTTTTGGATATAGTCTGTTTAAAGATTTAATGAACCAAGGCCAAAAAATTTTCATATTTTCCCCCCATGTTGCTGTATGCCGGTCATTACGTCTCAAGGTAATCTGACTGTCAAGTATCTACCAATTTATCTTTTTAAAAGTAACATGACATATTTGTCATATTGGTCTGATTCTAAAACCAAACCTAAATTATATTTTAAATGATTTAGAAGATGGAGTAGTCAGCATACCGTAACCTCAAATTTTACATAAAAATTTATGTACTAAAACTTGCCAAGTTTCTTGGCTTACTTGCTAAGTTTTGACCATTCTGACATATGCTGCAGATCATGAGTTATACATGGCAAAGCACTTTGGTTAAAAAGCATGATATACTCATCCAACTTTTTAAAGTAGAGAGTTAGAAAAGTGAAGATTATCAAGACGAAAATATGGGCTTTGTGGTTGCTAAGTTCTTTTTAGGTACTTGATAGATATAGGAGGGACTGCAGTCATAAATATGAATAGAAATCTATGAGTTTGGGAGAGTTTTTGCTTGTCAGCTAGAAACTGATTCAGATACAAAATATATAGGCATCTGATCAGTTATGATCAGGCTTTATGCATATTTTGCACATTTCAGATAAATGATATAAATGGCACAAAATAAATGATCAAATTGTACATTTATGTAAACATCTGGAATATTGCCTTTTATTTTTTAAATATTGCGATTTTGTTTGTTTTTTTGCTCTCTATGAGTGTGTCTTGCTGACCCTTGCAGAAACTAGTAGTCTTGCTTGCAATCTTATACAACCTTTACTATTCTCAACCAGTTTGACAAAACAAATTTGAAAGTCATTTTAAATGAATGACAGCCCTTACAACAAGCTCATTTAGATGCCGTTCATGAGTCAGGTTGCCACATACAATGAGTAATTGTTGGTTGCTTCCGTCCTTCATTTCAGCAGATGAAAATGTCTGCCAGGTACATATCAGTGGAACATTTTCATACTGATCATGCTGTGCTATGCAGTAATTCATATTCAAAGGCAGTGAATCGCCTTTAACTGAGAATATGAAGCCCCTTTAGGGGGCACGACTTTTATTATTGTGTTGTGCTATGAATACTGACACAGTTAAGTAGTGAAATTTACAACATAATGCCATAATATGCTATATTGTTTAGGTTGACATGTTTTTAGAGGAGCCAAACAAGTGCAAAAGAGATTCCAGCTTCAGGAGCCCATGAAATCAGAGTTTTGTGGCTTTTAGTCCATTCCTGTTAGCTTTAACGTTGAGAAAATAAACCTTTTGGAGATACAGTGGAGATACAGATACAGCATTTAAAATGTAGTCTTTAAAGTAAATTTTTTGCCATTATTTACTAAACCTCATGTTGTTCCAGACCTGTCTGCTTTTTCCACTGAATGTGAAAATAGTCCTTAGGACATTATAGAATACATTTATCTTGTGAAAATAACCAACATATACATCAATAAGCACTGAAAATCTTGACAATAGTTACACTTTACAATAAGGTCTCATTTGTTAACATTATGTATTAAATGAATGAACTAACAATGAGCATTACATTATTTATTAATCTTTGTTAATGTTAGTTAATAAAATACAGTCGTTCATGTTATTTACAGTGCTTTAATGTTAACAAATACAACTTTTAATTTGAATAATGTATTAGTAAATGTTGAAATTAACACGAAGATTAATAAATGCTGTAGAATTATTGTTAATTCTTAGTTCATGTTAACTAATGTTGACTAATGAATCTTTAGTGTTACCCTTTTTTGTACTTTGGAGCTAATCCTTTTGTCTTACATTTAAAAAATAACAGCATATGGGTTAGGAATAACATCAGGGTATGCAAATAATCACAGAATTCAACCCCTATTTAAATTTTTATTTTATTTTTATCCAATATGCCATTAAGAAATAAGTCAAAAAGGCAAAATTGTGTCTCGCGAGTCTTTTAGGTTTGGTTACAGTGCTGAAACACAAATTAAAAGACATATGAACAATAGTGAATATTATTAGAGATAACTAAACCATCACAGTCTCTGTGATATATCTTGATTCGTTCCAAACTACCTATCTGCCCTCTATCCTCAGATTATTGGCCACATTAGAAGTCATTTCTTTGTTCCATAGGGCTAGTCTGATTTCTTTATCTAATAAACCAGTCCTCCGCTGTAGAAACATAGTGTGAAAATGTAAGAATGCGGCTATATGATCTGTTATGGGTTTTTAATAGTTTAATATGTATTGCAGATATCTGAGGTGGCAATTCTGAGTCGTCACCTAAACTGTTATCATATATAGACTGTATATGTGAAACAATAAATGCAATTTGCACGTGTCTACATTTGCGGCATCTCCATATGTGATGTCCTTGTTCTTTTTCTTCCTTTTTTGTCCTTTTGGTTTGCCTGCAGTTTGATCTGTGAATGTTTCAGACTGGCTTTGAGTGACTTTTTGTCAGTCCGATTTATGAGCAATCACAAATTAGCATCTGCTTAACACCATAAAACCACTTTAAACCACCGGATCAATTAAAACGAATCTGATAATTTAATTCATTAGGCTGTAACATCAAAGTGGATAGCCGTCCTCACTTCCCGTGAGAATTAGAAATGTGTGGCGCGTGCCATAAAATGGGAAAACGTTTTGATTAGACCCACATACCCCAGATAAATTGACTTTTTGAACATTTTCTACTGGAAGTTTGCCAAGGGAAACATGGATTTCTGTCCTTCATTTGTCAGTGAAGGCTAACAAAGCTAAGGAGTTGGCTAAAGCCGCCTTTCTTTGCTATTTGAATCAAATAAATGCAAGGCGATCAACTCAGGGATTCATCTGTGTCCTTGGAGCATTTACATAGGTTGTTTGTCTTTCGCATGAAAAGCAGGAGAGAGTGGGCGTTTATCTGCTTTGAATCCCACCTGATTCCTTCCCCCTCATTCTCTCCTTTCATCCAAACATCCTTTGCCTCTCTATCATGCCGAGCATTAATCCTTGAGGAACACCAACAGTTTCTGTTATCAATTATTAATCCATCTCCATAGCAATGAAATGCAAAGATGCCATTCATTGGTCATTAAAAGATTGTTCCCACGCAGGAGCACATGCATGTATTTAAGGAT
Organism: Leuciscus leuciscus; assembly: GCF_965113295.1. Lineage (NCBI taxonomy): Eukaryota > Metazoa > Chordata > Actinopteri > Cypriniformes > Leuciscidae > Leuciscus > Leuciscus leuciscus. Next base: position 5,823,769 of record NC_138738.1, on the reverse strand, counting down.
TACATTTAAACTATTAACGTTTAAAAGTCATAATCTGTGTACCATGGTACAGGAAGGATATTTTCATATATGAGCCTAATTAAATGATTCTCATATTCATACAATGTGGCATTTTCATAGTACTCCAATGTGCTTCAATAAATAAATAAAATATTACCATAGTACATGTCCAAAAAAGCATGGTACACATAAGTTTTTTAGACCTGTATCATGGTGTTCTTGGAACTACCTGAAGTACCATGTAAATACCATTGTGCATACATTTTCTTTGCTGTACCATAGTACTGTCCCAGCAGACATGATATATACCATGGTATTAAATGATTAACATGTTCATATACATAACCACAATGTTCAATCGACTGTAGTTTAAATAATAACATGGTATTACCATGGTACTATATCAAAAAAATTATAATAAAAAAAAAAATGGTGTTGTTATACAGTACATCATGGTGCTAAATTATTTCCATATTCCATATTCCACATCTATAGAATATACAATATGTGTTTTTGGGCATGGTACCATGGTGATATTTTATTATCTCAAGACACTTTGTAGCATTTTTTTTTTTTTTTTTTTTTTTTGAATATTGAATAATGTTTTTAATTGTTTGAACGTCACAGTTATTTTTAACCATTGATTTAAATATTTCAAAATATTTGAAAAATACTATAGTATAATCATTTACCAATATGACATGACGCCTTTGAGCAGTTTGTCTGCAGTTCTGTGTCGTAAGCGTGTCTTTCCAGGCTGTTCCATCTGAGCCCACGTACAGACACAACACTACGCCTGCTGTGCCGGTGTTTATCTGTGACGCTTTACCCCTCTCAGCCATCCATGGGAAAAACAGACGGAATAAATGAGTCTTCTGCCAGGGGGCCGGAATACACAGGTAGAAGGAACCCCCAGCTGTTTCGGCTCAGCAGCAATTTTCATACTAATGCAGGGAAAAAAAAGGGAAAAAGTCGCTCCTGTGGCGCAATCTAATCACTGATATTGACATGAAAGAAACAGGTTTAATAAAGAACAGATATCTTTGGAGTGAGGTGGCGGCTGACGGATGCGGTTTGTCAAATAGACCCCACAGAGAAAATGTTTATAGAGCCAGTGAACATGGAGAAGGGACATGTGTGAAAAATGAGAGCTGGGGGAAGTTTATGCAGGTTTATTTTGAGTTTCTCTGTGGATATGAATTTAAAAGAGAGGAGAAAGTGTGTGTAAGGCTGTGGTGGAAGAATGCAGCTTCATAACTATGGCTAAATAGTGTTTTACAGGAGAGTTGGTTTTCATACAATGATATGAAATGATCCAAAATGGACAAAAAAAACCCAATAGAGGTAGTGCATATGACTTGCATGCTGTAGTCAGAATCTTCCGAAGTCATACAGTAGCTTTGTGTAAAGACTTCTGTTTTTACTCAATATAACGTCCCCTCCTTTCAGAGAAATCTCTGGCTTGAGGGCGGGGAAACCTGTCACTCACATAAGATCAACCAATAACAAACCACAACCATCCAATCAATTCCCAGTGGTCAAAATCAAGTCTTGCACTATTTTCTTCTTCTTTTTTCTCTCTCCAGAATTTTGACTCCATTAGAACTGTATTGAAAAGAGTAGCTCAAATATTTTGCAAGCATTTCCATTTCTGTTGAAATGGCGTCAAATGGGTTTAAAACAGCGAGTAAATTATGAAAAACGTTTAATTTTTGAGTGAAATGAAAGCTTTAGCATAAGTTCTGCCGGGAAGACTCAATTACTACGTCACCTATTGCCTTCACTTCTATCCAATCATATTCTCATGCTCATGTATAAAAGCTCGGTACTTACACATGTTTGAGTTCGCAGATACTGAAGCGACGATTACCCCCATCCTCCCCACCACCACCAGGATGGTCCTGTCCATAACTCCCGGGGGGTCTGCTGCGCCCCTGCCTTCATCTTTAGGCAGGAATTGCAGATCCGATACTCTCGGATTATGCACTACGGACAGGGCCTACGCCAAATGACTTTGTAGATTATCAGCTTGCTGAGCTGTCAAAAAATGTACGGTTTATTGAAATAATTCTCCCGAGTCTTTCTGGTAGAACTGTCATTGAATGATTGTCTGATATGAAAACAAACCATGGTATGTGTGTGTAAAAGCCGTAAAAAAACAGTGCATAAAAGGTATCCAGTGGTGTGTATTTACCTCTTAATATCTTGAGTTTTTTTTTTTTTTTCATTGGTTTCCATTAAGAAACATCCAGAAAGTTGTAGTGTGTACATGCTCATCTTTGTTTAACCTCTGAATAACAAACACACAGTCTAGATTCCAAATTTCTAACTGGGGATGTTCTAGATTGTTCCTACAATCATCTCAGAACTACTTTAGCCCCCATTTATGAGGAATTTTGTCACTTCTGTAGAGAATGCTCTGGATTTAGAGTGCAGGTTTTATATTTAAATGCTAACTAAGACCCGTACCCTACCTGAAACTGAGTGATATATGCCTTGATTAATATCCCCCTGGCTTAAGCCTGATAAGAACCTGTGCGTCTAGCTATCTGCCTCTGCCAGACCTGAGACAATCCATCAGACAGTCCTAAGAGAGTGAAGCATTCAGGGTTTGGTAAAGGATGTAAAGGCGTATTATCTCTAGCTAACGGCTGCACACAGATAGAGGCTGTTGGTTGTGTGTGTGTGTGTGTGTGTGTGTGTGTGGTGAAATATAGCACCTGTAAGACCGGATTGGTCCCAGTGTTATTAACCTGAGAGCGCTGGGGTAAAGGTGAGTAAATCGCAGTTCTATACCATGATAGCCCTCTAAAGCAGTTACTGACGAGTTAACGAAAACACCCACTGGCATGACACTGTTGCTGCCTTTCTAAATAGCATGCGAGATAAGATTTAGTGCATCCCAAATATATGTGGAAAATAGAACTTTCTCCGGTGGACTTTGGAAGCGAGCAACTGTGCATGCTTTTCCAGCTAGTTCTGCCCACAAAACCTGTGCACCTGAAGAGGTGGTGGGATGTCTTCAGGTTAAGAAAAGTAGTGGAATATAAGGTCAAAGGTGTTACAGAGTATTTTAAAATAACATGAAATTTAAAAAAATTATAAAACAATGAATGTTGATTGATGCTAATGTGCAAAAGCAAACTCTATGCGATTAAGAGGGAATGTGTTATCAAGATACAATTGAATGATGTGACAGAATGTCTCGGTACTGATACACACACACAAAATACACACACTATCATTCAAAAGTTTGGAGTCTGGGATATTTTATTCATTATTCTCACCAAGGCTGCATTCATTTGATCAAAAATACAGTAAAATAGTAATATTGTGAAATATTATTGCAATTTAAAAAATGGTTTTCTATTATAATATACTACACTGTATGAATGTGTAATTTATTCCTGTGATCAAAGCTGAATTTTCAGCATAATTACTCCAGTTTTAGCATCACATGATCCTTCAGAAATCATTCTAATATGATGATTTACGGCTCAAGAAACATTCCTGTTGTCAATGTTGAAAACAGTCGTGCTGCTTCATGTTTTTGTGGAAACTGTCAGTGATAATTTTTTTGCAGGATTTTTGATGAATAGAAGGTTCAAAAGAACAGCATTTATTTGAAATAGAAATAGTTTCTAACATTATAAATGTCTTTACTGTCACTTTGGAACAATTCAATGCGTCCTTGATGAATAAATACATTACATTTATTTCAAAACAGAAAAAGGCAATCTTAATGACCTCTAACTTTTGAAACGGTGTACCATTAGTTCATAGTTAAGAAATGCGAATTGTGAGATTGCTTAACTCGACAAGAGTAAAATGTGATTAAAAAACGGGCTTAGGTGAGTTTCTTTCTGGCTGGCTGGAACTGTACATGGTTAAAGAATGATAATCTGGCCCTCGCTAATATTAGTGACGTGAGCGTCAAATCAAACAGTCTACTAAAGATTTATGGCCCTGAAATTTACTCAGTTCACCTGTCCAAAGTTCTTTTTGGGCCCTGGATGCATGGAGTTGAAAAGGCAAGAAATGTCAGATTGATTGTTGAAACATTTGCATGTTCTAGGCAACTCTGTAAAGATCAATTCATCCTGAACCTGACTGTCGTGAACAATCTGGCTAGGCTGATGTTTTGAATTGTTAATTGCGTAGCGTAGTCAGCTGTGCTGAACGTGGCACAATGTTTGATGTGGATCTGGAGAGACAGGAGCACAATTTATAGTAAATAACAGATGATTAATTTACATGGAATTTATTGGATCATTATGATATGAATGCTAACAAATTTGAAAATGATTTCTTCTCAGCTCATAAAGTGCAGAACACTTCACCCGGGTGCGGATTTTAATGCCAAACCTACATTATTAAAATCTCATCAATCAAGAATTTAGAGAACTATGTGCTTAGGGTAAAAATTGTCTTGTCATTCTCGCAAAATTGTTCTCACGTGTGCGGTTTTACATTTTCTAAAGAAAATGTGCACTGCAATCTCACTGCAATGATGCTTCGGTATCATGGGTGGGATGAGACAAATAATATCAATGGGAGATAATATCATTATTTTGCCCCCAAACCCCCACCCCAACCCATGAGCCTATCCTGAACCTTTCTCCAGTGTGAGTTTATGGGATTCCTATGGAAGCTTGTTTCCGCCACTGAATAATAAATAAATAATAATAATTGCGACTTTTTATCTCACAATTCTGACTTTTTTTCTCACAATTGCGATATATCAAGTCAGAATTGTGAATTTTTTTCTCAGAATTGCGAGATATTAAGTCAGAATTGTGAGAAATAAAGTCGCAATTGCGAGATATAAAGTCAGAATTCTGAGAAATAAAGTCGCAATTATGAGATATAAAGTCGCAATTCTGAGAAAAAAAAGTCCGAATTGTGAGATATAAAGTCAGAATTGCGAGATATAAACTATTCTGAGGTAAAAAAAAAAAAAAAAAGTCCCGTCTTTTTTTCCCCTTAGAATTGGACTTTATATCTCACAATTGTGAGTTTATATCTCACAATTCTGAGAAAAGATGTCAGAATTGCGAGATATAAACTCGCAATTGCGTGTTATAAAGTCAGAATTGCGTGATATAAAGTTGCAATTGCGAGAAAAAAAGTCCGAATTCTGACTTTATAACACGCAATTCTGACTTTATAACACGTAATTGCGACTTTATTTCACGCAATTCTGACTTTATATCTCGCAATTCTGAGAAATAAAGTCAGAATTGTGAGATGTAAACTCGCAATTGTGAGATAAAAAGTCGCAATTATTTTTTAAAATGTTTTATTCTGTGGCGGAAACAAGCTTCCATAGATTCCCCCTCCAACCCACCGCAGAATTGTAAGTTAGATTATTTAGAAATAATACATTCTGTTCAACACAGTTTGAAGTATAACTCATGTCTCTAGCAAATGCAGTGCAGGACGAGTTATGCATTTAAAGATACCTTTAATCTGAACTTTTTTATTGTTAATGTTGCTTCAATACTATATGTATCTGACAGAAAGGACTAAATTATTAATATACTGGCTTAATAGCTTGTCTTCTCAATGATCCAGTTCCTTCAACTATGGAGAATATAAACAAATAGGCAACTGTATAGTTCTCTTCTTTGCATCTGTTATCTGATTTCCTATTGGCTTAGAAGTGACATACATCTGTGGCTTGTCACACCCCACCTCCCTGCTATGTTCAACGTTTTTAATGTAACCTGATGTCAAAACTGATTCCAGAATGCAATCCAGGTGTCTGTTAGTCAACCACCATAGCAATGACAACCACAGCAGAACATGCTGGAATATTCTGTTTCAACTTGGAAAACTGTATCACTTGTGATAATTCAGCCTTTTAGATGTCTGTGTGGGAGAACTTAGCTTTGATTCTGAATCTGATAAATGCTATTAACCTGTTTTTGATGCTTTTTTAAGCAATACACACATTGATCACATTGATCATGGATATATAGCTGAATACTTTTTCTACAGTTGGGGATGGGAAGTGAAATGACTTGACCTTAGTACATTCCTTGCACATTTGGCATATGAAAGGTGCTATGAGTAAAATCAAAAGCTGTACCAACCTGGCTTCAGTTTACCCTTTATTGCATACTGTGAATTTACAATCAGGTGATCTCAGGGTTTCCCAAACTGGGGTTCCCCAGTGCATTTCCCCATCCAGAGGGTTTAAATCTGAAATATTAAAGTAAATAATTTTAAAATTAAAATAATCAAAATAAAACACTAAAAAGGATACAATATTTTAATTGTTTACCTGGATGTCATGTAACCATTAACCAACATTAGATATATTAATTTGTAGGATGCCCAGATTTGTATGTAGTCATGCATTCTGACAAAAAAAAAAAATTTCAATCAACATATACAGATTTTAATATTGAATAGTAAAAAATTAATATAATACATAAATAATAATTTAATAATATTTAATCATATTATTTGTAGATCTTCCACCAGGGCCTTTATTTTTATGTTATGTATGTTATGTATGTATGAATGTATGTATGAATGTATGAATGTATGTATGTATGAATGTATGTATGAATGTATGTATGAATGAATGTATGTATGAATGTATGAATGTATGAATGAATGAATGAATGAATGAATGAATGAATGAATGAATGTTTCTACAGTATCACAATCTCCCAAACCCCTGAACTGTAGGCATTTGGGAGACCCTGCTCTAGACAGCAAATGTCTTACATTTCCCCTCATAACACTGCCAGCACATGTTGCCAAGATATTAGGCTCTTCAACATAATCTGTTTCATTCTGTCTGTCATATTCATTGTAATCATTCTGACGTTGCGTTTCATTTGTTTCAGCAGGAATGCTGGGTACTGACTCCTGCTCCCAGTGTCTAACTTTACACAGGTCTGGCATTGGGCCTAGAAAGAAGACAGAGCCAAGAGACACACTTGCATATCTTTCAATGCCACAGATATTCAAGGACAGATGAGAACTTCATTTGAGCACATACATTTACATATTGGTTTCAAGTTTAATTGACAGTTAGTCTATATACTGTACTTGAATTTTATGAGCTGAAGAACCAAAACTTAACTTGATTTTATGATTTAGCTGATGTGAGCTGATGTCGGTATACAAGCTCTGTTCCAAAACCAGTGAGCTGTCTACAGACAGTATTAAAAAGCACCATAACTGCATTCTCAACACTTCTCATATATTGTGACTCGCTATCACACAGTTGGATCTTTGAAATTTATAAGTGTGACTTAATTTTAAACTTCATTTGCAGAAATGTTCTTGCAGTTTCTTCAAAATCTTACAATTCAATGGCCCAGATTCATATTTGCCCTTTTTAAATCTAATCCTCCACCTTTACTTCTTGAATCTGACCATTTTTACCCCGCAACATCTGTAGCCATTTATCAAATATTGACTTTTCACCAAACTTCTGCATTTATCCACTGCTTATGTATAAACATACACAGCCTAATGTTAATGAGGTCACCATATTGCTTATTAGCATCAGTGGTGGCTTCATTAGCTGTGGTTAATATGGTGTAAAGGGTTCACACTGCTGGGCTGCAGCCAGCTGGCGCTTTAGCACTACAGTGGCAGAGGATTGGAATGATGGGATTGCATGTCTAAAATGAGAGCATGATTTGGGGGGTTAATGACACAGTGTCCTTGTAGTTGTGTAGACAATGCAGATGCCATTGCTGGAGGCTTGTGTCAATCTATTAGGCCTTTCCTGCAGAGAGAGACAGGAACTTTAAACCAATCCACTGAAGAGATATGAATCGCTGACTAAGAACCTGAAGTTTAAGAAATGCTGTTCAATAAGTGCATTTCATTATTATTTATTTAGGAAATCTGCTCATACACCACTGTTCTAATGTTTGAGGTTGGTATTTTTTTTAAATGTTTTTGAAAGAAGTCTCTTATGCTCATCAAGGCTGCATTTATTTGATTAAATATATATTAAAAACAGCAATATTGTGAATATTAGTACAATTTGAAGTATGTGTTTTCTATTTTAACATTTTAATTTATTCCTGTGACAGTAAAGCTGAATTTTCAGCATCATTACTCCAGTCTTCAGTGTCACATGATCTTTCAGAAATTATTCTAATAAGCTGATTTGATGCTCAAAATTTTTTTTTATTATCCATGCTGAAAACTGCTAAATATTTTTGTGGAAACAGTGATACATTTTTTTTCAAGATTCTGTAGTGCAATAAACAGCATTTATTTGAAATAGACTTGTTTTCTAACAATGTGAGTCTTTACTGTCACATTTGAGTAATTGAATGTGTCCTTGCTGAATAAAAGTATAACAAAAAAACATAAAAAAAAAAATCATACTGACCCCAAATTTTTGAACAGCAGTGTAATTATAAAAAAAAAAAAAACCAATTAAAGCAGACCACAGTATGCAGTAATAAATGTTTCAAACATTAGTATATTGTATTCACATGACTATTGGTGGATGCCTTCATTCTTGTTCTGGTTTTATTTCTAATCCAGTTTTGAGTTAAAATGTCCTTGCTCATGTTATGGCAGTCCAATCATACAATGATATGCTAAAAAAAATGCAGCAACATTTTTACATTTAATAGCTGTTAACATTGTTTTAGTAAATAAATGTTTTAAAATATCATGTCAAAATGACCTTTATTTGTTGCATTTTCATGTGTTGTTGCTAATGGGGCAGAAATGACATACTTGACCTTCCGAGGAAACCTTAGTGAAGGGATTGCATTCCCCACTTTCATTTGGAACAACCCCTCGAAAACTGTTTCTTTCCAGCTGTGCCCTTCAGGGGCTAAAAGTGTCATTTGGAATTCGCTGACATTGACAGAGGGTTTTCTGCCAGCACTTCACAGCCAGAGCAAGTCTATAATACAAAACTGGCTCACAAATATTTAGCATTTCAGGTGGTTTTGGATGTGAATTCTGATCATGGTACTGAAGCAGTAAGTACTGAGATTTCCATATTGATAAACTCTGCTTTGATCAACACCCCTTTTCTCAGGAAGTAAATTAGTAATACTATTGCAGGGTAATGGCTGGCCTGAGATAAATCCCTTTTCACCTCCTTAATTATTAACATTGCATTATTTTTCACCATAGGGGTCAATACCTCTCTAATGACACACAATAATTTCAGGCTGAATTACAGCTATAATCCTGTCCCTGCTGGCGTCATCCTTCAACACACACACACACACACACACACACACACACACACACACACACACACACACACACACACACACACACACACACACACACACACACACACACACACACACACACACACACACACACACACACACACACACACACACACACACACACACACACACACACACACACACACACACACACACACACACACACACACAACCTTGCAGAGTCTTTTGAGTCTAGTCTGTTCAAAAACATTTAAAATCATTTGAACTGTGATGACCTTACAATTTATAACTTATACTTACAATAGAAATGATTAGTTTATTTAGATTTTGTATTATTCAAACTAACCAGGACTGAAAATGTTTGAAAATTGTGGTTCGATGTAGAGGTTTAGACAATTATCAGACCAATTTTCTATTACTTTGTTTTCTTAGATATTTTTTCTTTGTATCCTATGATTGCCACCAAATCACTTGTGCACTGTATTTTTACCTGGCAGACTCAATTTTCATGACATATTGTAATTATTTTCTTTTAGAACTTGATCCATATGTGATTGTGTGAATTCTGCAGTTCAATAAGTGTCTTAACAACCTTCAGATGGCGTGTATGTGAGTTGGGGATACTGGCCAGACAAGATTTTTGCAATTCGTGCAAAATCAATATGCTTTTTCAGTAGCAATAATGTAAAATGGTTACTTGTTAGCAAAGAGATGCTCTCTAAAAACTGAACCATGGAATACAATTGTGTAAGCAATTCATATAGTTAAATAATGCATTAGTCTCTTTGATCTGGAATATTGTGGGATTTTTATATATTTTTTTTCAGGACAAGGACCAGTTGAAATTAATTCTGCATAAGTTTAGGCCATTATAATATTACATTATAAAAAATAAAAAAATTAACTAGAGCTCCACACAAGACTGGTTTCTTTAAAACCCCAGTTTTATTGCCATGGTTTAACTTGAATTAAATCACCAAATAATATATATATTTTTAACAACAATCTTTTTCTTTGCATTGTGCATTTTTCACGCAATGCATGGCTTTGTCTAAAATAATATATATTATATAATATAGTATAATAATAGATTTTTTTATATATATTAATTCTTTCCTGGTTGCATGCCCGTAAACATAAACCAGGAACATAAAGAGTTCCTGTTGACTAATGCACTGATTTTCTATCATGTTGCACGTGTTAAAGGTTAATTAAATCTTGTTCATTTCTAAGCTGAAATGACAAACACATTGAGGCTGATAACTCGGGCACCTCTAATGGTTTCCACGAAGATTTGACTTTCTGTGATGTACACCTTGATTAACAATTCTTTTAATGGAAGAATTAATTGGTTCAATTCATTCACCTCAGATCTTGACATTTGACACAAATGTGTGTTTTGGTGCCTGAATCATGGCATTTGAGTAATTTGGCACAACAGTAGTCAGAAATTACTCTCTTATCCTTTCCCCATCAATTATTAATATATCACCTAATTTATTCATTTTTGAAATAACACTTTTGACACTGATAAAGAAAGAAAACCCATCTAATGTGAATGCTTATTCAGATTATCATATTTATTATCATGTTTGAGGTTGTTTTTATTAACAGCTCAAAATAATGTGTTGTGTTTTGAAATATGGAAACGTGAGACAAGTGTTAAAATACAAAAACATGCATTATATTTAGGTAACTCAAAATATGCTTCATTTGGTAACTACTTTTTACAGTGCAATAGAAATATAGGGTTTGGATAGCACAGGTCAGATTATTCTGTCAGATTTTGATAAATTCATATTAAAATCTCTTGAATTCTCATCGCAGACTTTGGCATTTTGTAAAATCCCAGCACCGAATGAGACATTGAGGAAATTGGGGTCTTCTTATGAGCTGAAGCATCTGGTTCTTCAGTGGACAGAGGACAACTCAAAAGGTGGAGCTCAAAGACAAACCTGAGTAATTATGTATTATAGAGTAATCACGTGTATTCATCTCATAAATATGATAATTCTGAAATTACTTTAAGGCTGCTGAAAGTCCTGGTGGACTCTGAGGTTGCCAGTGCTTCTTTTGTCCTCCTTCATTGTGTTTTAACAGGTATTGTTATTACTCCTCATAATCACAGTTTGTCCAGGAGAGGTCTCGCCCTCACTGTGCACTAATGAATGTGTATTGTCCTTTGGCGTGTTGGCACTGGCCACTTTGTCATACATGTGGTCCTTGTGTGTACGGTACTTGTGCCTCAGATTCCCTCTCGCAAGCAAGTTTGGCACTGGACAGCGGGCATCCGCTTTGCCAGCAGCTCGATTCTCTTGGCACCGTCACCTCTCGCAAAGCAAAGAATCGAAATGAGCTTTCAGCTTCAGAAAAAGGCCCTTGTAGGCACACTCGTCCAACGTCCAATTCTTCATCCAAAAGCAGCCTTTGAGCTCATTTTGCATGCTGGGAATTTATGCTAGTTGGTATGTTTAATTAGTATGTTTTGAGGTGTGTAATTGTTTCTGTTAACGTAGATGTGTGTTCTGAGCACAATGGCCACATTGGGATGACAAGGAGGAACAACAGAAGGTTCTGGATGGGAATGAACTCACATTCAGTGTTGTTCTGTAGTGGTCAGAAATCCCCTCTGGATCCCCAAAGCCTCAGTGCTCTCCGAAGCCATACGTACAGAAGGAGAAAACATATCTCTGTCATTCTATCTGTCCGTCACTCAATGGATCCTGGGCTCTCAGAAGCCGAAGTCGTCATAGTTGGGTAAACTATGACACAACTAAGACTCTATCCTAGTTGTGAATGGGAGATGAAAGCAAATATAATTATTGTATTCCCATTTGCTCCAAAATCTGTGATAGTGTCTCCACGACTTTCCAAAAAAGGCAAAAAATATAGAGAGATTGATTACCGTCACTCCTTTAGGCGTTGAACTTGAAACACTCACACAGTAGTAATTCGTTGAATTTACTGGCAAGATAATGCAACACAAAGTATATTCAATTCAATTAAACTTTATTTCCAGACTCAAGGTCCATTAGAGAGAAAGCAAACATCAACCTACACAAAATCACATACAATACAAAACATTTAAAATAGACAATTCTGCCAATACTTTCTCATAGATGACTGGTATTGCTCCACACTTAGCTTAGGGTTTGACAATAATAATAGCATTCTGTGAAATATCCAGCCGACAAATACATTTATACATCAAATTTCTCAGTAAAACCATAAAGGTTTTTACTCTTGACATACAAAATAGATTACTTGCACTGCTCCACCTTGTTTTTTTAAATATAATCCTCATACAATCATTGTAGGAAACCTTAAGCTTACATATGCTTACTTTTTCTTAAATTAACCCACAAAGGATCAGTATATAAAGAAGGACAGTATGCTCTAAAAAGGTTTATCTTGATCCTGATCCGAACACATATAAAATGTCCTCACCAACATATTAGCTTGGGCATATAACATTCGGCGCTGCCCAGTGCCTATACATATCGTCATCATCATACATTTCATCATTAATGATATGTCCCAAATATTTTGTTTTAGTGCATAAATTTAGTATTTGCCCTGACAAATAAAAATCTGGAAAATGAAGGTCCTTATCCCCTTTTGTTCTACATATCATGGCAACACTCTTCTTTGCATTATATTGCACATTACATTTTACACCTCATCATTTATAGCATTATAGATGTATATAATAAAAAATAAAAAATAAACTTTACTAGATTTGCGATGTTGATGACTATGGAAATGCTTCATCACAGTCCATAAAAAGGGTCCATCGATCTATCGTTCGATCTGTCAATCACTCTGTCATTCTATCATTAACTCTTAAGATATATTGGTCTATCTATCTATAATTCTTGGAAAGTTGCCTATCAATGCAGCATCCTGGCCAAATTTGCCCCTTGGCCTCTGTCCATCATGGCCTCCTAATCATCCCCATATACTGATTGGCTTCATCGCGCTGTCTCCTCTCCACCAGTAAGCTGGTGTGTGGTGGGCGTTCTGGCGCAATATGGCTGCCGTCGCATCATCCAAGTGGATGCTGCACATTGGTGGTGGTTGAGGAGATTCCCCCCTTCTATGTAAAGCGCTTTGAGGTCTCAGAAAAAGCGCTATATAAATGTAACGAATTATTATTATTATTATAATGCCCTAGCAACCACCTAGAGCACCCTAGCAACCACTCTGCACATCTTAGTGACCACATTAGCAATTTGGCTGTGGGTTTTGCAAAGGCACCACTCATTTTTTATAATTTTTTTTTAGATAGTTGCACTTTTTAAGAATTAATAAAGCCACATTCATGAGTTTTCATCAGGCCACTCTGATATTGAAGTATTTTTTAACTATAAAATAATGTCACAATTATTCCAGATATTTGTTTACTGTGAGGGAACAGACTCATTTATCACAGCCAGTGTGAGTTTTTCTTCTGAGCAAAGGCGACGCTTCTCAGCCAAACGGTGGCAATAAAAGAGAGTTTTATTTGCATGAGGTGACAGTGCGGTGGAAGGCATCAGCCATTATCTGTTATCATAATAACACATTAAAACACCACAAACTCTCTTCTCACATTTCTCGCCCAGCTTCTCAAAGTGCTGTCTTAGGGTTCTCCTGCCTTTGCCGTTCTCATCCTTCATTGAAGCGTTCAGATATGCAAACCGAGCCCAGGGGGAGGCTATCTGCGCTTGACAGAGGGGTTAAGATGGTTAAGACGTGGAGCTCGGTTAATTTCCCGACTCTTTCAGAAGGGGGAGTGTGTCGCTCCGCTTTGGAAAAACAGCTTTTGTGAGATTATCGCATGTGTGAACAGAGGGAAAAACTCGACAAAAGAGATGGCTCTGTTTAAAGCCAACACAAAGCTGGGAGTGTTTTTTTCACCATGCTTTGGTGATTGTTCACAGGATTTTATGTGCATAGCTGTGTATTTTTCTTTTCTCTTTTTACCCAGCCCCTTTCTCGTCTACACACGATTTCACACAAACATCCTTTTTTCATCCCTGCACTTTTTCCTTATGTTCTCTTCTCATTCCCTTCAGGTCAAGCATGTGGCTCTGAGATATGTGTGCATTATCAGATGAAAGATGAGAAGAACCAGCAGAGAACCTCTCCGTCTGAGACTGAAATCTCTGATTAGAACTTCAGTGAAGTTACTGAGTTCCTCACAAAAAGACGTTTGGGAAGAGAATGTTCCCTGCTGGAAAATCCAGATAAAGCCGTATTAAATTGGTAGATGGTCTTGCGTGATTTCTAGCTTGTTCAGACATTTATGGTCACTGATTTAAACTCATTGTTTGTAACCATTTGCTGGTTCAATCTGGTAATTTATTGTCTTTAGTTGGTCCAAGCTGTTCTTAACAACAAAGTTCATTAGAACAACCTGAAGCTACTAGTCGGTGCAAGTTTTACTGTTCATATAAACTCATCATGCTGTGAGTACATAAACGGCCTAAAGGCCCGTTCGCATCAAGGACGATAACGATAAAGATATAGTTCTAAAAATCTTTAAATATAAAAGAAGAGCATCCACACCACAACTATAATGGCACAGAGGAACGATATCGTTTGAATAACTTTCATAATGATTTTTTTTTCCAGTGATAAAAACATTAACAGCCAATCAGAATCAATCCTTCTTTAAAGAGCTCGAGCATTTAAAGTGACAGATGCTGGTATGGACACTAATAGTTCTCATTATAGTTAATAGTTCTTAATGTGAATTACCAATTATTGAAGTCCTGAAATATATCTTCTACCTACTCAACTTTCACTATGGACAGTGAGCTACAATTGTCCCCCTTTTCCATATGTTACCTTTCCAATGCATTACATCAGTAGATGAGCGCTCTGCTACAAACCCTTCATCTGTGAGAATTACTCTCTGACCTTATGCCTCTGGTGTGTCTGTGTGTGTGTGTGTGTGTGTGTGTGTGTGTGTGTGTGTGAGAGTGTTTTGGAGTGGTGGTCATGCTGCTTGAAGATATTTTTTTTGTCAGTGTCAGTGTCAGTGTCTTTCGGAGGATGAGAGCATGCTGTCTCACTTTCCTCTCGCTCTCCCTTTCTGTCTGTCTATATGTGTGGGTAATCTAGTTTTAGTTTTACGAGATTTTGCAATATTATTTAATGCTATTGTATCAGCATGCCCTCTTACATACAGTATATAAATATTTTGGGTAATCTAGTTTTAGTTTTACGGGATTTTGCAATATTATTTAATGCTATTGTATTAGCATGCCCTCTTACATACAGTATATAAATATTTTTATACATATTTTGTCTATAAGCCTGTTAATACGGCAAAGTTTCATATTTATTAAATAAAATAAAATATATAAATACTTGGAAATCAGAATCAAGTCTTCACCCTGCACTTCCACAGAGTTTCCATAGGGGGAGACAGAGCGATTCTGATGGTGCTCTCTCGCCCCACTGGCCTTTGAGGTCTGTATCAATATTTACAGCCAGGCGATAATTCTACAAACACGCATGAACCTTCAGATAGCACTTCAGAGGAGTAAATTTATATTTATATTTTGGGAATTTGCAAATGCACACAGTGCCTGAATTACGTTTCTTTTTTCTTTGAACAGAACTTTTCTATCAGTCCAGCAGGGTTTAAGCTCTGTCTTCTTCATAAAAGCAATAAGAGCATAGATGTTTCCATATCTTGTTGAGCCAAGAGTCAGGAGGCGGATCATTCCTGTTCTGCAGTATATATATATATATATATATATATTATTTTTTTTTTTTTAATGCATATGTTGCAATTTAAGGAAATATTTCTATAACACCAGTCTTTTGGAAAAAAATTCTGTTCAGACTTATTTAGTATGAAAATAAACTTGTTATTTACAAGTTGGCCTCTGTTTAGTGAGGGATTGACCTTGATATTGCTTCATGCTTCATTGCTGTTGCACTCATTTTATCAAAAGAATATGAAACGTTTTAGTGTGATACAAACCGACTAATAACACAAAACATCACAGAATTCCTAAAACTCATTGCTAATACATAATGATGTTTTCCTCACTAAAATGATGTCACTTCCTTAATGATGATGTCATTAGACACTGGCTTTTGTTAGTGATAGGGATGGAAAGTAATGCTAGGGACAGTCAATAATCTATAAATTCATTACTAAAATAAAAACAACATTTGATTAGAGAAAGCAAAAATTCTAGAAACACCTAGAATATTTAATCATAAAATATATAGCCCTGGGACAGGGTTTAGATTAAGCCAGGATTAGGCCTTAGTTCCAATAGCGAATTTCAGTAGCAATGTGCCTTAGAAAAAAATGGTGTGAATCTTCAGACAAAACAATGGCACTGACATATTTTAAGATATGCCAGCTCAACTTTCTTTCAGTTAAACAGCTCAAACATGCATTTTAGTCTGGAACTAGGCTTAAGTCTTGTCTTTGAACCCGGGGGATAGAGTATATATAAAATATTTAGACTATATAAAGTCAAGTTTTGGTTAATTTCTATGTTAAAAGTTTGTGCACCACTCAAGGACATAACAAAAAGGTGTCAACATCTACTTAAACTGAAATAGATCAATTATTTAAAGTTTGTCGCTAGATCACCTAATCGTGAATTTCATCTTTAATAAGTTTGAGTTTAATATTTTACCCAGGAAATTAAGACATATGATATGGGACATGAAATGAGAATGTCCGAGGTCAGGAAACTGTCTCTCTCCACCTGGTCTCACAGGGCGGATGATTGCTTCTAGCGCTGTATTAGAAGTGTGACAGGGTTTTGGTGTGAATCCCCATCCATAAATCCCTCCAGTCAGAGAGAGAGAGAGGGAGAGGATGAGTGAGATTGAGAGAGTGAGAGATAGTATGTCAAGTGCCACGCTTTAGGGGACTTTAATTAGGATTTGTCAGATTGGAAAAGCTAATGCTTCTCCCTGACTCCGACACGGATCAGAACAACTGGAGTGGGCTGAGAGAGAGAGAGAGAGAGAGAGAGAGAGAGAGAGAGGAAGAATAAATACTTGGAAATCAAATAAACTGCAAAATGGCCAACCATCTCTCCAGAGAGCACAGGGAGGTTACACTCGCTTCACTGGAGTGGAGAAATGTGGCAATGAAGAGCCGTGCTTCTCTTTTCCACACGCTTTCTGAGACTGAGGGGAGATTACCATGCTCTGTAATGTTATGAGGTTTATCACTCATTATTTGTATCTATTCAAAGTAGGTAGCCATCAGGGCTTTAGAGTAGATGGGCTCCATTTGAGCTACACTGAGAGTAGAACGATCCCGTCGAGTCCTCATCCAAGGTCATTTTGAGGATTGCGTGGTTGAGTTACATCCAAATCCCCCAAAATCCCTCTGCAGCAATTTAGGGTCTCTCAATCCAAGCTGACCCCTTTAGGTAAGCCGGAAACTAACCTGGATTGAAAGTATCATTCTCGTTGTCTACATCTTTTTATACTTCGTGCTTTGCTCCAAAAACTGTGTTACTCCCTTTGAAACCGTCTACCATCAATGCATCTTTTACATTTACAAATGTATGAATGTCTTTTGCATTAGAAAGAAGATCAAACCAAGTGGTATCTACAGTATAGATACCGCTGGAACTTTTCTTATTATTTTTGCACAATGACTTTGGTATTTTTATCTTCATTTTAGACATCATATCTATTGTTATATCATTTTATACCTAAAAAACTATTTTTTGTGAATTGCTTTGCTTAAAAATGTGTGCTTGTGCTTTATTCTGTCAAATAAATTTAATTATTTGCTAGTGCAATGACAATCTACTGTTAAAAAGTATAGGGTCAGTTTGATTTTATTTTGAATAAAGCTAATATTTTTTATTTAGACAGTAAAGACATTTACAATGTAAGATTTCTGTTAAGTGGCACTACTGTTTTCCACAGACTGTAATGGCTGCTGAAAATTCAGCTATTTCATCACAGAAATAAATGACATTTTAAAGTATATTGAAATCCAAAAAATAACTAAACAAAAAATGTTTCTGTATTTTTTTAATTCAAATAAATGTAGCCTTGGTGAGCATAAGAATCTTCTTTCAAAAGCCTTTAAGAAATCTTTTCAACCCAAACTTTTGAAAAGGTAATGTACATTTTTAAGTGTCCCTCTGTACTGTCGCTTCAAGAATTCAAAATCAAGCCAAAATGCCTCTTTAAAAGTTTTTTTTTAATAATAATTTACTAACACTCTCCTATAACATGAAGCCTTTAAACAAAGTCATTGAATATAATTTGTGTGTTTATGTGTTCATCCACCCATAGAAATCTCTCTAATACTGACTAAAAGACACAGTTGAAGTAATCAAGGACGTTACGGCCAGCACTCTGCTTTGTGTGTCTATCGGGGTTTGTGGGTCTCTTTCACCTTAGTTTGACTCAGTTATGTGTAAGTGTGTGTTTGTGTGTGTTGGTTGTGAAGTCATCTTTTTAGAAAACAGACTCTCAGACCCCCCACTGATGTGGCAAACACAATGCGCAAAGACACACATATTTGCCAAAAACATGTTGAGAAATCTCAAGAGCTGTACACACTGGAGAAATATAAACAACTAAGGAAAGAAACAACAGTAAACATTATATTTTTATTTTCTTTTATCAAACTAATGGAGCTGTTAGCATGTGTATATCAGATTCAGAAGTCTTTTAGAAGTGTTATTTCCAGAGCTTTTTGCAACTTTTGATTATATGAGAGACAGAGAGAGGGAATGGAATCGAGACAATTTACAGGCGGGTTCAAACTTGTACAGTATCTCCCACAAGAGCACCAGGAGCATCTGTTTACGTAACTGTTTTTTTTTTTATATATATTTGTTTTTTATATTTCTTTATGTTGTATGATGTTTGCCTGGTATACTTTTTCGTTAATCTTTGCAACACAATGATCTTTTTGATAAAATCTGACAGATACACAACTACCACTTTGACGCTTCAAAAAGTTCATAAAGAGATCGTAAAACTAATCCATATGAATTGAGCGGTTTATTCCAAGTTATTATGACGAGACCCGATCACTTTATATGATGAACAGATTTAATTTAGGCTTTTATTCACAGCTAAACATTGATCAGCAAACATAAACAGAAGTTCAACTGAACCTGCTTGACGCGTGAGTACAAGCTTCAGGTTCTTGCTGAAGCTCAAACGTGCTGCGTAACACGAGAATGAATCTCATTGGTTCTTGCTGAAGCTCAAATGTGCTGTGTAACACGAGAATGAATCTCATTGGTTCTTGCTGAAGCTCAAACGTGCTGCGTAAAACAAGAATTAATCTCATTGGTTCTTGCGGAAGCTCAAACATGATGCGTAACACGAGAATGAATCTCATTGGTTCTTGCTGAAGCTCAAACGTGCTGCGTAACACGAGAATGAATCTCATTGGTTCTTGCGGAAGCTCAAACATGATGCGTAACACGAGAATGAATCTCATTGGTTCTTGCTGAAGCTCAAACGTGCTGCGTAACACGAGAATGAATCTCATTGGTTCTTGCTGAAGCTCAAACATGATGCGTAACACGATAATGAATCTCATTGGTTCTTGCTGAAGCTCAAACGTGCTGCGTAACACGAGAATGAATCTCATTGGTTCTTGCTGAAGCTCAAACGTGCTGCGTAACACGAGAATGAATCTCATTGGTTCTTGCTGAAGCTCAAACATGATGCGTAACACGAGAATGGATCTCATTGGTTCTTGCTGAAGCTCAAACGTGCTGCGTAACACGAGAATGGATCTCATTGGTTCTTGCGGAAGCTCAAACATGATGCGTAACACGAGAATGGATCTCATTGGTTCTTGCTGAAGCTCAAACGTGCTGCGCAACACGAGAATGAATCTCATTGGTTCTTGCTGAAGCTCAAACGTGCTGCGTAACACGAGAATGAACCTCATTGGTTCTTGCTGAAGCTCAAACGTGCTGCGTAACACGAGAATGAACCTCATTGGTTCTTGCTGAAGCTCAAACGTGCTGCGTAACACGAGAATGAACCTCATTGGTTCTTGCTGAAGCTCAAACGTGCTGCGTAACACGAGAATGAACCTCATTGGTTCTTGCTGAAGCTCAAACGTGCTGCGTAACAAGAGAATTAATTTCATTGGTTCTTGCTGAAGCTCAAACGTGCTGCGTAACACGAGAATTAATCTCATTGGTTCTTACTGAAGCTCAAACATGATGCGTAACACGAGAATGAATCTTATTGGTTCTCGCACTTCACACGAACATGCTTGAGCTTCCGTTTACCACAACTGATGTGTGAGTTTGATGAATGTTTTTATGTGAATAAAAGCCTAAATTCAATCTGTTCATCATATAAAGTGATCAAGTCTCTTCAGTAAATTTGGACTAAATCGCTCAATTCATATGGATTAGTTTTACGATCTCTTTATAAACTTTTTGATGTGTCAAAGTGTTTGTTGCGTATCTGTCAACGGAGGGACAGAAAGCTCTCAGATTTCATCAAAAAGATCTTCATTTGTGTTCTGAAGATGAACGAAAGTCTTAACGGGTTTGGAACAACATGATGGTGAGTAATTAATGACAGAATTTTTGGGTAAACTTTAATGTTTTTTTCCTGAGCGTATCGAAAAAAGCGCAAATCTGTTTCCGATTCTAAATTCATGTTTTTAATGTGATATTGAGTATACTTTCCACTCTCTTGCTGGAAACCTCATAAAATTATCATTTGAGACACTATCTGCAACAACTATCTGCAACAGTCATGTAGAGGCCAAAGCGGGACATGCATTTACATAAGTCATGTGAAAGAGCCTTAAGTCTTCACAACATCTTAATATAAAACGTTTTGTCTTGACAAACCTTGTTTGGTTCTGTAATCCTGCTGTGGCCAAGCTCTTGACCAGCATTTGTGCCTGTGAGGGTTTTGGCTGGCGTGAGAGTGTGTGACAGATGAGTGGGGAGTGTTCGCAGGTGCTGGTTGGCTCAGAGTAAGACATACAAAGGCTGGAGCCACACAGAACAAACAGAAACCTGGTAATTGTCCAAATTTGATCTCATTTGTTTTCTGGACCACAAGCCCTCAGGTAAATGTGGATGTATACCAACATACTGGTTATGGTCTCAGTATTCTGTATGTTCACAGTATTTCTACTCAAGACAAAATACATACACACATGACATTAACACCGTCAAATGCGGGTGGATTTCAGCAATGGTGTGTAACGCAGTCACTCCTACTAGCCACTTTGTCGAGTTGAAATTTTTATATAATTTTTGTTTTGTTTTTTTTGTCAAAAATATAGATTTTTCGATACATATCAATACTGAAATATCTAAAATGCTTCCAATACACACAAACTATCCTCCTCTCAATCACTTGTTTCATTTGATCTGGATATAGTTGGTGTAACAGGGCTTGAATTTAGGCGTGGGATTGCACGTATTGCGCAGAATTTGACTCATAGTTTTGATTTTGATTTTGTGCTCACACCGAAGTTGAGCGCACATAAAGCGCCTCCAGTACTAAATTGAGTTCTTTTTCGATGCTTATTAGGGGTGTAAATCGGAGCCTACATGACGATTCGATACGATACCGATTTCTTAAGCCAACGATTCGATTATTTTCGATACTTCAGAATTCCCCGCGATACGATTCGATTCGATTCGATACGATTCAATACTCGATTTTTACATGATATCTATTAAGTTTCAAATAAATCAACAAAAATAATATATAATTTGCCTTTTATTGAGTATACAGAATACAATTGCATGTCACAAAGAAATTGTTTTTCCACCTCCACAAATGAATGTTGTTCATTATGTCGCCTTGTTGAGGTAAATTGTAGTTTTCCTTGCTTTACCCCGGTCTTAAAGTAAAAAAGATGACTGTGAAAAATAGTAGAATTAAATTAAATACATTTATGGTGAGATTACTACAATTTATTTAATTAAACTCATTTATGGTGAAATTACTACATTTTCATGTCAATCTGTGTTCATTTTGACCACAAAACATGCGCTGTCACTTTAAATCAGCGCGTGCAGCACAGCATGAATAGACTCATGGTGCGTTCAAGTCCTCCTGGGAATTTCGTACGTACGAGGTGGGAAGTCGTGTTGACGACGTGAGGTGCGTTCAAGTCAGTTTCGTCGGAGCAAGATGGTGGTGTACCTTCTTTTAATGAATAACACGAAAATATAGCAAGTTTTGTTAACTCTGCTTATAGAAAATGAAGAACAAAGAATGCGCATCGGGTGTGTTTTTCTTTTTATGTTTTTAATTAACTTATGAGGCCAATGTAAATTAACTGTATCATTATATAATTAGTTAATTGTTATATTACAAGTAGGCTATATCATATTTTGTGCAGAGAGCTTACTTTGTTATAAATGAAAAAGCCTTACAATGTCACTGCTAAACCTGTAAGTGATAGGCTATATTTTACTATCACTTTGCTCAACTACAGACGTTGCATTCATTGATTCCGCCATGCTTCTCACTGACACGCCCCCAACTCGTACAGATCGGGGCTTAAAGAAAATCCCGAGCTCCCCACTGGTATTTACGACATTGTGGTGGCGTTCATGTGCATTCAACTCGTAAATACGATCTATACGAGATGACTTGAACGCACCATCGGTGTGGAAACGATCTCTGCACTGCTGTATACGCACCGCAACTGGAACGGATAAACGGACCGCAACCACGTGCAGTGTGAAAGCTCTGACCTGTTAACATGGGTACTGAAAACAATACGCACCGCAAACGGAGTATGTGTGAAACGGGCGCAATCAGACAAACGGCAACATCTCTTACCACTGCTCCATCTGTTTTCCTGAAGCCAAAATACATCCACACCCATGACTTGACGCCGACTGGAGTGTGTAACATTTCACTGTCATTGCCAGCTCGCTCTGAAGGATCCATCGCTCTTGAAAGTCAGACTCAACAATGTGTGTGAACATTGATAGACTGTGAAACGTAAGTAACGCATGTGAAGCGTGTGAAGTAGAAGACAATAATGAGGTTAGCGCCACCCGCAGCTTATTGGTTGTACGCATTTTTCGGAGCAGATCGCTGAAAATAGACAGGCGGCAAAATAAACACATGAATCGATACTCTTGCGGACGCATCGATGCATCGAATCGTCGGCTGTATAATCGATGCATCGATACGAATCGATTAATATTTACACCCCTAATGCTTATTGCACTTAAACAGAGAAATGTGCACAAAATCATGTCAAAATAAACAAACACAGTCAGTGATGTTTTAAGTGAACGTAAACAGTTGAGAAAGAAAAAAGGTTAATATCAAGCCCTGCATGTATATACAGTGCTCAAAGTGCACTTCTATAATTTATTCTGTTGCATACCCTCACTTTTTCTTGTGTACTGGCACTTCTCACATGTTGCCGGGACTCTGACCGCCCCGTCCACCGAGAAGCGATTTCAACTGAGGAGGACCCCTTGCAAAATCCGGTGCCATTTAAACTTGAAAATAAACCCTGACTTTTTTCATTTACATCAGAATTAAAGGGATAGTTCACCCAAAAAATGACACGTCTCTCATAATTTACTCACCCTCATGTTGTTCCAAGCCTGTATGAGTTTCTTTCTTCTGTTGAACACAAAAGAAGATATGTTGGTAATCAGACAGTTGACGGTAGCCATTGACTTCCATGGTATTGTTCTCCTACTATGGAAGTCAATGGCTACGGTCAACAAAAAAGGGTGATCACAAAACAGATAATGTTGCAAAAATAGGTATTTTATTGCAAAGTTCTAGGGGAAAACATAATGAAATGAACAACAAAGAAAAAATTCAAACGCCGACCAGTTCAACCATGGCCACAAGGTTGATGGGACAAACGAGTATCTCATGATGGTAGAGTTCTGCCACTCGTCCATTTCTGCAAACCGCTAGAAAAGAGCAAAGAGCATGAAACAAGCCTACACCAACACCACTGGTTGGCAAACAGACACTTAAATACCAACAGCCCATCCAGACCAGGTGTTCACAATATCACAATTACATACGGGTGGTGAAGAAGAACTGACAGAAAGAAAAACAAAAACAAAAGAACCGTGACACACCATTAGCATTTGAATTAAGATTTCAATGATGAAATGAATTAATTTAGATTTTTTTTTTTTATCTCCCCAAGGCCTAGATTCTGTTTAAGTACTTCAGTGGTGTGAAGTGATTAACTTTCCTGTGGGACTGCAAAGAAGATCAAAGAACTTTAGTGTGTCCTTGAAATAATGCCACTACGTTCATATTACAAACATTAGTGGGACTTGTTTAGGTAAGCATCTATATTATTAAGCAGGCCTATTAAACGTAATTAAAAGTGTAACTCGTCTGACCCCATTTGTGTTATAGAAATGTTTGTAGAATACTGGCTTATATCATAAGTGATCAAACTTAAGTCAAGACATTTCTATGCAAAGTGGATTTAAAAATGCAAAACAACGTTTTTGTTTTTTTAATTATACCACAACATTATTTTTTCAACCCAAACAAACACCCCCCCCCCCCCCCCCCCCAAAATGCACAAACACACAGTGTAAGAGTGGATGTCTCTTTATCATAGCAGAAGCGAAGCAAAATAATGCTTTGCGAAAAATAAAGCGAAGATGGTGAATGAATGACAAGGAAGAACAAAATACAGTACACAAGAGTACATAAAAGCAAGAGTTGGTTGTTAGTCGCCAGTAGTACAGCAGCTCCAGACAAACAATGACTCTAAAAACTGTCTTGTTACTAAAGCTAACATTACAACAACAGCATATCTTAGTCCTGTGAAAAATAGAAAAACCAATGTTACTCAAAGCAGTATTAATGGAAACACGTTTTCAGGCCTTCCTGGGTCTCTTTAGCACTGGAAAGCTGTGGAAATGTGTCCTTAAGCTCTTGCCTGATCAACCCTTCTTTTTCAAGTGATATTCCTCTGACCCTTTCTCTTTTGTAATGTCTCTCAGCCATCTCTCTTTCTACAGTCGTTCTTCAAATCTCCCACTTGCTCACTCTCTCACTCCCATCATGAGTGGACACGCCCCCTTCTGCTGATTGGCTATTGTTATCTATTGGAGTATGTTGTGGTGCTCGGTCTGATCTACTTTCAACAGCGTTTCTCAGAATCACTTACTGCACCTTTAATAAAATAAAAAGGTGTACTTTCATCTCATCTCTTCTCTGATGACGTGTTTACTAACATGAAGGCGGGAAAACCTGTCACTCACATGAAATCCATTAATAGCAAACCACAACCATTCAATCAATTCCTTAATGGGGAAGGAAAGATTTTCACAACTTCCGTTTCACCAACTTTAAACATGCAACTCAAATAGGTGAAATGATTAACTAATTGTTTTTGTTAAATATCTGATCGATATTACTATCACCAATATTATAGATCAGATATGGAAAGTTGAGCATTGCTTTGTAGGATACAGTATAGTGAGTGTTCAGAGAAAATATGCATAGTATACATACTTTATACTGTAGAAATAGTATAAATAATATGGTAGTATGCTATTCTGAACACAACCTCTGCCAGACTTTTAACACGTGTGTGTGGTGTCTGTGTGTGTGTGTGCGTGCGCGCAAGGGATCCATCTCTGATTAAATCATGTTCCAGCTATCACACCACCTGTTCAACACGTCCTGACTCGCACACACCTCATTACCCAATATGGCCATTACATTGATTAATCACGAATGTTAATTGAAATATGGATCTAAAGCCTGCTACATATAAATTAGAACATTTAATGAGCATTAGCGGCAGTGGAAAATGTCTCAGCAATGTGAGACTCACTGAAAGAGTGATCCCCTTCTGATTTTCCACTTTCCACTCGTTTTCCAATAAATGGTCTAAATGTCCTAAAACAAAATGCTTTTAATAAATTAATGAGATATTAAGATGTGTTTTTAGAAAATATGGCTAATTAGGTTTGTTTTTCTGACCTCATTGGCCAATTGTTTTTAATCAAAATTCTACTGAAATTTAGTCAGGTTTGTGCCTAAAAAGTATTTATAACATTTATATATGTATGTACAGTATGTATGTATATTATGTATGCATGTCAGTACGTATGTACTGTATGTATGTATGTACAGTATGTACAGTATTAATTTATTTATTTGTCTGTTCCCTGAAAACAAGTCTCATTATTTTACACAGTTTCTTCTCAAGAAAATGTGTCTTGATTTAAGGATGTTTCGATTTTTTTTTACTGAAAAATAAGACAATCTATATTTGTATTATTATATATTATTGGCGCATTGAGTACTCAGAAGAGGCTGAAGGGAGCAAGTACCACCCCTTGTGTCTCCACAAAAATAAGGCCACGATACCCCTCCTTTAATAAATGTTTGAGTGTATAAATAAAAAATTAATAATGCTGCAAGGCGCTTAAAATGTTATATAGGTAATATTATACACGCTTTAGGTCATGGACTGTAAGTTGCATGTGGGTAAACATGCATGTGATTTGAGCTAGTGAGATATTGGATGGTGAATTATTTATGGTGCTCCCAAACAGCTGAAAAATATTGAATGAAAAAGGAAAGAGAATGTTTTTTTTATGTGACTTGTCTCATCTGATGAAACATCACGCACAAATGTGGGCCTCCTGTTTTAATCATGCACACTCGACGAGGATCACCTGTCATAAGCCTCAGAATAAATAACCACATAAGCAGAATAAATAACCATGAATGTGAGAAAACTCCCACAGACCTTAATTACCACAGTAATGGAGCCAGAATTCCCATTTGTCTTTCTGTAATTCCAGAGCTGGAACCTGAGCGTATGTGTCCTGAGACAACCAAGATTTACAAGTGCTCCCGATGGTCGAGGTGTAGATTTATTCGCCACCGCACACATACACACACTTACTCCGGACAATGAAAGTTTAATGTATCAGAGGCTGTAAGGCAAATTACCCTGCTGATTACAGAGGGAGTATGTCCACACACACACACACACACACACACACACACACACACACACACACACACACACACACACACACACACACACACACACACACACACACACACACACACACACACACACACACACACACACACACACACGTCAAGTCACCTTTATTTATATAGTGCTTTTTACAATACAGATTGTTTCAAATCAGACACACACACACACACACACACACACACACACACACACACACACACACACACACACACACACACACACACACACACACACACACACACACACACACACACACACACACACACACACACACACAATTAGAAATTACTGATGATGATCTTGGTGAAATCCAACACCTTTGTCATATTATTTCTGTCTCTCTCTTTGTAAATGGGATGGTTTGAAAGTCTGTAGGAGATCCACAACACTGGCCAGCTTTCATAATATTTGTCAAAGTGTAAAATGATAGATGAGATGATGAAGTGATGCCCTAAATTTGAACTTCATTTTATTATATTCTCTCTCTATAATTAAAAAACTGCTGTGAGTTTTATTTCAATAAAGAGGGCCTAATTCTTTTTCTTCTTCTTTCATATCGCAAAATATGCTAGTGATCTCACGTTTTAAAATCATGTAAAATTGTCCATCTGAAACATTCTCAGGACGTGACTATACCGTTCAAAGTTTGGGGTCTGTGAGATTTTTAAATGTTTTTGAAAGAAGTCTCTTCTGCTGCACCAAGGCTGCATTTATTTGATAAAAAATTAAGGTAAAAACAGTAACATTGTGAAATATTAAAAGAACTGTTTTCTATTGTAATATATTTTAAAATGTGATTTATTCGTGTGATGCAAAGCTGAATTTTCAGCATCATTACATTGCAGTCGTCAGTGTCACATGATCCTTCAGTAATCATTTCAATTTGCTGATTTGTTGCTCAAGAAATTTTTTGTATTATAATCAGTGTTGAAAACAGTTGTTCTGCTCAATATTTTTGTGGAAACCATGATTCTTTTTTATTCCAGGATTCTTTCATGAATATGAAGTTCAAAAGAACAGCATAAAAAACCCCCCAAGAATCTTTTGTAACATTAAAAATGAATTTACTGTCACCTTTGATCAGTATTCACTGAAAAGTATTAGTTTATTTTAAAAAAAAATTAAAAAGCTCATTACTATATACTTTTCGGACCCTCAAACTTTTGAAATTTTGACCCCAAACTTTTGAACTCCTCCTGTATATTATTGTCTTATTTGTTTCTTTTTGTATTGCTCCAAAGGGATCTTTAGGAGAAACATATGAGACATCTGAGTTGATACTCAAATAACTGAGAACTCCCTTTATGTATTTCAGGCTATGAAAGAGCAACTTCTGAGAAATTAGTTTTCTTTTAGGCAGATGTAGATGAAGGAAGTAGAACAAAGAGGCAAATACAAAACTAAATCAAGATAAGCATTTAATTGTACAAAGTGCCTGAACATTACAAAACACAATTTATCATCAATTTCAGAAGTCTCTTTTGAAAGCCAAATGCTTACTGAGGCATGCAAGGAAAGCCGACATGGACACAGCGACGTTGAACTCCCACAGACTGGCAAATCGCTGGCTAACAGACTGTTTGAATCCCTTTATAAATGTGACAGACACTGATGCCTTGGCCACAGCCAGACAGTTATCTCCAGACTGAAGAAGACCTTTTCAAATGTGACGGTTTGAATCACATCTGTCAAAACTGAAAGGAGAAAATGAAGATTTCGTCCCAGTTAAGCATAAAAGATGGCATTAACCTCCACTGAGCTTTATGCAATGTTAAAATACTGCTTTAGAACCTCAACAGAGTTTTCACAGGCCATAAGACATGTTTATGGATTCATATGTGATGTCTTTTGAACATTAGACAACTTCTCTTTTTGATCTAGTCCATTTTGAAAGTGTAAATTTGACATCTAATTCATCTTTCTAGTAGTCTGGGAAAACCCAGACAAACTTCCGGCAAATTTAGATTTGCTCTGCAAGTAGTCTGGCAAAGAGCCCATTCAAGCCGATTTATAATCTGTCCAAATCGAGGCACCAATCAGAAACGTTAAGGCGGGCTTTACACGATGACGATCGCTCTGATTGGTTTTAGGTCTATCTTGCGCCCAGAGGCATTTGAGCGACGTCCGTTGGTGAAGCGCACCAACTTTTAAATGCATTATTATATTCAAATTGCAAACACATGAGGACAGTCTCCATGAAAGACCCACTGGCAGATGAACGTACTACTGCATTTCTCTCGGAAACGGTAGGAAATAATTAAATTAGATTTAATAGAGGATTTTAACTGTGACAAGATGATTGACAGGGCAGTTTACGTGACAGGATGCACGCGACAGATCCGTCCGATAAAGATGACGAAGTAGTATGTCCCAAAGCTTGCCTACTTTTTTGCTACACATTCAAAAGTAAATACCTTTTCTTCACAAAAAGAGTACATACTTTTATGGCGTAGTGTAACTTAGGTTAATTGAGACGCAGCATATGGCTTTACATGATGACGATCGCTCTGATTGGTTTTAGGTCTATCCAATTGCGCCCAGAGGCATTTGAGCGACGTACGTTGGTGACGCCCCTTTGGAAATGAGTTAATAATGAAGCTTTGCCAGACCATAACTCAGTTACTACTGAGAATGGTCTGGTTTTAACCAGGCTATCTTTCTAGTTTATGTACACGATTAATTGTTGCACATTATTCCAAAGAAATGTTTTTCTTGGTAATCTGTCATCAAACTTGTTCCACCTCTGAAAAACTTTTCTTTTCTGGTGAAGTTGTCGGTTGCACTTTATTTCGATGGTCAACTTTAGACATTCTTCTTAGTAACTACATGTCAACTATCTCTCATTGACTGTTAGGTTAGGGTCTAGGTTTTAGGGTTTGGGTTAGTAGAATAAGTTGATGTACTTGCAAAGTTACTTATATTCAGTATGTCTGTTGGGGACTTGTTGGTTTTGTTCATGCTTTCATGTCTTTTTTTTTTTTTTTTGTCTCAGTCATGGCCCTCATGTGATGCTGTCATGTGCTAGCCTTGGTTCATGGCTGTGTCCCAATTCAAAGGCCACGTCTTCAAAGGCCGCAAAGGTCAGACTGAGCTTTGTTAAATAGGACGGTCTAGTCTACGGAGCAACTAGCAACTGTGAGAGCTGCCGTTGATGAGTGGCAGTAACATTTGCACTGGACTTTTTTTAAAGTTATTTTAAACTGTCTGAAAACAAAACTGTCTAAATATCTTCACCATGGCCCGATTCTGTATGTAACAAAGAGTATATACTATATCTAATCACATCTTAGTAAGATATAAGTCAACATTTGAACCGCTTTAAAGTTTTATTTTTACATTTGTATTATTAGATATTTGAGAATGCTGAAACCAAATACTTGCATTTAAAAGTGTAATTCAGCAATTTCTCTAAAAAAAGTAGTCGACTTGTCACTGGCGCGCAATGAATTCTGGGGTAGGCAAGGCCACGAAGGATCCATCTGTGTTATCCTTCATTACACGGGAAACATTGGACGCATTTGGAGGAGGCTTTGAATTAAGACCTTCGTCGTGACGCAATCGGCCTTCGAATGCGCCCTTCGAAGGATGCAGCCTATGAATTGGGTCGCAGCACATGTGTTATGTTCTCATTAGTTTGTCTAGTCGTATGATGCCCTGCTCTGTTTGTCATTGGCTCATTATTTGATTGCTTACAGGTGTTTCTTGTAAGTCATTAGTCCATGTATTTAAGCCCTCATGTTTGCCTTGTTACTTTGTTGGGTATTGAAGTAAGTTGCTGTCTTATATATAATAAACTGCACTTGGGTTCATTGCATCATCGTCCTCGTCTGCTCTGTGTCAGCACTGTTACAGGGACCATCAAAATAAAGTGTTAGCAGATATTAAGCAGACAGTTAACTAATACTCTAATCAGAGTTAGTTGACATGTAGTTGCAAAGTTACGTATAGTTAGTAGAATGTCTGAAGTGGACAATAGAAATAAAGTGTTAGCAAGATTTCTTTTCTGATTATTCATTTCACCCGAATGTAGGCCTACGTCACAATATATCCGTCACTACTCCGGTTGCATTGCTTTAGGTACATAAAAAGTGGTCTGCAACACCCTAACCGTGTTCCTTACACAGTATACATCCACAATAGCTACATTAAAACCGATAATTATACTCTTGAACAGCCCACAAGTTTAAATGAATTTAGAAATATCCATCCATCTTCATGATCGGGTTTCGTCCCCCCACCTCCATCACCCCCCATAGCGCAGTGCTCCTCTTTAGCCTGCACTGGGATTAATTATTTTCATTCTCCATAATTTGGTCCCAACACCTGTGAGCAATGAGGACAGCGAAGTCTATAATTACTGCACTCCATCATCCAAACAAGGTTTCCACCCTTAAATCTAACGCAATGAAGTCGTGATAACGAAAGAGGCTGATGTGTGTTGTGGGAAATGTTAGGGGTTGATGGCGTACGTTTCTAATCATTCTAATCATTCTTTTATTGATGTGTTTCATGTGATTTGTTTTCTTAAGATGGAGAGTTTTAGGTTTTTTAGACAGCTGCACATGAAGATAAGGTAGATCTGATAGTATTCAGGATAGATGTTATGGAGATTAAAATGCATTTATTAAAATAAATGTACAATTATATCATATATCTAGCTAAATCATATATCACTAGGAGACAGATTGATTAATTCATTCAAAGCAGTGAATGTTCATTTCATGCCTCAGTATGTCACAAATATAAACTTCCTTTTAGAAGTATTTCACTTTTTTTCATGCCATAGGCTTTACATAGAAATGATTTTAATGTCAATGCATTTTATGCTTTGCTTTTTTGGAATAGGTGAAGGAGATTTCTTTAATATCTTCATTGTTTCTTGTAGACAGCGATGAGATTAAGTGGAGTGCAAATGAAGATGAAGTGTCTCACTTTCTCAGACCCATCTCACGATTCTTCTCTCGAAGTTCAGAAGAGATCTCAAAAATGTCTCGAACTGCTCAGATACCAAAGTCTGCAAGCAAAGGTCAGAGCTCTCAAACATTTCTCATCGAATTCTTCCTGATCTGAACTGCTATCCACAATCATTTTATTGCACTGCATTCTTGCTGGATGTCAAACACCGTCTTATTTGTGTTGATTTTTATTCACGTGAAGAAAATGTAGGTGAAAATTGAGTCTGAGTTGATACTTTTAAATGAGTCATAATTTTCCTCAGGGTTCAGAGGAGATGCTTTCATTGTACATGGCAGTACTGTAATTAGGATCATTGAACGATAGACTGTGTTGTTTTCATCTTTGTTGACTCAGACAAGTCTCGCTGTGTTTGCTGCAAATGTATTGTGAGGTTGTCATCAATAATCCACTCTGCAGCTGTATGGAACAAATCAGGGAGCATACAGGGTCTAGAATTCAAACAGAGTAGTCTGCAACTTCAGACAAGTCTTTCTTCGGAAAGCACACTGAAAATGCACTCAAAACATCATGTTTTCAGCTCATTTCTTTTGAGGTGAGCTGTTGAGATCACAATGTGACCGTGAAATGTCAGTAGTTAATGTTCTTTTGGCCCCTATTTTATCTGAAAGACGTTTATGTCCAATAAGAAGGTCATAACGTACATCTGTAAGTCAGGATATTTGGACATTTTTGAATGACATTCTTTAATTGGCATTTGACAACATGTTTAAAGTTATCATCTTAATATTATTAGGTGTCATCAACTGGCATCTTGTCAGCTTATTAAGCTCATGTCTAAAATGACCTTCATACTGAGCGATTTGCAGGGATGATGCGACCAGTTGTCAATCATTCAGTTGTTTTTAATCGTCTTGAATCAATTGGATTTTAAAAGTAAATCCATTTTGATTTTAGGTGTACTTCAGAAAAGCTTCATTAGCGAATTTTTTTTAATGGCTATCAGGGATTTGATGCACATAGTAAACGTGTTGAATGATTGATGGGTCATGTGCACTTAAAAGCTTCTTTCAAACAGAAATAAAATCAATTCTCTGTGCAGCTACAGAACACATAAAGATGATTTAAATGCAAGCTTATTCAGAGAAGTGTCTTTTTACCAGCACAACGATTATAAACTGGCTAGTTGTCAGAAATCATCTCTTCATCAAAAAAATGGAGTTTCCCCATAGGATACTTCACAAAGAAGACCTCTCAGCTCTGACAAATGTCAGTAGATCAACCCAAACGAAGGCGCTGTGATGCCTGCAAGAATCTGCTCAAATCCGTTAGGATGTGACAATCAATTTGGAGAAGTAATTAGCACACCAATTAAGAGTTATTACATTGATTCTCATTATATATCAATTTTCCACTCTGTTCTCTCTCTCTCTGCTGTTGGAACATCTAATGAAATAAATTGAATGTAATTGATAAAATAAAAGGCATCATTTAATATGTCAATTATCAAAACGAGGTTTTTCTCCATATTAATTTTTCCCAGCACTAGGGGATTATGTGAAAGCATGTGCCAATTTTGAAAATCCAGTAACTCGTGAAGAGAAAATAATCTGAGCATTATGTAACTGACATCCTTTGCTCACATTTCATGCCAGAGTTTTGTTTTAGCACCCAAACTTTTAAAGATGAAAGATTAATGTGTTGATCTCTATGAGACCCATTTTGTTTACTTTCTTTGATCATTTTCCCTCCAATAATTATTGATCGCATGTTTCATGGCAGAGGTGTTGCACTTTATTCTCTCTTTAGTCAGTGTTTAGTTTAATCAGTCTCTAGTCTGTTTTTTGTATGTTGAAGTATTTGAGAAAGTATTTGATCTTGGTGCATGTGGGCTGAGTTATTAGAAAACACACATCAACCACACGTACATTTTAAATGCTTTATTTTGATTCACAATTAAACCCAATATCTTTTTTGAAAAAACTTTTATATTTTAAATTATATATTTTTGTATTTTTAAATATATAAAACTATTTTATTTGTGCCAGTTTATTTAAGTATTAGAGTATGGCGTTCTAATTTATTATGCGCTTTATTTCAGCAACTGCAAAGTCAAAGTTCTTGTGTTCCATCTACATTGCCATTGAATAAAAATTACATTTTTGTTTTGGTTCTACTTTTAAACTAGAGCACATTCAAATATTCAATTTCACAGATTAAAGAGTGAGTCTGTGTATAGAACCGTTTTCTGTTTTCGAGCGAGGCTGAAATCAATGAGCTTAGGTTAATGTGCAGCCCACACACTACTCCCTAATTAATGACAGTAAACATGTCATAAAGGTCGTAAAGGATATATGAACATTCAATAGTTGCTCATTTCAAAGGATGTTCAGGAGGGACTTGAGGAATGTTTATAGTAATTACTTGTTGACCGGGGGAAACGTAGGCGTGTTTATTTGGCGATTCACACACCAGCACGATTAGATCTGCCTGACATAAGATCCTGATAGAAGAGCTGCAGCACTGAGACACAACTGAGATAAAAATGTTTTAATGTCCATCTAATCAGCCCTTTTCTTGCTTTAGAGAACTCTATATTGTAATCAGTTGTCTTGTTTACATTTTGTTTTCTGTAGTCTATTTTTTTGGAATAAGTATTATTGTTCATACTTTGGGTTAGTGATTTGAACAAATACGTAACCCTAAGCTTTAATGCATAATTTTAATTGTTTTTGCCACGGATATGAATAATACCTCAAATTATGCAGCATGATGAGGAGAGGTGTGCTAACACTTTCCTAATTGTTTGGATTTACAGGTGAAAAAAATGTATAATAATCACATTTCCTTTGGAGGAGCTACCGGAGACATATCTATAGAGATTTTCACCACCCACACCATATTGAGCATGCTCTATTATTTTCCTTGTTTAAATTGAATCTATATTTGATTCAATTGATATCTGTATTCTGGGAGTATTCTGAGGCCACTTAATAACATACCGTATTAATACTGCCACTTCAAAACAAAGTGCAGTTTATTTACCATTTCTGGTTAACATATTAAATATGCTTTTCAGTCGAAATTAATTGTCAGCGCTAGCCTTCAAGAGTGTCAGGACAGGCTTTGCCTTAGGCAGAAGTGTTGTTTAATATTACAGAACTCTGGAATTATTCCGTTCAGATAATGGCATTATCTGGCACCTGCCTCGGGCTGTAACTCTATACATATTTAATTAATTTGAGATTTTATGGCTGACTATCAGAGTGTCACCTTCGCCAGTCATTGTTTGTACTCTTGAATCACTTCAGAAGTCAATTTTCTTTTTCAGAAAATGGTCAGTGAACAGTAGAAAATATTGATCATCCACCTCAGGATTTCAAATCAAATATTAAATGAGGTGTTTAATTTTCTATTCATTTTGGGTTTGCTATTTCATTAATTATTATGTCAAAAAAGATATTATAATTATATCATAAATATTATATCAGAATATTCATTATATCAAAAATAAATAGACAAAATGTATAATATAAAAAATAAGCCAGAATGGGTAAGTGTATGCGATAAGATGTTACTTCCTGGGTGTTTCTATTTTGTATACTGGTAAACATTTTTATTGCTAAAAATAATTTTAATACAATTTATGGAATTCAATGTGTAAGGGGCTGATAGGTCTTTAACTCAATTTGCTTGTAATCACGTCATTCTCTACAGAGCACAGCTGATTTGTTCCTGCTGTATCAGTGGCCAATGAGCTCTCTGCTCAAACTTCAAATATTTGAAGAAAAATCTGCTTTAGCAGTGCAGCGCGCTTTCAGAAATCCTCCACCTTCCCCAGCTCCACCTGTATAGATCTGATATGGGTAATTGATGTACGCTTTATTTTACAGCAGCAGCAGCAGCATGTCTTATTTGCTCACAGCAGCGTGTCGTGTATGTATTGGCAGTAGCAAGTCCTGTACTTGCTCTACTGCAGCATCATAGAGCAGATCTATTCCGCCAAAACAAAACATATCAACACTGTCAAATCTATTACCATGCAAAACACTCAGAGAGTTGTCATGACAGAAATGAGTGTTAACGAGTTCCGGTTCAGACTTTTTGTATGTGCTGTGTTAAATATATAGCGGTTTTACTCAAGATGCCTTCAAAGGAGTGAGCAGAAATGAGCATAATCATTGTCCATCGCATATGCAGATTGATATCTAAAAGTTTTTTTTTTGTTCTCACTAACATTCGGATATTAAAATGCAATAAACGGCAACAATACAAATAACTACCTAGGTGATGTGTTGATTACCTTAAAAGTCCATAGATATTGTAAGGCTGGAAAAACTGGAACAGAGGGGAACTCTCTGAGAGAACAAAGGAAATTAACATTTGAACTCCCTCTTGTGAAACTAGCACCATCATTCAAGACACGATCACACTTGAGTTGACCACCTCCCAATTTACACATCATGCCCTTCACCCATCCCCACCTAAATTCACCCAAGAATCTATATGGTTTAATGTGAATAATTATCATACAGTATTACACATGTTTGGTATAATTTGAAATGTCTCAGTGCGACTGGTACAAAGGTGTCATTCCCAAAGAAGTAAAACAAAAGGTAATACGGTTTTTAAGAGTTTAGAGATAACTGGCACACAAAAGAGGGTGGGTCTCCAGGCAAATGGCCTCCGACTCCCAAAAGGTGTAAACTCAATGCAAATTCTGCCCCCAGTAAGTCTGTGACGGTGATCAATGCAAATTCCCATTGCTAGCATATGTTTCCATGTGAAAGAAGTTTCTGTCTATATAATGAAATGCAACCAGAGGATCAGCGCGATTCTGTACCTCAGATCAGCCTGTGATGCAGAGAGTTGCTGAGACTCTCAGCATCATGTATTTCCTAATGTCAGGTTCGCATCTCTTCTCTTTATTCCAGAGCATTTGATGTTTTGTATTGATTATCTTTTAACTGATTATGTAATTGGCATGATACATTTACCTGACATAATAAATTGTAAACATTTGATTTTATTCTAATCGACATTATTTTCAGTAAAGAGTTAAAAAGAATAGTCAAACATTCGCTCACATTTAATGATGCACAGATATCATTAAAACCTTTTCATTCATGGAGTCAGAATAATGAGAAAATGTATTTTATTTAATCAAATTACTTTGTCACGAGGAAAGACCTTCACCCGCTGACCGGATGCCTCCATTGGGCTGATCGAGCCGGGCCTTACAATATCGCAGTCAGTTCATACTGCTGTTAACACTTTCTCCGACAAGCAGATCCGATGATCCCTATTTTCCCATTTGTTCATGTGACGTTTGACATAAAGCCTGTTGTAAGTAATTTGTGTATCATCATGTTCTTACAACAAAAGGGAGACATGGGAAATGTAATGGGACACCAATTTGTACGGAAAGTGTCATTTGCATTGCTCCCGCATTGCACCTTTCTGTCCCTTTTTCATATTTTCTCTCCTCCCCCCCCCTTCTGTCT
Organism: Leuciscus leuciscus; assembly: GCF_965113295.1. Taxonomy (NCBI): domain Eukaryota; kingdom Metazoa; phylum Chordata; class Actinopteri; order Cypriniformes; family Leuciscidae; genus Leuciscus; species Leuciscus leuciscus. The sequence continues at coordinate 5,786,165 of NC_138738.1, read as the reverse complement.
TTCAACCTTCTCTTTTCTCGGTCACACTTTTTTTCTGTGGCATCAAGGGAACAATAGCAACCTTGAACTGTTGAATTCGTTTAGTTAGACCGGCTGACTTCTTGTTCAGAGGAAATCATCCAAGACCAGCATGTCTGTTTAGATTAAAGGGATGCTGGGGAGGTTCTGAGATGTTGAGGAGAGAGAGAGAAAGAGAGAGTAATTAAACCTAATAAGTCAGAGGGACCTTTCATTCGCCCAGGGTTACTAATGAGACCAGCTCCACCAAATGCTATATCCGCTAACCGGAGACCACACGAACCGCAGGTGGAAAGACAAATGAAGGAGAATGAAAGAGTTGAGCACAAATGATTCTGTTTATCTGGGTGTAAACTAATGGATACATCTGAGTGAATGCTGGAGCCTTAGATGATGTAAATGAACCTCACTGTGACTTTTTGTTTTTAATGTTGCTGTAAACCTTGTTTGACTCATTCTGACTAGTCATTAACAAATCAAAGTTCATTTTTGGGTGATAGTATAATAACATTAATGAGAAGGTAACATGATGACTCCTGAAGCACAATTGAACATCTTTGTTGCATAAAAGTTTTAGGGCTGGCAATTAAACATGTTAATTTAGTGTGATTGATTATTTATTTATTTTTACAAAAAATCTACAAATAAAACCTGAATTAGTATCAGTAGATACAAGAAGTCCTTTATTCCTGTTGCGATCATGTTTTTAAATGAATTATTACAAAATGTGTGTTATTGTGTGCATGTACATGATATACATGTATACTGTTGTCATAACCAATTTTCTTTCGAGTATAATTAAGTAAAGTAGCTCATCACATGTTTCATTTCTGAATGAATCAGTGTTTGGAACATATTGAACAGTTCAATGACTCCCATAGAGATATCTATTTGTTTAATTCCCAAACATATTGAATCGATTTGGTGAATGTCTGTATAAAGGAGTCATTGAATGATTCATTCAGCTAATTAATTTAAAAACACTGATTCATTCAGGAACAAAACAAGTGAATGTTTTAATGAGTAAGTCATTGAACCAGTCACTTTCTTCAATTAAATCATCATTGGCTGTGTCCCAATTCAAAGGCTGCATCTTTTGAAGGACTCAGACTTAGAAGGCCACAAAGGACAGACTGAGCGTTGTTAAATGGGACAGTCTAGCCTACGGAGGACTGTTCTTGTCTCCTAGCAACTGTGACAGCTGCCGTTGATGAGTGACAGTAACGTTTGTACTAGACTTTTTTTGAAAGTTATATTAAACAGTTTGTGAACCCTGTTTTGTTTTTAGACAATCTAAATATGTTCACCATGGCCCATTTCTGTATATAATAAAGAGTATAAACTATATATAATCACATCTTAGTAAGATATAAGTCAACATCTGAACCACTTTAAAGTTTTTTGTCTTTTTTTAATTTATTTTTTAACATTTGTATCATTAGATATTTGAGTAAGTTGAAACCCAATACTTACATTTAAAGAGTAGTTTGGCAATTTCTCAAAATAAAAAAATAAAAATTATAAAAAAAATGATAATTCCTGTCGTCTCTGGTGCGCAGGGAATTCTGGGATAGGCAAGGCTGTAAAGAATTCATCTGTCGTATCCTTCATTTCACGGGAAACGAAGGGCGCATTCAAAGGAGCCTTCGATTTGGGACACAGCAATTGTTTTTAAATTAATTAGATAAATGAATGATTTGAGGATTCACTCATAAAGATAGTTACTTGTTGCCACCTACTGGCGTTTGGATGATTTGAACTCTGTTTTCCAAACCCGCTAATCGTACCCACGTCTGCATAAAAACAGTGGTCTGGTGTACAGTTCACGTGAACTCTGGTACATTTCACTGCTGATATGAACGCAATTGTACTAAATCTCAGAAGTGAACCACTGTTGATGATGTATGGGTTAAATACAGTAAAACTGTGTGTTTGTGTGTGTTCTCGCTCACTTTTCTGGCAAGCGTGACTGACACACTGCAAGCAAAGAGAATGTATATCTCATCTCTGCTCGCCCTAGGAAGACGCGGACTCTCGCGTTCTTTAGAATATTTGCAGTACATTCGTGGCAGATTGATGCAAGTGACACCATGTGACGCTTCGAAAACTAAACCAAGGTAAGCATTAGCATTAGCTTTTAGCATTAGGGGGAAGAAATCGAACATGGGTTTGGACCAGGCAATCAAACTAAATGTGAAAGCATCCTATGATGTACCAGAATCCAAGTTTACTATTATTACAAATGTTTGGTTTACTTTTTTTTTCTTTTTCTACTTTTTACTGTCGTCCTAGCCATTACAAAAAGTTACTCATCAAAAGCAATTTTTACTTTCACTTGGAAAGTGTTCATTTAGGACTGTGGATGTGCTGTTGATAAAACATACTTTGACAATACATCACCTTTTCCATTCTTTTCAATCCCACTCATCCGCCCCTTCATCTACCCACCCTTTCATTAAAATGACAGTAAACACCCCTCAAGTAAAACTCACCCCAGGCTGCAGAGGCTGGCAATCGGAGTGATTTGTGGAGTGCAAAACATCTCGCAACATTGATCGTCACAGATTGAAACTCTGTTTCCTTAACCATTCATTTGGCATTTATAATGGCCTGCAGTTTTCCTGCATCAAACCCCAAATCTTCTCCGCCTCACTAGACTTTTACCATTTAGCCAAGCTGTAAATTCTATCATCACAATTTCATCATTATGTGTTGCACTAATCCACAAAGCTATTACTGTTTGATTAGATGTTTAACTTTCTCAGCTGCACACTAAAGATATCTCATCCTTTAATTGTCTTTATTCCTTTCTTTCCTAAAAGGTGAGAGTGACAGTAATCAATTCAGTGAGGAATGAAGCACAGCTAAATCTGTCTAGAGGACTGTGCATGACACAAGAATGACTCATTACAAAAGAATAAATATTTGTGCTTTATGTAATGTATTTCAAAAGCAATTTCAGCACAAAGCCATGCATTCTGGGAAGATGTTTTTACGGGAGCCAATGCTTTTGAAATAGTTTTCTTTTTGGGTAATAAAGGAGATGAGAAATGGTCAAATGATAGATGGACTTGTATTAACTTGAATAAAGTTAAAGGGCAAAATAAAGGGATCTTGTGAGATTTTGTCATGAATGGAATGCAATTTTCTGAATATAGGAGATGGACCCAAGGACAAAAGTAGTCAGGGCATATGGTTCACAATGAGCACATGCTATACGGCTCGCTCTCTACCAGAGAACCCAGATGATTTATGAGCACGGCTCATGAATTCAGACACAGAAGCATAATATTTTCTACGTTTGTCAGCGTGCCCAGCCCAATGCTTATGATCCACAGAACATTTTTATTGGCTAGAAGTGGCTCTGTAAGGCTCAGGAGAATTAATGGAGTTCTCAATCATGTCTCCTTAAATGCTTTAGAGAAGCAAATAAGACAATCGTTGACATGCAGTCAGAGAATAAAGCTTTGAAGTCAACATGAAATCAAACTTTAACCCATTTACTTTCTTGATCCAATCTATTCACAATGGATAACATCTAGTCCTGGCCAACGTTTTATTAAACTTTGTTTTGCTTAGAAATATGGAATTATGGAAATTAATGCAATTTCTTGTTGACTTGAAAATTAATGTGACTCAGATATTTTGGTTTTGGAAGATTATTTGTATTTGATGAGAAGTGTTTGAACTCATTTTTCGTTAGGAAAAGTCACCATATCCTGACCAAATTCCTTTTAAAAATAACCCATGATGCCCTTTTACAAAGAGTTTTTGGATGTGTTATAATGCTTCATTGTTAAAAAAACCACATTATTTTCACATATTTTGACAACACAACCTCTCTTCCCAGTTTGTAACACTGTTTAGTTCCTGTCTCTATGAAGCCCCTCCTTCCAAAAAGCATAATGTGCTTTGATTGGTTGGCTGGACCAGTGTGTTGTGATTGGTCGACCGTTTGGAAAGTGTGACGCCCCTCACCATAACCGCAAGTTTTAACACACTGTAATGCAACTCAACCAGGCCTCGTTCCTTTTATTTTGCATATTTGGACGGGAATTATTTAAATGAGGAATATTGTGACATGTACGTTCTTGGACGAAAACTCAAGACTAAATCGAGGCGTTTTAGGTTGTTCAGAAACACTGCACATTGATATAGAGAATAACTCTCTTTGGAGTGACATTGTGCTTTGTAACTTTGCAAACCTTTTTCATGCTCAAACAGCAACATTACACACTAAAGAAAGATGAAAATGTAAAAAAGAATAATAGGTCCTCTTTAACACTTTACATTTCTCAAATCATCCCATCACTGGGCAGCTGAACCCCTTTCTGTTATCTCTCCTCAGAAAGTAGAGATATGTTTATCACCCCTTGACTCCAGACCAAAAATCTCATTAATGTAATTCCATTATCTGTCCCTGGTAATTCTCCTCTAATGATCAGCTTTTTGTAAGAGTTTTATCTGACATGGAGCTAGCCCTCCACATCAGTAATCCCTTTTACGACCCGCCATTACTATCTAAAAAAGAGAGAATGATGAAAAAGAACAGAAGTGTACTTTTTTCTTTCTTTCTGAGAGCCTACCTTATCTGTAGCATTTGATATCTGTCTCCCCTCTCATTTAAGACCCTATGACCAGGCAATTGCTGAAGTAAGAGGTGTCAGTATACAACAGCTAAACCTCAGCCAAAGGTTTCCTGTGATGGTGACCTTTACTTTTACACCTTGACCTCAATCTTGGTTTTATCTGTCCTCTGCCCTTCATAAAGGCAATACACAATGCTTTCTTTGGAAGAACTCCAGCAAAGATAACTCACAATGATATTTTGCTTTAAACGGTGATTGAAGTCATGGTTTTAGTGATTGGTCAGACAACCTTGACTTTTCTTTTTTTAATTTTTTTTACAAAAAACAAAATAAAGTCTTCACAGGTAGAACAATTAGTCTTATTTTGGCAGTCTACAATTTGAATGTTCTTGTCAGATAATTAAAACAAACAGGTTTAAAACAAGCAGTCTTTACAGCTTTAATGTGAAGAATATTTACATTTATTTTCTCTTTTCACATGGTTACAATAAATTGTTACTATAACTGTTTTCAACATTGATAATAGTAAGATATGTTTCTTGAGCAGCAAATCAGCATATTATGATGATTTCTGAAATATCATGCGACTGAAAATTCGAATACAAAATTATTTTAATTGTAATACTATTTCATAATATTATAATTTTCATCCTGGGTGAGTATAAGAGATTTTCAAAAACATTTTACATAAATATAATTTAAATTTAATTAAATACATCATGGTAGTGTTTGTTGTACTGAATCTACTTTATGCTGGTTTTAATAGAAACACACACACACACACACACACACACACACACACATTAAAACATTTTACATAAATATAATTTAAATTTAATTAAATACATCATGGTAGTGTTTGTTGTACTGAATTACTTTATGCTGGTTTTAATACACACACACACACACACACACACACACACACACACACACACACACACACACACACACACACACACACACACACACACACACACACACACACACACACACACACACACACACACACACACACACACACACACACACACACACACACACACACACACACTGACAGGATGAATTGTATTAATCAGAATATGTGGGGAAACACACCTAATTTGTGATTAAAATAATGTCACGAAAAAAAGAAAAGAAAATGTAATGGTCTTCATAAAAGGTTTTTTGTTGTTGTTGTTGTTGTTGTTGTTGAATAAATTCTTTCTTTTTTTTTACCCACTTGTTGGATTGACTAAATTAGGCATCAGTGACAGCGAAACAAGAATTTCCAATGATTGTAAAGCCAACCAATATACTAAACAAATGTTAACATTTGGCCTCATAAGATATGGAGGAAGGTGCCATGTCCTTCTATGCTATTAGATTCAGTCCCAAATGTCTGCCTTTTTTACAGGCTTATTCTCTCATTAAGGCTTGTTTGCCCTCTGCAATCAGGAGCTCGAGCTTATTGTTGGACATTAACAATTTAAATCGTTTTTGCTTTTTATCCTGCCAATTGCAATTACACTCTTCCAGAGGCACCAACTAATGAGTTTCCTCTTTCATACTCCCAAGACTTACGGCTGAATAGATCATCTTTCCCTCTCTGTATTAAATATATAAATAATGGCCGACAAAGATTAACACAAAAGGTCTGCGTGAACATCTCGGGCCGCCTGGAGACCGCTGTTAGTGGAGATTGTTTTAATGAGAATGCAGTGGAGTAGAAAGCTGCGCTCACAGGTTCTGTCCCAGCGTCATTTCCACACATCTGAGGTTCTCCCTCTCTGGCCTGTTGAAGCGAATGGGGGTGTGTTGGTAATTATCAGACCTCCGCTATCGAGTTCTTCGTGAATGGACAGAAGGAAATTGGTCTGTCCTCCTGGAGAATCTTTGAGCTTCTGGGTCAGTGCGGGTTCATAATCATCACTTCTGCGGGCACCAAAAGTGATCTAAACCCACAGCACATGATCATTTAGAGCTATTTACATATAAACCTATATAACAGTGAGTATTTACTGTAAACTTTTACAGATTGGCCCTATTCGCTTCCATTTTACGTGGCTCACTGTAAACCCAGAAGTTTTTTTTTAGAGAAAATGTTTGTTTTTTTGTGGCTATAAAAAAAAAAAAAAAAAAAAAAAAAAGTTGCCAGCCACCAGCAGCATTTTTTCTCGAAATATTTTGTTGTATGAATATCTGAACATGCAATATATCAAAATAAAGAAGAGAGCCTCTGCTTTTAAACACTTTATTTATTATCAACACAAAAAACCGAAAGGCTGAGAAAATCATGTTTTTGTCAAAGTAGACTATGAAGCATTGTTTTTATCCAGAGATTCTGAAGATTATTCTTTCAGAAGATGCATAACAGCGCCCCCTACCATATAACAGTAAAAACATGGATTGCGGAAATTTCCGTCAATGGCGGGGAAAGAGTTAACATATGCCACAAGTGCTGTTCATTGAGTCTAACCCTTAATATTCCTTTTATGCATCTTTCTCTGTTGACGGCCATTCAAAATTAGCACTGCATTCTGTCTTTTCAGAAGTCTTTCTCAGTGATATTTCTCAATGGATTTAGGAAAAAAAAGGACAAAAATGCTTGAGGTTGTATTAAAATGTATGACTTTTTTTATTTTATTTTACTAATTTTAGCACAGAATATCTCTTCTGAAACTCTACAGTGGACCAATATCTGTAGCAAAAAAAAAGTCAAGTGTAAAAAACAAGCACATTTGTGGGGATCCTCCACATTGTATCCAATTACCGGCAATGTTACACTGCAAGAAGGAAGTTCCCTCTATAGAGATTAACGAGGATCGATCGGCAAACAGATTCTCATCTCAGAATCAATTAGCATCCCCTTTAGCGCTCTGAGAGAGGTTTTATAACGGTGACTTTGTGCAGGATGCTGTGAGAGCATCGATCAGACCTACATCACTTCAGATTCTTAATGCTCTCTGCACTCTGCTCTCTCATCCCTCTTGTGTTCTGTGAAGCTTGTTTTTTCTCTAATTCATTTAATGTAATTAAAGCAGAGGATAGTAAGTCAACAAACCTGAAGATCCACTAAAGAATGAGCAAGCGGCTTACGATGAAGAGGATGTGATTACACATGGATGCAAGTCAGTAAATAAAAGTAGGCTATACTTGATACAAGACTCACCATTGTATTTGGCTGTATTGTGTTTTAAGTACACAACCACTTGAGGGAATAAAGTTTATTGATTAAAAACGAATTATCCATATTGATATGATAGCAGTTGCTGCAGATTTGTCGGCTGCACATCCATGATGTGAATCTCCCGATCCACCACATGCCAAAGCTGCTCTATTGGATTGAGATCTGGTGACTGGAGGCCATTTGAGTTTAGTGAACTAGTGAAACCAGTGTGAGATGATTTGAGCTTTGTGACGTGGTGCATAATCCTGCTGGAAGTAGCCATCAGAAGATGGGGACACTGTGGTCATACAGGGATGGACATGGTCAGCAATAATACTCAGGTAGACTGTGGCGTTTAAACGATGCTCAGTTGGTACTAAGGTGCCAAGAAAAAATCCCCCTCGCCATTCAATCACCACTAGCGGCCTGAATCGTTGATACAAAGCAGGATGAATCCATGCTTTCATGTTGTTTACGCCGAAATCTGACCCTGTCTGAATATCAGAGCAGAAATCGAGACTCATCAGACTAGGCAACGTTTTTCCAATCTTCTATTGTCCAATTCTGGGTGTGAATTTTAGCCTCAGTTTGCTATTCTTAGACAGCAGTGGCACCGAGTGTCTTCTGCTGCTGTAGCTCTTCTGCTTCAAGGTTGAAATGTGTGGATATTTGAGTTACTGTTGCCTTTCTATCAGTTCGAACTGGTCGTTCTCTTCTGACCTCTGGCATCAACAAGGCATTTCTACCCACAGAACTGCCACTCACTGGATATTTTCTCTTTTTTGGACCATTTTCTGTAAACTCTAGAGTTGATTGTGCGTGAAAATCCCAGTTTATCAGCAGTTTCTGAAATACTCAGACCAGCCCGCCTGACACCAACAACCATGCCACGTTCAAAGTCACTTAAATCATCTTTCTTCCCCATTCTGATACTCAGTTTGAACTTCAGCAGATTGCCTTGACCAGGTCTACATGCCTAAATGCATTGAGTTGCCGCCACGTGATTGGCTGTTTAGATATTTGTGTTAATGAGCAGTTGAACAGATGTACCTAATAAGTGGCCAGTGAGTGTATATATATTATTTTGTGTTTCACAAAAGAAAGAAAGTCATACAGAATTTCCATTTATGGTTGAACTATCAAACAGAAAGCTTGCATGACCTGGTACAACAATTTAAACAGTAAAGCTGTTTTTCATATGATAGCATGTTTGACGCCCTTCCTCGTACATTATTTGCATTGACTGTCTCTCTTTATAGAAACCTGGCAGCAGACTTCCTCAATCTCACAGTCTGTTGGAGCTGCACATGACCTCCTGTTCTGTCTGGCACGTTTCAAACACACACGCACGGCAGACTGACTCCCACGGAGTCGTGAAGGTGCGTGTGTGTAAGGGGAAAGTCAGCCGTGTCAGACCTGAGCGCTGTGGAAAAATGTGAGATCTAATGAGAAATAACGTGCTGAAGCTGCAGTTGCAACTGCTGCTGTTGTTGTTGTTGTTTTTTATTCTTACATTTCTAATTTTCAGCTGGTAGTCACATCAAAACACAAGCCACATAAACTCTTAATTAATTATAATTCACTTGGCCATACTGTAATGGTGAGGCAACGATAGATAGATAGATAGATAGATAGATAGACAGATAGATAGAAAAGTTGTTCCAATTTAGCAGATTTTTAAGTATACCAATTAAGTATAGCCTACCGTACAGTAAGTACAATTGCAGGGTATTTATATTTAAGTACATAAATATGTAAATGTATTTGTAGGATAATTAGGGTTCCATTATGGCCCCGTGTTAATTGCCCAGATGGATTTCATGTCAGATTGCACTTGGTACTAGGTGGGACCCAAGTGGGCAACATGCACAAGACCCATCTCGGTCCCAGCTGCCATCGTAAATCTGATCGCTTAGAAAAGTAATGAGACACACCTCTCCTCAATAAACATCTCGATATGCGTTATTATTCATGTCTGTAGCACAAACGGATGGTTGCCTTCGCAAGCACCAATAATAAAGCAACTGACCATATAAAAACACATAAACGCACTGAAGAAAGATTAAGCTAAGCTAAGCTCTCTACTCGCTACTTCACTGATATGTCTTTGGCAGTTTCATTATTGCTCATTATTGACTGACATTTCAGCTTTTGTTTGATTAAACTGTAATGTCTACATCATGTATCAGCACATTTGACATTTACCACCAGAGTGAGTGTGAGGTGAACACTCATTTACTAAATGAGCTCTCTCGCTCAGCTGAAAGATATGAACGACTGAAGAAAATGGATAGGGCCATTTCCTGCCCGATATGACCCGCTTCTTATTCCTCCTCTTTCTGAGTCATACTCCACAGCGCTCATGTTTCTGTTTAATTATATAATATCTGAGTATTCTGATGAGCATGTCCTTCATATGTGATTATTTAGTGGAAATGATTGTAATTGCACATCATTATGGCTAAAATCATTCATTATATTAACACAGACACTTTTTTCATAGCTCCCAAGTTCTCGTTTTCAACTTTATCTCGGAAGTTTCTTGTAAAAAAGGATGAATTACTAAAATTTGTATGAGAAATGTTTGAGTTCATTTTGGAAATCCTGATATTTTGATTGAAATATTTTATATTTAGATACTGAGATTTTCAGTGAGTTTTTAAAAAAAAAGTATTATTATTGAGATACTATAAAAAAATTGTATATTGTTTTGAATTAGTTTTTATTTTTATATTTTCCATTTTCATTTTAGTTAAAATTTTTGTCATTTTGTTGAGCATTTTTAGCCTGTTTAATAAAGCTTTCCCCCCAATTTTTTACCCAAATTTCCCAAATGAGCTTAAAGTGGCTGACCAATCACAACACACTGGTCCAGCCGACCAATCAGAGCACGTTACTCTTTTCGCAAGGAGGGGCTTCATACTGGGAAGAGAAGATCAACAATGCAACAATGTAAAATATGTGAAAATAATGTATTTTTTTAACATTTCAAGCATGAAAACCTATTCTAGTAGAGCCCAAAAACTAAATAAGGATAAGACATAATCGGTCCCCTTTAACGTTGTGGAAAAAGAAGGGGTCAAAGAGCCATTACTCTAATGTGATTAGAGTAATACATAGGCTACATACTTAAAAATCAGGATACTCACAGAGTTGTTTCCTTTTACTGTATATCACCAGCTAATACAGTGAAGATTTGAGTGTGGACGGCTCTAAATGTTCATTATCAGTGGAAAAGGGCCATGAACTCTAAATCATATTTAACAAGTCCTGTCCTTCTAGTGCTCCATAAAGAGCTGCCAGCTGAATGATACTAATAGACCTTCGTAACGGTTTGATTTGCCACATGGGAAGTGCCTCCAGAACTGCGATGTGTCATTGTTCATTCCTATTCTCTCTCTCTCTCTTTCCCCAGATGTTATTCAACTTTCAATCCGTTCTATTTTTCCTTCCCCCCAGGATATTATTCCACTTTTAATTCTGTCGTCTCTTTTTCTTTTTACCTCACCACGTTCGTTAACGCTGCTCTTGTCCTCATTCTTTTCCCTTTTGTTCCAGCTAATAGTCTCGGAGATGGTAATAAATCTCGACTGGCCCGGTTGAGACAGACGAGCGGCGACGTTGACGGATGGTGAGGAATTTACAGGATTACAGGTGGAGTCGGCTGATTGATTGGGTTTGCGTTGCACACGAGAAGAATTACTGTCGGAAGATGCGAGATGATGGGCTGATGTATTGCTCAGCCAAGCCTGATGAAGAGGAGAAAATGGACTTGAACAATGGTTTTACAAGCTTCCATCTCACTCCCATTCACATCTGTGGCAGCGTGTCTTTGTGTACCTGGTGCTCTTCCAGAATTAAAAACAGAACCCAATTATTCTTAGACAAGAACAAGCTGGCAATAGCAGTTCAGTCATATGCTTCTGTAGGACCTGTAGGCACAAACACACTGCAGCTAAACACAGTTGTCACTCAATCCTGTTGTGTACGCAGCATTTGGTTATTTATGATAGTAGCATTCTACAATCAAATCTGCTAGGTGTTAATGCAGTGCTGATGCTGACAGCTTCTCTGAGGTAAAAAGAGTTCGAAAACCACATGAGGTACGTTGACACACAAAGGCTGACATCGTCTCTCTCCATCAAAGATGTTTCCTCCAGCCATGCGGTTGCAGAGTAACCAATACGCTACATGTTGCTGACAGCAGTTTATTAATGATTGCTAGATAATTATACATTACTGTCCAAAAGAGCTCCACCAAACAAATTAAAACATTCCTATGGTTATCAATATGCCAATCATCACAGTTTTGGCAGTTACTTGCAGTGGTTCTTAACTGGTGACCTTGGACTGAATATTTTGATAGAATACTTAATTATACTTTTAAGTATATCTGGAAGTATACTTTGCTTGTAGTTTACTCTTTTGATATACTTTTTTCACATAGTTTTACTAGTGTCTTATAAACTTACATTGTTTGAAAATACTGATTTATAAAGAAAACAGATCATCAAACAATAAACAACATATAAATCAAAACTGCCCAATGTTTCCGAATGAAATGTCGACCCAGGAATAACTGTGAAGCTTTGAGGGAGTTGATGGACTCGATCTACTCCATCTGTTTTGATCTGGATGTAGTATTTGACAAAACTGCGTTTTTCTCAGCTTTTTTGTTTAAAATATTGCAAAAAAAAAAAAAAAAAGAAGCTTACAAGTATACTTTTAAGTATAAAACTATTACCTAGTAGTTTACTGAGAGTTTACTACAAAGTGTACTTTCATAAAAAAAATATTTTGCTAAAAGTAGACCTATCGACTAGAAAACAGTACACATAAGTTCACTTGTAGTATAGTTGCTGTACAAACGAAAACTTTTTGTAAATTAGTTTCATTTAAAGTAAAAATATACTTGAACTTTTCTTAAGTATACTTAATAAAATGAACTTGAAGTATATAGGTACACACTAAATCAGTGTGTGTATATGATGTTCATACAAGATTATCCATGGAATAAATAAAACATTGAAAATGAAAGTTATATGAAAATGATATGAAAGATATATTCAATCTTGTTTACTAATGTAAGAAAATTATGAGTTGAGTTGCCACTTGATGTTCAGTGTAAAATCTTATACCTGAAGCAAAACCAGCAAAGAACTATTAAGGTACTTTAGGCATTGAACCAACATTAAAAATAAGCATAATGCTTTTTTTGCCAATAGCTTCAATCAGCCGTATTACAGAATCCAGGCATGTAATTATGGCTGTATAATGATGAAGGGTATTTGGCTAATATTATCCAGTTCATAGCCCCTGAATCTGAACATTCCTTTAGTGTTTCATATGTATTGTCTTATGAAAATATATGGAACAATGTCAGGGAATGAAAACAATAGGCTGTCGTTTGATGTTTTACACATGATAATTATGTTGTGTGATTGGATCTGGCATCTGAACCTAACTTTGAGGTTGAGGAGTACTGTTAATGAAGTACTTTAATTATGTCGCATAAGCAATTAGTCATAAACTAGCAGCTGGTACTGAGAGATAGATTTGCTGTAGTTTTTCTTTGGTAGAGCAATGATTAAAAGCCATCTAGGGTCCGACCCATTGACACCAACTAAACAGCTAATTTGAGCTCAAATTATCCATAATAACTGTTAACACTTCAGAATACTTCAGTATATATAGAAGTATTAGATGGATAGATAGATAGATAGATAGATAGATAGATAGATAGATAGATAGATAGATAGATAGATAGATGGATAGAAAGAAATGTAATAATGTTCATTATAATTTTCAATGTTTTATTTATTTTAAGAGTAATCAATTAAATATATACAGGTATAGATAGACCTTGTTCGAACCACTCAAACAAACAGCGCAATGTTTTGAAAGAACCTCAGGAAGTCATTAAACCGAGACGGACAAAAAATATTTTCATTTATAATGGGAAAGATTAGGGCCATTTTTATAAAAAGCCTGTAGAGATTTTTGCCTTCTGGAAGCTGAAAATAAAATGAGTAGAAACTGGATGGAAACCAGGGGAATGAGCAAGTGAATGTTCATGTAAGCGTTGAATCACATCGACTCTAACCTACACCCACCACAGACTGATCCTCTTCAGCCAAGAGCTGCATAAAAGACTTCATTAACCTCAAATATATGTTTATAAGTCACAGGGTATATTTACAGAGATTACATGTGTAGATTAGATGCTCAGAGTGGTACTTAAGACATTTGATGTGTTTGTGTGCCTGAATATTTATTGTGAAAATTTCATTTCAAACTCTCCTTTTTTATTTTATTTATTCCCCACGAGGTTTGAGTGGACAGCTCTCCATCACAATGCTGTGTTTGTTGCTTTTTTCTTTTGATTGCTCCATTTGCACTTTGCCGAACTCTACAAACCTTTTTCTCGCACAGATAGCTACTTGAACAGGGACAGAGAGTTTGTCTGACACATACTGAGTGGAGTAAAATAAAAGCTCTTTGTTGCAATGTATTATTCATTTTATACATTGTAAACATGTACAAACAGAGGGAATCTTCCAGACATTAATGCATACTGAGAACCATTGATGCAAGCCTATTGATTGCCTACAAAATCCATAATGTTTTGTAAGTAGATGTGATCTTCCCCACTTCAGAGTAGTTCACCCAACAATCTGAGATATCCCTCTTTTTTTCTTCTACCAAGGAACACAGAAGTTTTGTGATTATAAATCAAGTCAATCTTGTAGTAAAATGAACGCTCTATTTTTGTAAGAATTCTAAGAACGACACAAATCGTTCAAAATTATTCTCTGATTCATCAGAGAATCATGTCCTACTTTTCACTGAATCTTTCTTAAAAGATTCCATCTCTAATTTTATGAACAATTTTTAATAACCTTCAATAGTGACTGAATATTTTTTTAGCAGCTCATCAACATGTGCACCTTTAGTTTGATGATGGTTTTGAGGGTTAGAGAGAATTGTTCTTTATTTGGAAAGAAATCTTTTTCAGAAACATCTATTTAAATTAAAAGCTAAGCTATATATAGCTCTCATATTCTAGCTCTCTCATTAAATAGATGTGTATAATTAAAGCACACACTGGATTGTGATGGGTCGATACGAGCACAAGTTTCTCAATATGGAGTCCAAGCCGATACTCGTAATTGAGTGCGACACGGAAACGACTGCACATCAGTTACGTCTTTACTCCATCGGTCTGCCTGATGAGAGCTTAGCTCATCGTGCTGGAAAAGTCATTTATATCATTGACTTTCTCCCTGACGGCCGACCAGATGAAGAGGTTTTCCTAGACTGTCCGTTAATGAGCAGACAGTAATTATCACAGCAACCTGAGTGAGTCAGATACGTCCATTCAGCTGAATTCATTCATTAGGCCTGAAGCTGATATACACTGCACATTTAAGACCTGCAGTTCACACCAGCACTGTTGCTCTTGTATGAAATTGCTTTATATTTGTGTTAGTGCCCTGTGCCTAGACCTGCACACCCACCTGAAGGGATTTCTGGGTTTATTAAAACTTAAAACCAGCTTTCGAATCTATTGTTTGTTTGGATGCAGTAACGAATGTAGTTAAATAATAAACCAAGTGGCATCTGCAATAATACTAGAACTTTCTCAAAACAAACTTTAAAGTTTGACAACCGAAAAGTGTCCAAATAGGAAATATATAAATTATCATAAAAGTGTGCTTGTCTTATCTTTCTTTAACAGAAATGTCACTTATTTTGATATTTAATGCAATGACATTCATATAACTTTCCCTTATTTTCCCTTATTTCCCTTATTTGACAACCGAAAAGTGTCCAAATAGGAAATATATAAATTGTTAACATAAAAGTGTGCTTGTGTCTTATCTTTCTTTAACAGAAGTGTCACTTATTTTGATATTTAATGCAATGACATTCATATAACTTTCCCTTATTTTGTCTCAAATATGCCTTTTATTAGGACAGCTTTACGGACAAATATACAAAATGTCTGCTGTAAATGGCAGAGTGTAAAAAGCACTCATGGGTGTATCATTCTTTACATAACGCACTTCTAACAGCTTATTGTTAATACTCATTTCCTCATAAAAAGAGATGATCCCT
The DNA here is from genome assembly GCF_965113295.1 of Leuciscus leuciscus. Lineage (NCBI taxonomy): Eukaryota > Metazoa > Chordata > Actinopteri > Cypriniformes > Leuciscidae > Leuciscus > Leuciscus leuciscus. The sequence continues at coordinate 5,770,295 of NC_138738.1, read as the reverse complement.
TAAACTGCATTTCATATTTAAGACACATCACATGCACAAAGTGCCTTTGTTGTAAAACGGGGCTCAATCCCTGATGTTATTTACTGTTGTCTGGCATTATAGCGCCTAATCTTCTTCTCGAAGGCAGTATCCGGTCATTGTCGAACGATATGCTAAAGAGGGTTTTAGTCTCTTTTCAGCGTCACAAAGGTTTTTTTAAGTACTTAAAAGGACAGTTAATCTTTTAAGTGTGTTTGACAAGTGCATTAGGGTCCCTTGGCCTGCGCTCTGCTCTTATTTACAGTCTGTTTTTTGGCACTCAGACCCACTGACCCAGAAAGCAAAGCCCTATTGTTTTTAAGCCTCCTTTATCTCACAATAGGGATGGTGTGGTAAAGGGAATAGGACTGCGGAGTCCTGATCTTTCATATTTTTTAAACACACAATGGTTGCTTTTAATGGATGATAGTGTTAAGACAGATTTAAAAGTCATGCAAGTGCAATTGCAGTTCATTGGAAGATGGAATCAGCCATGGGATGCTGAGTTATATAAAATAAAGCATAGGAGTTGTTCATTTTCAGGCAGCACAGCAAAATGCATAAGCTGCATGCCCAGCTTTCCATTTATTGTATTCTGTCAACACAAATGAACTCTGAGCTGCAAAACAGGCATAACAACACGAATTAAATGCCGTAGGTTCCGTCTCAGACACATATCATTACACCATTGCGTGTTTGTTACTGTCAGGGCCGCGGTCGTAAATCTGGCAGCGTGTCAGTTAGAGGTGGCTGGAAAATTAGGATGTTATGGATGGGAAGCTCTCGTGCACTTACACACACACTCTCACACCCTTGAGATGGCAGATGAGCGATTTTCAAAGAGTAGTAAAGCTGTCTGTCTCTCCTCTGCATGTCCTTGTCCGTTTCGTTCCATACCACCGTCTGTCAAACAGAGCCCTCCTATGGAGACTGGCACTCTCTCAAGAATCACACTGTATTTCACTGTCTCTTGCAATACTTTTTGAGTCTTTATCAATAAAGAGCTGAAAGTCTTTACTGTAAAAGTTAATCATCCAACACTCTTGGGACAATTTTTTGTACTTTTACAGAAAAAGATGCCAGTACATTCACATTCTCTGTAGTCTTTGTTATACTTACCAGACCAGAAGACATCAATAAAATGTACATATCAGTGTATAAAGCACAGTACAAAAAGCATACAGTTATGTAGAGTCATTTGGGAATAAAAAACATCCTTGTTCATTTTTAATCTAGTCTTTCGTCAGTTTTTTTAGCAGTCTAATCAAGGGAAATAAACAAGAAAATCATGGTTGCTATTGCATCCTGGTTGACCTTTGACCTTAAATACCCTCTTGCAAAAGCACTCAAACACATGCTACTTATTTAAACTTCAAGATAAACTGACTTTATCATTATGGAGCTAGAGAGACTTGTCTTTGATTGACTGCACATTTTCATATATTTGTTACTGGTGCCGTGTGCATTGATGCTACCTCTCTTTTGATGGATTACCCCTTTCATCCAAAGACTTGATGTGAGTTTTGTAACAAATTAGAATAAGAGTGTTGGATTTGCCAATTACTGTATGACAGAAACAAAACAAATCACCTTATAGGAAATTACATTTTGAATATGCCTGGAGATTTCGGCTGATAAATACTGTATAAATAAAGGGAGCTTGAGATTTTTAATGGAAAAGTCAAAGAAATAGTCCACCCAAGAAATTTAAAACTCACTATCATGTTGCTCCAAGCCCATATTTTATCATTTTTTCAGAACACAAAGCAGGATCTGAAGGCTGCTGTTTTACACTCTTTTCAGTGTTTTACAGTCTTTTTCAGCTGTGATAATGAATAAGTAACATTTACACACTGAGAGTTTGCTCTGACATAGAAAAGAAAGCCACAGCAGAGGTGTGCAACAGATAGTAGTTGTGTTCAGTTTCTGAATGATTCAGTGTTAATGACTCATTCTTTGTCAGGCTGCATCCGAAATCGCATACTTCCCTTCTATAGGTCGAAAAAACGGATGTGACAAAAGAAGTATGTTGAATTCACATACTCCTAAAAGAGTACCCGGGTGACCTACTTCTTCCGGTGAGATCCTGAAGTGTGCATAGGATAGACACTTTACTATCCGAGGCCACAGTAGAGGATTTGTGAATGATGCAACTGATGCTGGTAGGTCACATGATAATGACAACATGGCGAATGTAGTATTTCCAGATTACATTCATTCACAAATGTATAATATATAACTATATAGCCTACTATATAGGCCTACTTTTTAAGCAGTTGCTAAGTAATTACTTATTCAAAATAAGTAACTTCTCAAGATGCAGTTTTGGATGCAGCCTCAGACGTGTGTTTTGTTCCTCAATGAATCTGCGTTTGTGAAAGAATCGCTTGAATGAATGATTCAATCACTCACTCATAACGATTTCGGTGGGTCCGAAATTGCTGAGGTACATTTGACTTCTCAGAAATATAGCGTTCTAATGTACTTCTCAGAAATATACTTAAAATTGCCCTATAAACTTGACTTATACTGACAGAAAAGTCTAAGGGCCCTATTTTAACGATCTAAGCCATGGTCTAAAGTGCAGTTAGGGTGTGTCCAAATCCACTTTTGCTAAATGGTCGGCGCGCCAGGCGCATTGTCTAAAGGTTTGTCCCTATTCTCTTAAAGAGTGTGTGTTTTGGGCTTTACGTGCAATAAACCAATCAGAGTCTCATCTCCCATTCCCTTTAAATGCCAGTTGCGCTCGCTCCATATGGCGGATTCGCTATAGCCTACATGACGGAATTGGATAGTGGAAAGACTGAAAGTCTCTCCAGAGGCAAACAGATCTGCTCGTGCGCGAGGTAAAAGCGCGCAAGAAGATCATCTACGGGGCAAGCCGGATTCCACCATATCTTTATGTACACAATAATAATAATATTTTACATTGTAATCCTTTTATTTTTAATATTTGGCATGTTTGTGTGTTGCTGCGCGTGATTCATGCACAGGGATTCATGATCCCTGTGTGTTTAATAAGCAGAGTGTACGCGCGTTGTGGACCCACCTATAGGCGCACATTACTAACGCGCTCTTTAAATAAAATAAAATAATTGTCAGACTTAAAGTAGCAAAAAACACGTGCATCGAGCATGGCGCTGCATTGCGCTGGGTGTATGATTATAAGATTATAGATGATTATAAGCCCCTAAGTCTCTTTGGCCTAGACTTGTACTCAATCTTTTGATCGAGATATACTTAAAAGTATACTTGGCTTGTAGTTGTGTACTCTTTTGATTGAGTATCCTATCAAACACTTTTCCCCCACATATTTTTTATATACTGTCTTATTGATTTATAAAGAAAACCGACATGTTCCTAATTCTGAGTAGGCCTATCTGAATTTTTGTGTAGGCCAGTCCACTGGCAGTGTGCAAAGGAATTTATTTCAATTCTAGGCTACTTTACTCTTTCCCCACCACTGACTGAATGTTTTCACTGTTATACAGTAGGGGGCGCTATTACACATCTTCTGAAATATTTCAGAATCTCCAGATCAAAACACAGGAGAAGAAGCAGAAACAAGTGATAGATGATTGCAGACAAATATAAAATTACGCGCATAAACAGCATATACGTTCAAAACTGCCTAGCATTACCGAATGAAATGTTGACAAAGGTTAACAAATGTGAAGCTGATGGACTCTATCTACTCAATCTGTGTTTTGATCATATTTCTGAATCCCATTCGGACATCTTTGACAAAAATGCAATTTTCTTAGCTTTTTTGATAAAAATTTTGCTTTTTTATGAAACGTACCCACATTCAAGTGTTGATAAAAAAGAATGCATGAAGTTAGAATATAAAAGTATACTTTTATACACTAAAAAGTGGACTAATTTAATCCCAAGTAATATTGAAACATTACACTTACAAGTATACTTCTAGTCCACTGATATCAGTATACTAACATAAAGTATAGGCCTACTTACTTGAACTTTACTTAAGTTCTAAAATGGACTTAACTAAAATGAACTTGAAGTAGCCTATACTTATTTTTGGTGAGGGAAACTCGCCATATTGTCATTATCATGTGACCTACTAGCGTCAGTTGCGTCAGTTCACTTCCATTCATAAATCCTCACCTATGGCCTCGGGATAGTAAAGTGTCCATCGAATGCGCACAGAATCTCATTGGTAGTAGTTAGGTCATCTGGAGACTTTTCGCCTACTATTTTTCGGAATATTATGTATTTGGACACACTCTGTTGGCGTACTGCTTTTTGCATACTATATAGGAAAGTAGGCTATTTGATTTCGGACAGCGCTTGTTTTGTTCCTGCATGAATCAGCGGTTTGAATGAATCGTTTGAGTTGAAAGATTTAACCAACTCACTCATAAAGTCACTTGCCACCACCTACTGGTGCATCAATCTAACATACAGCACTGAAAAATAAAGGAGGAAAGCCATACAGTTTGGAAACAACATTAGGGTGAGTAAATGATGACAGAATTTTCTTCATTTTTTGGGTGAGCTATTCCTTGAAAAGAGATTTGTGAAGCTGTTTATGGAAATGACACTTTCACTGCATGAGCTGTTTGTGATTCAAATCTGATTTAGAGGTTTGCTGCACACAGTTACAGAATGGCATTATGTAGTTTTGTCATTTATTGCAAAGGTGTACCGCAGTTTGGCATTTTAGAACCACAGGATGAGTTACCTGTAGAAGTGACAGAAGATGACAAAATCTCAAGTGTCATTTTGTTGCTCTTTTTGTTTCTTCCTCATCTTCTTTTGGTCTTTCACAATGGATATTTTTTTCTGGACTGTTTCAATCACCCTTTTCTGCTCCTCTCAGCAGTCCTCCTCTGCAGGAGACAAACAGCACAACATAAAACCTTCTGCCTCCCGCTACTTCCCCTTTCATCTCATCCTTTTCTTCCTCTCATCCTGGCATTTTGTCATAAGCTGCAGTCAGAATCAAATCCTCCGATTGCCACATCTGCATCAGAAAGGAGGACAGAAGATTATCTGTGTAACAGTACCATTTCGGATACAACAGGTGCACAGCAGACATTTTTCTTTGTCCCTTGCTGAAGAAATGTTTACCATCCAGAAAAGTTTGGAAACTCTAAACTAGGTTTTTACTTTTGTTGATACAAAACACACCAAACTAATGGTGGGGAGTTGTGATTGGTTGCCAAGGTGTTGCTAGGGTTTTGTGTGGTCGCTAGGGCTTTGCTATGCAGATGTTGATGCATTTTGAATGCTTTTTAAACATGTGTGTTCTGTGTGTGGTTGCCAGCGTGTTGCTGTGCAGTTGCTGAGTTGTTCTGAATTGCTTTTAACATGTTGTTTTACAGTTGCTGAGATGTTTCAAAAGGTTTTTAGCAGGTTGCTATGCGGTTAGTATAGGGTGTTATCAATGGTTTTTCTTTGCAGTTGCTTGGGTGTTTGTTTGGAGTGATAACTTATCCAGCACCACATGAATGTATTTTGATCTGGGTAAGTTATGTTCTGAAATGTAATATATGAATTTGAAGATTGTTTAAATGTCTAACACTAAGGATGAGCAATAATAACAACAGTGATGCTTGTCTTATGAAGTCTGTCAGGACTTCATGCATTGGAGGATTTTATCCAGTCTCCTGCTATTACTAATCTTGAACTTTAGCTCATAATAATATTGTGTTAATACAGCGAAAATCAGTTTAAAAAAAGAAGTCAATGAAGTAATTATTTATGTGTTATTTGGGGTGAGAAATGTCATGCGCTTCACTGCAAAGTTGTTCATTGAGCAAATCGTGAATTATTGAACACTCAATTTTCCAGCCAGCCATACAAAGCAGTACGGCATCTGAAGAGCAGTCTAGAAACTTGTCGTATAACGTGGTCATGTAACACGTTTCACTGAATTGTTTCTGCTTTTTTCATTGAACTGGAAGGGGGAGACAGCGAGTCTATTGATAATGTGCCTCTGGGCATTCAGACAGCACCTGTAGAGATGTGGCTCCTCAGTGACACTGTCCTCTGTAGACAATAAGCTGCTGCAATATGACCTTCAGGCTCCTGAACTCAATCTGTGTGTAGCTGACAGTGCTGTTGACGTCCTAGTGGTAGGTAAGGGATTTTACTGTACATAATCTTAGTAGCAAAAACATGTTACATTTGAATAGTCAGAAAGAAGGCGTCAAATGGTCACATAAAACTAAATTACAATAGCTTTTGGAACGAGAAACTAATATTACAAATGCACCCCAATGAAAACAAAAATGTATGTGATATGATAGATGATGATAGACACTATATAGAGTGCAACAGTTGGGATCCGGAAGTAAAAACTAAGGAAATTGATTTTGAATGATAACTTATAAACCTTTGAAGACAGACCTACTGTGAGCTATGAAGTTGTCAGTTCATGGTATTTGCTTCTGCTGAAGGCGTCAGCCCGCTTTATTTCAGCTTATTTTTAAAATAATCGTGTTTAATAATGGAATTCCTGCTGAAAAACTACATCACCTATGATGCTGTACAGAAGATTACACCAATCAGAGAGTCGAAAAAAGCAACATGCTACAAAATATCTCTTTAGCTCCACCCACTCCCATGAGCACTGCGAATGACGGAATCGAGTCGATCTCCCTATAAGCTCTAAAAATACTGAAATGTTTGTATGCATATTTTGCAATAAACTTATTGTTTTATGTTTACATATAATCAACATTTGTAAATGAGTAGTTTAACATGTTTAACATTTGTAAATGAGTAGTTAAACCCTAACCCTATTTCTACATAATTTTTAATTTGATTATGCTGTTCGCAATGCTTCATGGGATTGTAGTTCTTTCCCTCACTAAAACCGTTAAAGGGATACTTCAGGATTTAGCCTTAAGCTTTGTATTAGTAGAAAACCTGTAGTATTTTCGAATTACCGTGCTTTCCACCCTCATGTCCCCCTGAGAGGAGAGATTTATGTATTTTTTGTCTGGAAAAAATCCTCCGATGACGCAAAAATCGTCATTTTGCGTCATTGGAGGATTTTTTGGCCAGAGGCTAAAGACTACAGCCAGTAGTGGGAGCTGTCCTGCATGTTTTCAACCCGCCCATAGGAGGTGGGATCTCATCTCACTCACACATAGTGTCAGCCATCTTTCTTTGGAAGCTAAGCTAGCAGGCTCTTGTTCTGTGGAGAAAGCTGAGTAGTAGGGGTTAACATCCTCTTTTTCCCAGACATGTCCGGCCGTCAAGATCGTCCAAAATGTCCGGGATTCGGCTTTTGCTTTCTGCAGTTGCCATTCATTGTTTACATGCATACCTTTTGTTTCAATCTAACTGAATTCATTCCGATTGGTGAATCTGAATGTAGTGGTTACATGAACGCTAAACAAGTGATCGGTTGATGTGCATTTTAACATTGCTGAGAAAATTCCCGCTCCTCCGTGAGAGATACGAGACCGGCTCATCAGTAATCACACCACCGGCCTCGCGCCGTTCTCCCGCGCCCCTCACAGCCTCTTCCTGCTCGCCACAGTAAACATAATGAATGGCGACTGTAGAACGCAAAAGCCGAATCCCGGACATTTTGGGCGATCTCGAAATCCCGGCAAACTTGTCATGGAGACTCACTAGTAGCCTAGCCTTGTTGTTTTCAACTGCGCTCTCTTACCGGTAGGCGTGGCTTGGGAGTGGCCTCCTAGGGCAGCGAAGCAAGTGCATTCTGGGAGTTGTTGTCTTTCATCCACATAAGCCAAAAATACATTTTCTGGCTTTTCTCAGTCTAGAAAGCTCCAAATTCAAAAATAATTCCACATTTCTTCTACATAAATGACCTATTTTAAATACACATTCATCTTTCCAGAGGTGAAGTATCCCTTTAAGTACACAGTCTTGTACCTCATGTCTTTTTGTCGGATTTTCAAAAAAGTGTTTTGCTTCAAATCAAAATATGTAGTGTTATGATTCACCTTGTAGCTGATTGGCTTGGTTCATGGTTTAACTCTTTAACGAAGACTGTTTTAAAATCCCTATGGGAAAAATGAATGAAAAAAAATTATAATTCCGGAACCAGCGCACTATTTACAGTTCCATTTTTGCTTTTTTCAGTGAGGGGTTTTAGACAACATCTAAAAAGACAGCTTTAATATCATAAACAACTAGTGCATAGAGGAAGGCAAAAAGCCTGTGAAATGTGTTTGGCCTGATGCTTCCTGACGCTTTCACTTTATCAGCAGCTATGGCCTGTCTAACCCCACTCGTCCTCCATTCCCTCCTTTATCAGTCACTTCTTCTCAGGGGTGGTCAGACTCACCAGCAAACATTCGATCTAACTATACGCCACTGCTGCTACTTCTGTCTGACACTGATCTAGCCCTGGGAAGATTTGTGAGCGAATGGAGGAGCGACAGCTGGAGAAGGTGCTGGAAAATGGAATCACAGCTGAAAAGGAATATTTAGAGATTACAGGAGAAGACCATATAGGGAAAGGGAGGGAAAACAAATAGTAAACTAGATTTGTGACATTATCTGAAGAAAAAGTGGTTGCTAGAGTATTGCTGCGTAGTTGATAAGGGGTTCTGCGTGGTTGCTAGGGCATTGATATGTGGTTGCTAATGTGTTTACTTTAGTGCATTCCTATGTTATGCTTGGGTGTTCTGTATCATATTTCTCTGTGATATTCTGGTCCATGGTTTGTAAAAGTAATACTCGTCTTAGCAAACCCATAAATAAAGCAGAAAGATATAGAGAGAGAAACAGATCGAAAGAAGCTGTAATTACACTATCCTCTCACTCTGGATGTCTGATATAATTAAATTTAGCTGGGCAGCTGTCACCTGTGGACTGATTTGCGGATGATAATATTGCAGATGTGGTTTGATGCTTGATTATTTTACAGCAATCTACATCTGAAAGAGTACCGCCTCTGTAAAAAACAATTCTACACACTTAAACTCATTCTATGACATCTATGCCTGTTGTTTTCTCGAATCCGCATGCCACCCCCCCCAAAGCTGCATTTTCACGCCTTATTGAACACAGTATGCTAACGAGAGGAATTACTCATCAAGAGAATTTGGAATAAAAAAATAAAAATAAAAAAAGCATTTGAATGATGCATGATTCAGTCTGATTTGTGATGGTCATTGAATGTCACGAATGACAGAGATGTGATTGATGTGAAAAATCACAATGAGATCACAGTGAGAATGTCCAAACAATTTCTCCTTGACAGTAATGAGATTAAAGTGAGCAAAAGGAGACTTGTGATCTTTTCCTCCATATTGTGACATAATCGGCCCTATTTTAATGATCTGAAACGCAAGTATCAAGCGCGAAACGCAAGTAACTTTGTGGGCGGGTCTTGGGCGCTGTTGCTATTATACCAGCGGGATAAATGACTCTTGCGCCCGACGCAAATCTAAAATGGGTTGGTCTGAAGTAGCTTCATTATTCAAAGGTGTGGTTTGGGCGTAACGTGAAATAAACCAATCAGAGCGTCATCTCACATTCCCTTTAAGAGCAGACGCACTTTTTCCATAGCGGATTGATATTATAACGGCGGATTTGCCAGGAGCGGTTCACAGCCGAGGAGACCGACGTTCTCATCAGTAAAACACAGAGAAGTGACATTGGGGATGGAGAAACACACCCAAATAAGCTTCGGTTAAACAGGTGTATAATAATTTTGGTAAATGTGTAAGCTAGATTTATGCCTATTTTTTCACATCTTCATGGACACAACAATGATTTCCCTCGTGTGTTAATATTTTTCCTTGTAATAATGTATGGTTTTCTAAAAATGAGAACTGCTGCGTCTGTGTGTAGATGAGATAAGCAAAGTGTATGCGCGTTGTGCACACGCTACATTGATTATGGCCAAGCATGCGCCCTTAAAATAGCATATGAATAACATGCGCAATGCGCCACTGACTTTAGACTAGGTTTTTCCTGGTCAGTGGGGGAATTGTTTTCTAAACCTGCAAAATAGCACCAGGGAACGTTTGCGCCGGAACACGCCTCCTCTTTGCGCTGAACCGCCCCCAGGAGCGCAAATGCATTTGCTAGTTTACCGACGTGCTTCTGTGGAGGGAAAAGTCCGCTGTGCGCGGGTGCAAAATAGGAATGATACATGCGTCGGTGTACAAAGTCAATTGCGCTGGGTGCAAGATAGGGCCCAATATGTGAGTGAAATGGCTTCTCAACCAAAACACAAAAAAAGTGATTTTGTCCAATGGGAATTGATTGGATGGTTGTGGTTTTCTATTGGTGGATCTTATGTGAGTGACCAGTAGTCCCGCCCTCGTGCCAGTAAACGCGTCATCAGAGAAGAGAAGAGATGTAAATGCAAGAGGGGTAAGTTATCATTTATAATAAATACTGTAATATTCCATAAAGCAAGAATGGTCCATTTTCATTTCATGTTGACTTTGAGATATTTCTCTTGAAAAAAAAGATAATCTTTTAAATACTCTGAGAAGTATATTTCGTAACTATTGATATATTTGTAATGTTTTAGTTTTTCTTGAAAATCACATATACACACACATGCATGCATCCATCAGATTTCTTTTCTACGAGTCCAAACCAACAAGATGTCTTATTTTTTTTCCTCTCTTACACAACCAATCAAAAAAGACAGGAAATTACCCTTCACCTAAAGCCACTTCGGTTTTGTAAACAACAGCACTATCTGTCCTGTGTTGCTCATGATGGAGTGCTCCTCACATGTGTGTCTTCGTGTATAGCTGTCTGTCAGCCAGTGAGTGTTACACACGTGTGTGTGTGTGTTTGTGTTTGTGGGGGCCTCTGGATTGAAGCTCCTATCTCTGGTGTGCAGCTGTGAAGCAGGTCGTAGGGACACATCTCCAGCCTGTAAATATAGCACACACACGTACACACAAGCACTGCCAAACCAGATTAACACCCAAATAAATCACCTTCAGAGATGCTCTGCTGAACATAAAGTAGAGGATCAGGCTAAAAAAAAAACTCTCTGTACTGTCCTCACCACAACCCTCTTCTTTATCTTCTCTTAGTTAGTGGATTTTGATAAGTTAAGTTTGGTCATGGGATGTTTTACTTGCGTTAGACGTGTGTGGATATTTGTCATGTTGCAGATGTGCTTTTGCAATGTACAGTACAAACTACAGGGACAATCTCTCTGGAGCAACTAAAGTTTAAGTGATACTGTATTTTCAGTGGTTTATGTTAGTAGCCTTCCAGTATGTGGTTCACTTCTTAACTGCATGGATCAGACCTGTAAAAAATTTATTTGCATGAGCTCCTTACCTATGTAATTCCTATGTTTTAATATTCCCATTGTATTGGATCAAATATATATTCAAATATATTCTATAATTATAACATAGGATATTAAAACATAGGATATATATATATATATATATATATATATATATATATATATATATATATTTATATTTATGTTTTTTTATATAATACAATTAATTAAATATAATAATAATAATAATAATAATAATAATAATAATAATTAACAATTTATGTTAAAAATCCCCCTTTCTCTTATCAGAATGATACAAACAAAACATGTTTCCCTTGAAAATATTATTTTAATTGGTAATCAATTAGTATCACTTTTCATCCAGTTGGTTGTTTGTAATATACCTTTAAATGTGCTGTATGTCAGTTTTTGGACTGTACTAAAGCATAAAAATACCACAATATATTTGCAGAGATTTAGGAAACATGCTAAGTTCAAATACTTGTTTCACCGAAAAACAATGCTACAGCCAGTTATTATATTTTAGAAATATATGCATTCTGTGTTGGAATGTCTGTTTTTGTTCGGGTCAGTGTGATGCCGATGCCACTGCCGATTTACCCAATAGTATTTTGACACCCAGAGTAAAGCAGTGTATTGCAGCCATGAAAGCTAGCAAATGAACTGGGTCAGAGATCACAGATTTTACCTGACCTAAAAAGCCTTGCCTATAAAAACATTGTAAATGTATACATTAGCTGATCATCTTACAGTGTGAGGCTTGTCGCTCTCCACTGTCAATTACGTGCGTTCCTGTTGCGTGTCCTCATCTGGCAACCCGCGTGAGCGTCGAGTCTGCGGAGGAGGAACAACTCCAGTATTTAGAATTTGGCCTGCAGTACCCATTCCAAACACTAGTAGTCCATATTACATACTGCACCTTTAACAACAATAAAAAAGCCAAATCCTTAATGACATCATCCTCCAGGAAGTGACATCATTTTGGAGTGAAGTCAACAGCACAAACATGATGACAGCACAACCCCCCCCCCCCCCCCCCCCCCTTCTCATTCCCCCAGTGAGCAGTGGATAACTTCAGCTCTTTGTTTAATCAAGTTACAGTGAATACATTTTAAAGGCCAGAAGAACATCCCAAAGTCTCGTAACAAAGTTTTATTCATTCCAAATAATGTGGGTGCTTTTGTGTAGTTAAGCAGCATGTTTGGCAAATATCACTTTTTGCCACGCTCATGGTGTGCTTCATGTTTTCTCACTCATTGTTTTCCTTCACAAATCCGGCATGGATTTAAAGCCCATGTAAATGCTGCAGCTTGTGTATGCGAGTTAAGAAATGTTTCTGAGGAATTTCAAACACCAGTCACTGATGTAATTACATTTTCTGCTTTTGTAATAGTAAGACTTTGCATTTGAATTCAGTATTCTTGGCTGAAACCAGTGCTGTGTATGGTTGCAGTTTTCTAAAATGGCTGATTAGCATAGTTACATAAAAACATCAACAGTGTCTTTGAAATAGGCCTTTTATGTTATATGGGAACAAGAATATGAAAGAACCTGTATTTTAAACCTGTTCCATGTCAGAATAAAAATATTATATAATTTTGTCACCACGAAGTATAGAGATGGTTTGCCTTGACAGAATGCCCCTGATGGTAGATGTTAGAACTACATTTTATGACCATAGCTGTAAAGTATAGTATATCAAGTATATCAAACTTCTCGAATTTATTATAGTGTGCTCTTGCTGCTTATTTTTCACTGTAATGGAGACCTAGAACATTACTGTTTAATTCAGGGTCACATAATTGTCAGACTCAAACTTCATATGTCTAATTCAACTAATTACTGCACCAAAATTACATTTCAGCCATGCACAACTGATCACTTGGCTCTCTTTGAGTAAAGAATTTTTAATTTTCAACTCATTTTTACGGTTGAGAGGTTAGTTTGTGAATGCGCTGCGTCCAACTGATAAATTATGCTTTCCTAAATTAGATGTTTTAAAAATTGCTTTAGGAAAATAGGCTCTTATTTTATACCCGTGCACAGATGGTGTCAACCAGAATGAGAACTGGAAAATGAAATAGCTGACAATGGAATTAAATATGCTACACGTAGAGCCAGTATTCAGTAGCTGTAATAGTCTGATTATACTGTACGGTTCATTACAAAGTAATGCACTCCTTTAATTGCATTTCCTCTATTTGAATATTTAAAAATAATTATAATAATTATTAGATATTATGTATAGAAAAGCCATAGATATTTGCTTATAAGAAGAGAATATTGCTCACCGTTATTTTACATGACAATGGATACACTCAGTTTGGTAATTAAAACCATGGTAATTATGTTTAAAAATCATTCGTTATTTTGCCATTATGTTTGATCCATACCACTGTAGTTTGAATAACGTGAATACCGTGGTATGAACATCGGACAGCATTCGTGTATTTACATAGTGCTCCAAGGTACAGTATTTAAAATAATAACATGATGTTACTATAGTTATGTATGCAAAAATAATACATAACATTACCATGGTGCCAATGTCCAAGAAAACACCAACATTGTACTTTTCTGTACTTTTGCTAGTGTAAAACAAGTAACTATGAGGCAGCGTACATCCCCACTTTCGGCACAATGAGTGCGCTTCTAAATGCAGTGTGTTACTTTCAGACAAATTGTTTTCCTAGAGGCTTCTGATCATTTGGAGGCAATAAGACGCTCAGCTCAGGTGAGGCTGCAATGGAGAGAAAAAATCTAAATAAAGTGAGAAATTTAGCGTGGATTGGATACCACAAATTCCTTTTTTGTTTGTAAAACAAATGCTGATATCACAGTATTAAAAAGGCATTGAGGTTTAACACGATTTGTGGTTTAAAATGAAATAAAGCCCAAGCGAGCGCGGCTTTATTGCAGAGAGAGGAAATTGTGCTCCCCTATTCCCCCCGCAGTTCATTTGCAGTCATTCTCCACAAAATCAATTTTCAATTTCCTCCATAGGAAAGCACCTTGATGCACGCCGCAACAGCCATGCTATTTACGCTTCATTAGCCTAGCCCTACATTAGTTTTCTTTTTTGTGAAGATTGTGTACTTTAAAAGCAATTTTGAAATTTTTCACAGCTATGTGGCATTACTTAAGCTAATGTCCACTGGGTGATGTTTCGCATGGCTTCTGAATTTCACTTAGTGCCAAGGCAACTTTAGCTAATGTTTTAGCCTGGAGTGCAATTCAAGCATTTACCACCAAATGTGCTCTGTGTCTTTAGTAGAGGTGTTTATTGGATGTGAGTATCAATGACTTTGACATGAATTACAGTAAGGTGTATTTGACTGTGTAACATAAGCATGCAAATAAACATGGTAAATAAGGAGCTGTAGTGACTTAGGAGATGCTTTTATTGAAGTGACTTGCAGCATAGTTATTAAAGGGAGCAACCTAATAAGAGAATCTGCTGAAAGTCTGTATTACCTTGAGAAAGCTATCCATTAGCATTCCCATTCATCTCAATAGCTCACATCAAATGCAATTTGAAATGTCATGCGTCTGAAAACTAGAGTACTTGATGCGTTTATAAGCAGTTAATTTACATTTGCTATTTATGTATTTATGTGTAAAGTATGTATTTAGTCCAAATGCACAGCTTTTGAAGAAACTTAAATTTTGCAAGCATAATAGTGTAGTTACGACATTTACCAGCAGGGTCTAACTGGACCATGCTAACCAGCCAAGCCTTGACCTCCTGCTTGGACTGATTTTATAAAAAAAAAAAATAAAAAAAACTAATCCTCAATGGAAAAGGTGTTTCTCTTGACATGCAGAATTTTTTTTTAGATTTAACACTGAATTGCAATTATGGAAAGAAGGTGAATTCCTCTGATCTTTTTGTCCTTTGACACACTGTTAAGTCTGCTTGTGGTAATTGCTCTGAAATAGAAGAGAAAAGGCACTGGAAGACATTTGGGTTTCAGGGGGAAATTAAGAGACTTTCTTTCGTTTCTTGCTGAAATGACAAGAACAGAAATGCACAGATGAGCCCTGATGGTCTATTCAAGTGGGAACATGACAAATGGCTTAAAAAGATTATATTTCTGGAAAAGAATAGGTTAGGCTATTGTTGGTATTTATTATATTGTAGGGTATTGGTAGAAAGTTGATTAATGTAAGTGCTGTATTTTGAATTCGGGCTGATTTGAATCAAATGACATGATATGCTGATTAATTGCCTATGAAAATATTTGCAGAGAAAACAATGACATTAATTCAACGAGATTACATTATTGTCAATTTATCGTTGTTTATTTCCAGATCTATTGTCAGTATAATTTTTTCCTCAGAAGTTGCTGTTGTGTGTAAATTTATAAATAAATAAATCTCTTTTTTTTTTATTTTTTTTTTATACATAATCTTGAAGTGAATTTCCCCTTAAAAGTGTGGATTTTGTGACCTGAATTTACAGGAAACCCATCTAGAATTCATTAAATCTGGCAGAAATAAATAAGCAAGTAAACAAATACGCACATGCATGCATACAAATAAAACATGTGAAAATGTTCAATACAAGGTTGTCTGCTGTGAATGAATCTGTAAATAATAAGAGATGCATGCCCCCCTGCTGCATTCACTTTAAAACATGTCTGTATGCTAGTATGCTCCCTCTTTTCATTATAGAAATAAGTCTGTCTCTTTGAGCAAAACCTCTAGGCCACAGTTCCGTCCTCATTCATGTGCTGCTGGTACCAGTTTGCTGTACGCAACCAGCTTATGGCAAGAGAGAGAGAGAGAGAGAGAGACAGTATACAACAAAAGAGAAGTTCTTAATCCAGGGAAAGCCTGTTGTCTTGCTTTGGAGTGGAACAAAGTGAGACATTTTTGGCACATTGCGGAGACACCGCCACATTCTCGGAGCCTGACTAATAAGACTGCTGAGGTAGGGAAAGAGATGTTCTGAGGCTCTCAACATTTGTGGCAGATTTTTGATTCTTTTGACAAGTTTTCTTTTAAAAAATGGTATTTCAGTAATGCACTTGAAAGTAAAAATGTGTGCATAAGTTTATAGAAGCGTAAATATGGAGATCTTTTTTGTCAGCACTTGAATTACTTCCAAGTATCTTGCCTCTTAACTGGTTTTGATTCAGGACTCAACCTTCGTTTTATTCAGGCTTTTTGCTTGTTTCCAGCAATAGTCTCTTTCTGGCCTCTTTGCATTTATCATGAAAGATTTGTCGGGTTCATGACACTGAATTTGAAAGACTAGATGTAACTGTACACAGACAAGATCAGGATGCAATTCTATCAAACTAGTCTAATACCAACACTTATAATTTTTCAGTTTAAAAGAGGGCACTATGCACACAAACACGCGCACACACACACTATATATATATGAGTGTGTGTGCATGTGCGTGTGTATGTGTGTATAGTGCCCTCCTTCAGATATTGTGTGGGTAAATTTGATTATAATGTCGTTTAGATAGAGAAGAAGGAACTATAAAAATGCATTATGCTTTAAAAATCCATATAGAGATAATTCAGACACTACAGAAATACTTTTAAGGATTTAAAGGATATACAGTATACTCACACATACATAGAGTACATGCATACACACATACACACACACATGTATGATTTTCTCTCACACTTTCTAGGTCCTCCCTCTTTATCTAAAGGGCATTATATTCAAATTCACCCACCTGATATCTGAATAGCAAAGCCAGTTTAGGTAAAGCAAAGTGCCTTTGTTAGAGTCTCAAAAGCCAATGGCTAAGCGCAATAATTCAGTTTGATAGATTTGTGATTCGATGGTGCAATTAAACCCAGGTGATGTGCGCCACTAAAGATCCCAGCCTTTGTGAGCGTTTTGAAATGAAGAGGATCAGAGAGGCACAGGCTGATCTTGGACCTGTCAGCCCAGCTATGCCATCAGCATTCCTCATTTATCTTTAATGGGCTCTCGCTGACACGGGTCCTGTCAGATCTGACTTCTCAGCTCAGTATTAGCTCAGCCACACTGTTTCAAAGAGAAGCAGGACCTGGCGTGTTTGATCAGGCCTGTCAGGCTGTCGGGACACAAGCGTTGCAGAGCTAGACCTGAAACCAGATCAGAAGATGTGAGGGCAGTTAGACCTCCACAAGCATGACCAAGCACAAATCCAGAGAAAAACTAAAATCATACAGTAGTGGGCATCCATATAAATACTTGTTTTACCCTTCATTCCTGTAGTTTTACAGTACATGACTATTAATGTGCCTTCTAGCAGTTTTTGACTATATATTTAGTAAAGACACAGCATAAAATATACACTCTGAGATGCGTTGGTGCAATGCCACCAGTTGAGAAACATTATACTATATGCTAAAATGAAATATTAGTTATTTATATTTTGTGTAATATGTATATATGTGTATATATATATATTTATTTATTTATTTATTTATTTATTTATTTATTTATTTATTTATTTGCATGTATATTGCATGTGTATTTTGCTCACAAAATTTGAGCAGGACATATACCTTTGAATGGCCGTCAATGGAGGAAGATGCTTTTTGGCCAGTGTTATTGTTTTTATGAATTTTTAATCATACATTTAGTTCTTTAATAAAATATATAGTCAATATTTCAGCATGCCAGTCATTAACTTTAGTCAGTTTTACTAAAAGGGCATCTAATTTTAGTCAATAAAAATAACATTTTAGTTAATGAGAAATTAATTGAGTGCAAAATTTAACCAATTATTCAAACATTTTATATATTAATTTAAAATGTTTGAATATTTGAGCTGGTAGATAACTATCATGGTTCTATGTAAACCAGACCAATCTTGACCACACCATCCAAGGGTTCAGTGTTTGGCTGGTTAGCAGTGGGTCTTTTAGTCTCTATAGGACCTTTAGGAATAGCTCACTCAAAAATTTAAATTATACCATAATTTACTCACCCTCAAGCCATCCTAGATGTATATGACTTTCTTTTTTCAGCCGAACACAATCAGATTTATATTAAATAACCTGGTAAGAGACAGGAGGATAGTATTTAATGTAACTCCGATTATGTTCGGCTGAATAATATTTTTCATTTTTGGGTGAACTATTCCTTTAACTTGTCATTTTATTATAATTTGTAATGTTTTTAAAACTGTTATGATGCGTATCATGCTTTTTAGAATTATTCCAGGACTTGTGTCACATAAACCTGTAATCACACACCAATCTTTGTTTGAAATCCATTAGAGAACAAAAGCAGATGGTTTAACCATTCACTCACAAATACTCCCTATCTGTCTCGATCCCTATAGGAGCCGGTGAGTTGAATAGTTTCCATGTTTGAAAATGCATACAGCGCTTCCCAACACCTCAATAACTGTGCAATCTTGCAAATTGCATCCAAAACGATTCTCTATGGATGGTGTTTCTTCTTCCAAATCCATTCAATCAGTGAAGCCTTTAGCTACTGTCTTTATAGAATACTAATGAAACTCAACTTATCATATAAATAAGAAACACGATGGGGACGAATCATAGGTGTTTGTCTATACATCAGCGCACCACTCGCAGGTGCAGACGTTAAAAACATGTTCTTTTGCTGCATAATCACATTCTCCTTCAGTTCTTACTGCTCAGACAGTGGTCTCTGCTTCTGCAAGCTAATACATATTTTGTTATGAAACGAAAAGTTCTGGAACTTGGTAAAATAATCATTGGCGTGCTGCAGAAAAGTGAGTGATGCCTATCTCATGAAAATACATAAACCCATCACGTCTGTTCTCCCAAGGATGAACTCGTCTTGTAGTGCCTAGGAGAATTGATGGTTTTCAAGCTGCCTTACCCGCATAAATCCTGTCTGACATTCATAATTTATTATTTTAAACCTCACAGTTACTATTACAGCCTGTATAATGCAGCTCTTAAAGTCTGCGTTCTTTCATCAAAGCTGTTGAAATGAGGTAGATGTTAACAACCACCGATGTTGGGGAAAATATTTCCAAATCCCAGCTTCCCAAGCTACTCGTACTTTAAAGAACTTAAACTCAAACTACACATTTGAAAAAGTACTTAGATATATACAAGATACTAAAGAAACATTGCTGGCTATATTTAAGGGAGAAGTATCCAAACCTGAATGACTTTCTTTCTTCTATGGAACAAAAGATGTAATATTTTGGTATGTTTAAGTCTTCTCTCTTAGCATTGTGTGGGGAACAGACTGAACTTTCCATGTTTCCCTCAGTGAGCTGTTGACCCAAGAACTGCTGCGACTGGAGTCAGTGAGTTACAATCGAATTAATCGAAATGAATCAATCAGTCCATTAATCAGCAGGCTTATTTAAAAGAACCAGCTCAAAAGAACGATTCATTCACTGATCCTGTTCCAACTTCCAACTATTACATGCCTTCAGAAGACCTATAGCTAGGGTGACCATACGTCCTGTTTAACCAGGACATATCTGGCCAGGATTTCGAGATCGCCCAAAATGCCCGGGATTCGGCTTTTGCTTTCTACAGTCACCATTCATTATGTTTACATTATTACGTTATTTGACACTGACACGTACGTGCCAGCTTTGCAGGTCATGCATTCTGATTCACACGGATCCCGATCGAGACGAAAACACAGGAATTTTCTTAGCAATGCTAGAACGCACATCAACCGATCACTTGTTTAGTGTTCATGTAAACACTACATTCAGATTAACCAATCGGAAGTAATTCAGTAATACTGAATCAAAAGGTGTACATGTAAACAAAATGAATGGCGACGAGAAAGCAAAAGCCGAATCGCGGATATTTTGAGCGATCTCGAAATCCCGGCCGGACATGACCTGGAATATGGTCACCCTACCTATAGCACAACTGCCAGTTTGGACTTTAATCTGTCCTTTTGTGTTCAACAGAAAAAAAAAGAAAAAAAAGAAGAAAAATCCAGATTTGGAACAACATGATGTTAAGTAAATGGTTACAGAATTGTATTTTTACTCTTCCTTTAAATATTTAGCAAAAAATATATGTAGAATTACTGAAATTAATGTTGATTGTTAATGGACCGCTTGATGTACATGATCCGTCTGAACATATGATTTACTAAATATAAGAATATGTGTAGTTTAGGATATTATTATTGAGCTACAGATAAATATACACTACTGTTCAAAAGTTTGGCGCCAGTACGTTTTTTTTTTTAAATAAATGAATATTTTTTTCAGCAAGGATATTTAACTAATCAAAAACAATTAATGTTACAAAGGTTTCAAATAATTGTTGTTCTTTTGAACTTTAAATTAATCAAATAATCCTGAAAAAAAATTATGACTCAAAAAATATTAAGCAGCACAACTGTTTTCAACATTGATAATAAAAAATAAATGTTTCTTGAGCTGCAAATCATCATATTAGAATGATTTCTGAAGGATCATGTGACACTGAAGACTGGAGGAATGATGCTGAAAATTCAGCTTTGCATTACAGAAATAAATTATGTTTTAAAATATATTAAAATAGAAAACAGTTATTTTAAATTGTAATAATATTTCACAATATCACTGCTTTTATTGTATTTATTATCAAATAAATGCAGCCATAATTGGTGAGCATGAAGAGATTTTTCCCCCCAAAAAATATAAAAAATATTTTGAACGGTTTAGTTATTTCCGTCACTTTTTGTTTCCATCACTACATTTAGATAGCAAGTTTCCTAGGCTGGCAGTCTCATCAGCTGATTTTCTTCTTGTTTTCGTCTTCCATCCCTCTGGTTTTGCAGTCGATCTTCGCTGCTGCTCTGGCAGTTCCCTTCATATTTATAACTTTCACAATTTCACCCCTCCACACGTAAACCAATAACAAATTCAGCGGGAGAATCCCATGATTCAATTCCCTTTAATACTTTCTTATTACCCACACTGCTGGGGTGTCAGTGCTCCGTGAGGGGGCGGCGCTCATTCCCTGACCTGGTTTGATGAAGTCACGAAGGACAGTAGGTGGGGGAACCTCGGTTACTCAGTGACACTGAGATGAAACCCGGCCCCGAAAAGCATCATCGACCGGCAGATTTAAATGACATCAGAGCAGCGAGACACAGGGCAGAAAGCTCGACGGACGCGCTGGTCATTTTTCAAGGGCAGCGATGTGTGATGAGGAGAAGAGGTGTGAGGAATTGCAGTGCTAAGAACACAGGAGAGGAGGATATAGAGTCTATCCTCAGGAGAACAAACCTTCAGACTTATAGTTCAGACTCAGATAGAAGACTGCTTACCGAAGCACCAAACTGGTTGTGGAGAGTAAAGAATGTACTAGCCAGTTTGAAAATAATATCTTAAAGTCACCATTAAATCATAATATTGCAGAATTTATTGTAAATGATTTATCCGTGCACATCATTATTTGTTACAATTCATGTGCTCATAATCTTTAATCAAAATATAACTTCCTACTTTTTGCAGCATCACCTCTTCTCTTCTCGGATGATGTGTTTGCTGGGATGAGGGTGGGGTAACCTGTCACTCACATGAGATCCACCAATAGAAAATCTCAACCATCCAATTAATTCCCCATGGACAAAATCAAGTCCCGCCTACATTTTTTCTTGTTCAAGAAGTCGTTTCACAACTAACGCAACTTCCGTTTGCCGACTTTAAGGAAAAAGCAGCTTTTATAAGCAGATAACAACCTTAAGCCCCTTTCACACCGCCAGCGATTTTGTCGCTGCATGTCGCCAGCGACAGAGATTCATGTCGCTAGTGGGCGTTCCCACTACGGGTTGCCTATAAACGTCATTAGCATTTAAAAAAAAAATGTGTCTCTGTATGTACACAGAGACATATCGTAAAGAACAGGGAAATTGCTAACAGCTAAAATCAACTTCTCCTCCATCTTGACACGACACCGCAGTAGCAGTACAGCAGACGGATCACGTGCACTCCACTGACTTCACTCCTATTGGTTGTCGCTCGCGAAAATCACTTCTCATTTGCATAAAGTTAAAATTTCTCAACTTTTGTCATGTCTCGCGT
This sequence comes from Leuciscus leuciscus, assembly GCF_965113295.1. Classification (NCBI taxonomy): domain Eukaryota; kingdom Metazoa; phylum Chordata; class Actinopteri; order Cypriniformes; family Leuciscidae; genus Leuciscus; species Leuciscus leuciscus. The sequence continues at coordinate 5,748,023 of NC_138738.1, read as the reverse complement.
CGCTTGACACGCCCACATTCTGTCGCTAACGGTCACTGTCGCTCGTGTCGCCGGAAGTCGCCAGCGCTCCATTGAAATGAATGGGATCATGTCGCTTTGTCGCTGCGCGTCGCTGGCGGTGTGAACGGGGCTTTAGGCTCATTTATGCTTAATTTTGTTACCCACCATTAATAGTGTGGCATCATACACTTTCATATTGGTTAAATCAGTTTTCAATTTGCATCACAGCACCAAACGACAAAATAGTGAGAAAAGAGCCTTACAGTTCAGTGTTATTGTTAACTAAAACCCCAAACTAAAACTATTAAGAACTGTTTTTGGTTATTGAAATAAAAATAATAATAAAATAATAATATATTAGATTAAAAAAAACTACAAAAAAAATGAAAGCTAAATAGAAATATAAAAAACATAAAAATGTAACTTAACTTAACATAAAATGTAAACATAACTAAAATTGTAACTAAAGTTAAATTTAAACGGTATAATTTTTTTTTGAAAATAACTGATCAAATTATTAAACTAATTCAAAAATAGCCATTGAATTAGTTGAATAATTTAATTAGTTATTATTATACATTTTTTTAATCTATGGCATGAGGGAATAAAACAAAATCAAAATCACTGTCAAGTGTAAGAAAATCTCAGTGATTGTCACACAAAACTTTTTTCTCACTGGTAAATGTGGCATACGCACCTTAGCTATGGTGCTTATAACTAAATCACGAGTGTTTACTTTTGTGCAAGATCCCACGAAGATGAAGTGCAAATATACAAAAGAAAACAGCGGAATAATTCCTTTGTCATATGGAAAACAATGTGTGATGGGTAATGTACAGTCATCTGGTCATTATCACAAAATAAACCCCAACAGCGTGATCTCGCTGACTGCATCCCGCTCATCACATGGCTACTTTGCAAAATAAGTAAACAAATGCTCAGTAATTATTAATGTTGAGTTAAAATGACTTCAATATGTGAGAGGAAAGAGACATGCTTTGGAGGAAACCAAATATACAATCTAATAAAATATGCATTCAATGAAATAATGCAAAATTGAGTTTCACCCTCTCTTTAGGTCGCTGTAAAACGATGAGTGTGTGAAGTGCTGTAATTGGATCTTCCTCGAGACCTTTCGAAGGACTCGTGCACCATACAATTGAATCTAGTCACTTTGCAACAGTCAGCCCTTCAACGCAAACATTTCATCACCGCTTTTTGGAGCGCCACAAAACAAGCCACACGTATTTACACAATTAAATTAGCACGTCCGTCTTCGAGAGGCAATTACTTTGGGAATGGTAACGTCTGGCAAAACTGTTGCCTAATCATAGAAGATGCATCACGACTCGCATCAGACGCTGACCTTCACAGTCGGCTTCCGCGACTTAAAATTAATCACAAAAGATTGTGTTCAAAGAAAATTGCTATCTTGTGGCACATGCAATTATTGTGTTGCATAACCATTATCAGAGTGACCTTATACAACACGGCAAAATGCTGCTCTTGTGGGCTTTTATTGGAGGTGTGAAAAGCTCGCCGGAGCCACCGTGTAATTGTATGTATGCTTATACAACATCCCACTTACACACTGGACCAAAGAGTGTCTATGAGGAAAGCACGAACCTTTGGCAATTTCGCAAAATTACATTGTGCTTTTTGTCGTCTAACCCCTGTGATTGGCCCTGTTAGAGGAATAGCAAATAATGACAGAAATGTACTGAGAAATGATACTATTAGAGGGTATCTGGGCCGTGCGGTTTAGAGTTATCTTGGCTGTCTGAGGAAGAGGGATTGGAGTTTGGCTTTGAATTGTCTGGTCGTGTGATTGGCCATCAGGCCTGGTCCAGCTGTCTCTTTAGTTGTAATGTGTGTTATGTGGGTTCAAGCCGAGGTGGTGTTGCCCAGAGGCTTCAATAATATCATGGTCATCATCATATTTGTTCTGCAATGAGCTGGAAACAAGAACATTGGATTTGCCACAGAAGATTGTCTTTTCCAATCATCTTATGCAGTATTATCCAGTGTTGGTTAAGCAAAAGTTTGGAATCTGTAGGATTTTTTTAATGTTTTTGAAAGAAGTCTCTTATGCTTATCCGGGATGCATTTCTTGGTTCAAAAATATGATAAAAACAGCAATATTGTGAAATATTATTACAATTTAAAATAACTGTTTTCTATTTGAATGTATTTTAAACTGTAATTTATTTCTGTGATGCAAAGCTGAATTATCAGCATCATTCCTCCAGTCTTCAGTGTCACATAATCCTTCAGAAATCATTCTAATATGATGATTTGATGCTCAAGAAACATTTCTCATTATTATCAATGATGCGGAGAGTTGAAGAGAGCTGCTTTTTGTGTGTGTGTGGAAAATGTAAAAAAAATAAAAAAAATAAAAAGCATTTATTCAGAGATAGAAATCTTTTGTGACATTAAATGTCTTTACGATCACTTTTAATCAATTTAATGTGTCCTCACACGGACACACACACACACACACACATACACGCGTGTGTATGGAAGAAAAAAATAAATATATACATATATATATATATATAGTCACAGTGCATTTGGATGGAATGTATGGTTAGAGCAGGTCTGACATTTTTATAATATCTCTTGTGTTATTTTGAGTTCCATAGGGAAAAGTCATAGGGAAAATGTTTTGAGTGACAAAACAATAATTTTTTATTGTCCAACTGAGCCGTGGTGCATGCTGGGAGTTGGAGCTCCATCCCCAGGTCTGTGGATACATGATGAAATTTTGTTAGTTCAGTATAACTATATCAAGTAAAACTCGCACTGGTCTGCCTCTACTCAAAGAGCTTTTACTTTCTTGTCGCTTCTTGTAAGTAGTTACATCCCAACTCTAAGGTCACCCAACACAGCAACATTTCCCTTGTCCAGCTCTGTACTGTGGTTTGTGAGTCACATCATCTCTCTCTCTCTGTCTCTACTTCGTCCCTTGTGGTCTCTCCATTCCCAGTCCCAGTCTGCCACTCTCAGGAATCAATGGCGTCTGACTTCCTGAATTATTCCCCTCTCTCTGCTCTCCATTTCTAAATCCGCTGACCTCCACTTGTATCAGAATCTGGCACCATCTGCAAGGCCCGCAGCCCTCAGTCCTCTCAGTCCTCTCAGTCCTCCCTCCGAGTGTCTCCAAACAGCCCTGACTCTGTGCCAAGATCCTCCGCCAACACCAGAGCGGACAGACCGGGGCAGATCCCGTCTCTCTGACCGCTTTCCCAGCTTTCAAGGTCGGAGAGAGGGGAAAATCTCTGTACTTCAACCAAATCTTGTGCCACTCGGTGTAATGTTGGCATTATTTGCCAAATGGGTAACCTTTACAGATTAAATGTGGAATTCCCAGTGGATGTGTGATTCCTTGTTGCGAGCCCAGATTTAGAATTGAATTCGAAATGATTTGCATTAAGGGATTGGCAGAGGGAGGATTCCAAATTGTCTTACAAATGACTTGAACAGTTTGTCATTCATTAAGGCCAACTAATGAATTCTACTTCATCATGGCCTTAACTGTGATTCCTAAAATGCATTTTCACATTGCTTTTTCCAACTTTTGAATGTAACTCTTCCCACATTCTTCTCCGGATATGAATGATGCTTAAATCATTTGCTAAAATATTAAAATTAAGCAAGTGCTGAGAAGCCACTAGATATGTGACAACCAGCAGCACATTTCCCTCTGAAAATGTATAAATCGAACTGTTGTTCTGATTTTGGTTACTGTACTGAATGACAGCTGATCTGATCACACTGACTTGATCCTCACCGGGGCATTTACTCCAGTAACTCAGCCTCAGGTTTGTGTTAATGTCACGGCCATTAGTTAATCTTGCTGGAGAAGGTTGCAGTGACTGCCAACCCGCCCTGCACTTGTCTGATAACATCATGTCAAGTCATTAAAACAAGTTATACAAAATATAAATGCAGAATAATAATAATAATAAAAAAACAAACATATTTTAGAAAATAATTAGCCATTAAAATAATTATTTGATTACAAAAAACAGTAAAAAGGGTGCAATATTTTTTTACAATTTGTAATAACTTTCATATTTGAATATAGATTAAATAAAATATATACCTTTGATGGCATGGTTGAATTTTTATCATCATTACTCCACTCTTCGGTGTCGCATGATCCTAGTTCATATTAGATCATCATTCTAATAAGCTGATTTGCTGCCCAAGAAACATTTCTGATTATTATCAATGTTGAAAACAGTCGTGCTGCTCAATATTATTTAAATGGAAACTGATGCTTTTTTTTGCAGGATTCTCTGATGAATAGATAGTTCAAAAGAACAAACTTTACTGGAAATAGAAATCTATTTGTTACATTATAAATGTCTCTCACTTTTAAGCCCAAACTCTTAACGGTACAGGGTATACACTGTATGTATATATGACATGTACAGTGTTAAACATCATTACATTCACATTTTTATGAAATTTTAAGGGTAGCTGATCTTCCCAGTCACATATGCATTGACATACTGTCATCTTGTCATTCAGTTGTGATTATTTAGTATATGTTTCATCATCTGTTCGAGCCTGTAATCTATAATTAAAGCAAGACGGTTCAATCAAACACAAATCCACATGTGATTTTCCATGAGATCAAAGCATCATTTTCTTGATTTTCGCAGCCTTCCCGACGGATCACGCAGTAGTGCAGTCCAATCTTCTGGCAACCTTGGGTGTGCTTTACTCTGAGTGATACCGCTGGCAGCAGCTCTCCATAGGGTTCCTCACATATACCACAGGTGTGAAAAAATAATGTTTATAAACAGTGTTAATAATTCATCAGTGCTGACCTGCCTCGCAATGGCCTTGCTGCGAGAGGGGGATTAATAATTTGTGGATGTGAGAGAAAAAGCCCGCTGGCGGACAGAACTGACTGACAGACGCTATGAAGTGATGTCTGCAACAGACAGGCTGGAGTACTGGACCACTAAACCTTCTAGAGATGATGGAGCGGCCACCATTACAGCACCGTCCGTGGCTGAAGCGTTGCATTTTTAACCTCTTGTAGTGTCTCAAACCAGATCAGAAACCCTTGGAATAAGACTGCCGCTTTTTTCAGTAAATAAAATTTGCAAAGTCTCACAGGGAAGTAGCAACGTGAGTTTGAGCCTGGCCTACATCATTTCCTGTTTTACAAAGGTTCAAACTCTGCTGATTTAGGAACCACTAAAGGTAACACCCTTTTACTAAACCAGCTAACAAACAAACCTTTAAGTCTTTCTTAAAGCTACACTGTGTAGGATTTTTTCCCATCTAGCGGTGAAACTGTATATGTATATGATTACCAACTGAATATTACTTTCTAGCCCCTCCCATTCCGAGGGCGTTTTAACTCCTACGGTGGCCGTATTATTTCAAATCTGCCGGCAGTCATGAGTAATCCCCCCCTCGCATTCGTCACGGTGCCACTGAGTGTAAAAACGCAAAAGACGAAGCTTGAATTTCCAGGTATGTCCCTCTTTGTCTAATGTATTTTCAAGATGGATGCGCAACATGGCTTCCGCCATTCGAGCGACTCGCTCGTATGTATTCTAAATAGCAGATTATACACTTACGAGAATACTTAATTAGTTGGTTGAAGTGATTACACATTAATGAGAATGTATAATTTTGAAAGAACAAAGTGTTTTTTGCTAAAAATCTACTTAAAATATTACACAGTGTAGCTTTAAGCAATGTTCTAGAAAAGGTTTTTCAATATGTTGAGCAATAAGGAACAAATCGTCCTTTTTACACACCGCATCACTCGGTTGATTTATAAACTCATTTAAATCAAAAGTTGCCATAATAAATTGATGAGCAGAAAACAAAACATAATATAATAGAACAAACGATTCCGGACCTAAACCTACCTACCCGTAACCTAGCTAAGACCTCTCTGGTCTTCAGAGGGTACCAAACGATTCCGGACCTAAACCTACCTACCCGTAACCTAACTAAGAACTCTCTAGTCTTCAGAGGGTACCAATTGAGAGGCAAGCCTCCCCGGAATACCTCCAAAAACAAAAACAAAAATAATAAAGAAAACAATAAATCAGTAGACCGTAGTGAGAACGGCGCTAGACACGGCTCCCTGGTTTACTCTACCTACCCGGAGATTGCTTAGCACCACCATTATTATTATCAGCTCAACAAAACAAAATGAATCAGAGTAATCCCGGACGAGCCCCCAATTTATGTTACGAACCTCTGTTTAAATTTGGTGGAAAGGGGAACATAACACAAAGAAGGACACGTGAAAGAAAAATACAATGCTCAATCATTTATTTAAATTACGAAACTAACCGTAACAAAAAGGAAACACACATCATAAGAAGATTTCTAACCTAACACAATATAAAAAGAAAAACAATAAGAGGACAACTCCAAAGTACCAAAGCAACAAATTATTAACAAAACCACAATTAAGAAAAACCCAAAGAAGACAGAACAAAACAAGTCATTATTCACTAAAAATTGTGGTTGAATACTTTTTTATGGTACTTTTTTGTCCTTTTCATAGCTTTTGGTAGCCACTGCTCCCAAATCACTTTTTTTGGGTGTAAATTGAAGTCTGTTCCTTACACGGTTTTTTTCTTCTTCATTTTTTTGGGGTGAACTATTGCTTTAATTTGAATCAAGATGTGCTTGTTTGTCTTGGTGCAGTGAAATAAGAATTTCAGCGTAGCACAAACTTCTTTTTTTTAAAGAAGAATCTTTTACCTCTTCGTTTGAACGAGTAACGCTTTTCCAGCTCATAAAGGAGCATAATTGCTGTGTTGTGTGTGAAATAGCAAGAAGAGTTATAATGGGTAGTCCTCAATATAGTGAACGCTTCACCTATAAACCCACACAACAGGCTAACAACACAGTGATGAAAATTCAAGAATTACATCTCTCTAGTGTGGCCGGAAACAAATATGTACTGTCAAAATTACATTTTCAAGAAAAACAGCCCCTACTTATTATTGTGGAAAATGACTTTGGTGTGAAAATTTTTGTGTACATGCAGGTCATGAGTTAGTTTTAAGGATGACTTTAGGTAACAGTGTTGGGAACGCTACAGGTACTTTGAAACTGTAGTTTGCTATAGTTTACTATGTATAATCTATAAGTTTACAGTTTACTATAACTATATAATCGCATCTCTCGGATTTACATCATGTAAATTCATCAATTTATCCCAAAATACATAAAAGTAAGTGGCTGTTGAACAGGGAGAAGAATAGATTACATTTTATATTTTCACTTCGTCAAATTATAATTGAAATTATAATTGCAGCTTCCATCAGTGTATGGAATTTATATTTAACAAACTAGAAATGTCTTTTTTATAGTACTTCATTAAATGTCTATTTGAATGTCTGAAACCTAAAATAAACATTATGTGGTATAGTTGGGGGGACAAATTGAAAACTGATCTGAGGGGTCAATACCCGATTTTGCCCCCTCCTGGCACGGGCCCTCGACTGAACATGTAATACGCATGCGCATGATGTCACCGTTTCCACAAATTTGTGTTTTAATAGTTTACACAAAGACAATAGAGGTATCGTCTACAAAAACGCGCACTTTGAAACCTGTTTTCCACTCTGCTCTTGCTGGGGAAACCAATTTGCAAACTTTTCATAAATTTGTCTCTAAAGCTTTTCAGTAAGATGTAATTTAAATAGAAAACAGCACAACAACTTCTTTCTGTAGTTTTAACTCCTGTTTTCTATCAGATATCCTCTGCTTATATGACATCAAAGGTTATTTCTGTACTAGTCTGGAGTGGATCTCAGAAGACTCGTCTGGCTTTATACGAGTCTCTGCTGCAGTCTGGGTCTCGACTACTTAAAGAAGCACCTTCACCCTTCACAGTTCTCATTGTCTTTGATGTCGGGTCTGTTCATGAGGGCAGAGGAGATGAACACAGTTTACTGAGCGCACGGCCCATGCAATGACCTTTTGTCTATCACAACTATCAAAATCATTTTCTTTCAGTGTTTTTTTTCAACATCTTGACTTTCTCTGATTTTTAATAGTACATTATATGCAATCTGCAAATGTTTTAAACAGTATTGGTTTAATGTATTCACATAACCTCGCTGCATTTCCTGATGTCATAATGCAATGCTTTTATGATTTTTGTATAAAAAAATTTGTTTGCAGGCCAATTAAATGACTAATGACTTTACACAACCCTGTTTTCAACTAAAAACTTTTTCTGCATTTTGGGCGTTCATTTACATGACCGTGTTTTGGGGGCCTGAAAACACAAACTTTTGAAATGCAAGTTTTTGAAAACGATACCGTTATCATCTCTGTGTAAACAAAAACTGTGACGTCATGCGCATGCGTATTATGTGTTCAGTCTATAGGAGCGTAGTTTCTTTACAAAGTGACATCGCCAGCTACTGGGCCTGGCAGCAGAATACAGTGTTTTTTGTGGGTTTCGCAGATCCATGAGAATGGGGATCATTTTGACAACGTTGTCGTCTGTACAAGAAAAACACACAAGAAAAGGTTTTCCATTTTTAGTACATCATAATCGTGCAAATGGACCCTACAATTTTTTTATTTTATTTTTATATGGCATCCGGTTCATGCAATGCAATGGAAATGAAAGGTCAAGTCGAGTGCCTTGCATTATGGGATGCAGCCTCCCACCTATTTTAAATGAAATGACACAGATGGCACTGTTTCCTCAGAATGACCCCATAACAGTTTTGTTTCCTCAGTGTCTGTAGAATTGTAAAGTGTTGCAGATGTTCGGATGTCATTACTGGGAACTGTGGGATAGTGAACGAGAAACAGAACTTCAGCGCTTAAGAAAAGTTGCTGTTCAACATTTTGGTCCCTTTATTAATGCTGTCACAATTCCAAACAACAGAACCACCATGGTCATGAAATTACCAGCTCTACATACCACTTTGCTAGACAAATAAATGATAAATAATCATCGAAGAAAATAATGAAAAATACACGTAGTGAAGTCAAACAAAAAGCAGGCAGTGAATTCATTAAAATTCAAAAGGATAAAAAATAAAATCACAGTCCAAAAAAAAAAAAAAAAAAAGGTGCCGTAACCTTTGTTTTCAGTGAAACATTCATATATTCTTCTGCAAAATACGTTTCAGCAGTTCAGAAACAAATATCACAGTCAAGTCACAGTTTTCGTGCAAAACTCTTGGATTTACAGTTAAATTCACTTGCTTTTTATCACACTGAAAACATGTAGATGTTTTGGAAAGTTTCGGAAAGCTTGAGGAGTTTGAAAAGCCTCTCAACCAAATTCTGGTTTAGAAAATGTTGTATTCAGTTGCCAGCTGTTTATTAGTCAAAATGTAGCGACACAATGTTCCTGATATGCATCTCGTCTATGGTTTGGTGGCTGTCCTTCAGTTTAATGTGAGAGTATGGCACTTCAAATCAAACGATGCAACAGGATTTACACATACTGTAGATACAAATATACTTTGGGGGTAAATCTCACAAAAAAAGTTCCAGGACATAAAAAAAAAAAAAAAAATTACATGATTTCAGTTAAATTCTGTTTTTTCATAAAGCAATTTTTTTAGTCTTTATTTTATAATTTTTTTTGACAATGCAATTATTTTCTTTTTTTTGCCTTACAGTAGACAATTAACGGTCTTAAAATAGCCTCTATTTTCTTGATGCTAAATATAATTTCTTATTATACAGTAGTATATCATTATTTGTGAGATTCACCCCTGGAGGTAACAGACATATAAAGTGCAAATGACAAACAGAAAATACTTCAGATACATTTTTAATCTTTACCATTCACTGCCTACTAGAAACCAAAATGGCAACATCTATTTCTAGAAAGAACAAACACTAAAAGAAAAGACAGAAACAGCAATAGAACAAATATTACCCAAAACCTCCAACTTTCGAACATCTTTATGCTGGTCTGTAGGCGAGCGGCATACGTGTATGAGAAAGCAGGCAGAGTGAAAACGCACCGAAGGGAGGAACCACAAAAATCATCAGAATAACAAAAATATCCATCCTCACACTTCTCTGCAAATGCGCTTAAGCTTTGTTTTGAAATTTTTTTTTGTTGAATTTTCTTTAAATCTGTACAGAGCTCAGGGAAAGTCTATTTGGTTGATCCCAGCTGGCATGTAGAAAGAAGCTTTTTTTTTTCACCGTTGTTCTTTACATTGATGGGTAACATTCAAGGCGTATAGCTAAAAAGGAAAAGAACTGTACAAGATCACTTCACGGTCCAGGATACACGCTCTGATGCTGGACATTGACAGAAGAAGAAAGAAATGGCAAATTATGTTTTGTTTTATTTATACAGTATTTTACAGTGAAGGGTTGAACTTTAGTTCCCTGTTCTCATCACAGAAGCTCAGAGGAAAGCCTGAACGATGAGTTTGTGATGAGATGAGATGTCATTCTGGAGGAGAAGAGAAGATTGCTTTGCTTGTTTTTCCCTCTTCTTCATCTTTCGTTCGTTCAGAAGGCGTTCAAGCTTTCCAGAGCCACCTCGTAACAGAATTTGTACTGCTCCTAAACAAAAACAGAAGCGATTGCAACATGTCATTAGCAGTTCAAAGGCAGAGAAAAGGACATTGTCCCTTTAACCCCTGCATTAATAATGCAGTATGATCAATATACGCTTTATTAGAGGAAAAACATCTGCTTATAATGGAGAAACAGGGTCAGCAGCCATACCTAGTTGATACATTTTCATTGTGCACACTGTAATAGGAATGTCACTCTAGCCAATGGCTTGTCTAGATAATTTTTTTAATATTATTATTATTATAATTTTTTTTTGCAAGCAGGAATGCAGCTATTTGTATAGAGACACTACTTTTTACATTTTACATTTTCAATATCTCCCCAACCAACCCGGAACAAACTGCCTTAGAAGAAATTAATTATTTCAAATTCAAAATAAATTAGCAAAAAAATTTATAAATATTAAAAACAATAATTAAAAATAAGTACTAAAAGAATTAAGAATCGAATAAAAATTTGATTAAAAATAAATGAATGAATGAATTCCGGTTGTTTCTCATAAACCTGTTTTTTTAAACTCACAAATAGGAAATTATAGCTGCTAACGTATTTTATTTAAGTGAGTATAAATAACATAAAAATCACAAAAGATATTTCCATGAATTTATTCGGATAAAAGATTAATTTCTTTTCCAGGCCCGGAAATCTCAGGTTTTCCATGGCCATGGGTAACCTAGTCTCGCACAGCCAGACCTTTCATTGGCCCAGGATCGCCCAGAGGCCGTTTGACTGACATGTAAAGAAACCAATCACAGTTCATTTTGTTCCGCATCATGTTTAGGGGAGTGAAAATTTAACGTTTGTCCCTACAATATTAGACCGGTGTGTAAAACTCTTGGATGTATTTTAATGAGTCTATGCCGTGAACATTATATACTTCACACTTTTGAAAATCCAGTGTTTAGTTGATCCTGATAAGCACTCATTGGGTGCGTTCCACTTCACTTTTAGACATACACTCACCAACTTCCCTAAGCACTTCCCCCGAGCCTCCATTTTGAAGTGAGTTCCACTTTGTCAAGGGGGCGAGGGAAGTTTATGTGAATAAGCCCTCGTCCCCTCGATTTACACTTCAAGCAGCTCTAAATCTCACAATTCAGTTTGAATGTGACGTCACAGCAGATAACTGTAGTGTATGATATATTCATTATTGCATAATAGTTTATAATATATTATGTTGAGATTTAATCGCATAATACTTCGCATATCAATGTTCTTATGCATATCTATGCTTATGTTCATACGTCAAGTTTATACGATTGATATTTTTTTCCGTTATTTTATTTTTCTCCAACAGCTCACCGATAGGATTTTATATGTTTCCTCCAACGACTTGTATGCATATAGAATGGTGCATAAAAAAATAAAAAAAATCATGCAACACACACACACACACATCTCCCGGAAATCCTGTAGAATTCAACCAATCAAATGACGACTTTGAAACTCCTGAAGTGTTTCCAGTTAAGTGTGCCATATGCATTAGACGTTCATCCAGCAGTCCATGGCCAAGACGTCTGGGTAATATTTTCGTCAAGGATCATATCAGATGCACAGCTGTGGAATCGTTCAGTTTTCTCCAGCTGAGCGAGATGTTTCGAGAGCAATCAGTGAAAAAAGTACAGGACAGATGTCTAAATACGCCTGAAATGGCCTTCAATTGGATACAAGATGATTTTTTTTAGAACTGCAGAAAGTGCAGCTGTCTGTCTCGGGTTTGAGGTGAACCAATGATTACTCTCTTTTTCTGTCTCAGAGCGATGAAGATCAGCAGACAAGAAAATAGCAAATAAAAAAACAAAAGCTTCCCACTAGATGAGACTTGTGATCGGAACTAGTGTAGAAGAAGCTAACTACAAATGACTAACAAAGAATCAACTCATGTTAATGCCTGGAACGTAACAAGCCTATTGGCTTTGTCAAAAGTCCATTTATTATGTCCAGCCACATACTAAATATAAATACACATTAATTATAAATACACAATAAAACTAAAACACACTAATTTATAGCAGATATACTGTTGTGACAGACAAGTGTAGCTCACCATTGTCTCCACCATGTTGGCTTTGTTGTTCCTCAGTGTCTTTACTGTGTGGAACACGTCCACGATGTTCTGCTGCTGGATCATCTCACAGATGCTACAGATGGCACAAAACGTCCCGCTGCGTCCTCCACCAGTCCTGAAGAGATCAACAACAATAAGCCATGAGAAACAAATCACACATCCCGTAATGTCACAGATAAGCAGAGTTAATATCCCATAAAATCACAGCTTGACTTATGCTACATTTCTGAAGATCGTAGTCCTCACAGCTCCAACCTTAAAGCTGATGTGTGTCGTTTTATTTTCATGTTAAAACAGTTTCTCGTATCCCAGTGTAATGTGCAGCCATTCGTAGGCTGATTCCCTCCAACCTCCAACCATTGATGTCGTATTATGTAAGGTTTAGAAAGGTTTAGTCTTTACTAAATTGCTTTAGATTACTAAAGCAAGACTGAGGGTTGGTATTTGAGTCTGGATGTCTGCTTAAACAGAGGACATTGCAGAAATAATGTTAAATCAAATAACTATCACTGATCACGGGTCAGTTTTACACGATTAGCATCAGTACAATAATGTGAGACAATCATCTTCAAAATGAATCGTGCGGTTTGCAGAATGTCAGCATTACTGTGACATTTTTAAATAATTTCTCTCAGGGAAACTGCTCTGCATTCAACAGCTGAACTTTTTTGACAGTGATGGGAAAGTAATGAAGTTGTCAGATCTTTTGTATCTCTCTGTCTTTAATTTGTGACGGTGATAAGATTGTCCTTGGCTCAAAGGCTGGGCGGTTTTATCCTTTAGTCCTTTTAAAGCTGCAGTTTTAATCTACGATTCTGTATCGACTGGTTTGAGGTGCACACAGACTTGGATGAAAAGCTGTGAAATGCACATCTTGAATGGTCTAAATGTGCTGTATTAAACTCATTTGAGCTACATTAACAGTGTCTAACATATGTCAAAAACTATAAAGAAATAAGTCTGACATTAAGCACAAAAATTTTACAATTAAGATATGATCAGAAAGGCATTATAATCAGGTTTATACAGCACATACCATACAACATTGTTCTGCTATGTGTTTTTCTCAGTTTTATTAGTCAAATCTGCTCCTCCCAGGATTTCACCAACCAAGACTAACCCATTCATACGTTTCTATGTTTCTGGGTTTGTGCATAATAGCGTTGTGTTGTGGAGGTCACACTCACAGGCAGTGGACCACCGTGCGTCCATCGCCTCCGTCATACTGCTCCTGCCACTTGGCCAGTCGTCTGACCAGCTGCAGGATGGAGCGTTTGGACAATGGTGTGTCTCTGTACGCTGGCCAACCAATGAACTGGAAATGCTGGACCAGCCGGTAGCCGTCTTGAGGCTGGAAGCAGAACAGGAGATATTTTGAGAACATTTATCCAGAAGCCATTACTGTCAACTCATGTTTCACTAAGTAGAGGCTTTCACTTCATGATCAAATCAATTGATGGATAGTTTGTAGGGTTAAAGTAAGAAGCTTAAATGCATTTTCATGTTGACTTTAACATTTTAGTTGTCTCTCCAAAAGCAATTGGATTTAAGAGGCCTTATTATGCCCTTTTAGAGAGTCTTGATTTAGTTTTTGGAATCTACTAGCTTGAATGTTAAAAAAACATTATTTTTTTTGACATTTTACATTGTTGCGGCTCCTCTCTTCCCAGTCTGTCAGTAACACTCTGTTTAGTTCCTGTCAATATAAAGCCCCTTCTTCTGACAAAACACAATGTACTCTGATTGGTCAGCTGGACCAGTGTGTTGTGATTGGTCGACTACTTTGAGTGTGTTTGGGAAATGTCACGCCCCTTACCTTATCAGTTTCAACACACTCAACTCAAAAATTCTTTAATAATAATTCGTTACATTTATATAGCGCTTTTTCTGAGACCTCAAAGCGCTTTACATAGAAGGGGGGAATCTCCTCAACCACCACCAATGTGCAGCATCCACTTGGATGATGCGACGGCAGCCATATTGCACCAGAACGCCCACCACACACCAGCTTACTGGTGGAGAGGAGACAGAGCGATGAAGCCAAAAAGGCTCCACCCACTTTTTTTCTTGCATATGCCTTGGGGGAATTATGTAAATGAGTGATATTGTGACGTACGTTCTCACGTATTTTTATCTCTACGTATTTTAAAAGAAACATCTGAAACAAAGTTGATACTTAAATTAAAAATAACTGAGAACCCAGTTAATTCTCCCTAGCTTTGAAATAGCACCCTTGAAACAATAAGCAATGCAAGCTGGTAAACGATTGTAAGCATTTTGTCTGGATATATAACAGTCACAGTACCTCCAATTCTTGCAGTGACACTGAAAAGCAAAAAATAAAACATCAAAACAGAAGCAAAAGCAAACAGAGACGTCAGCTGGATACTACAGTCAGACTGGATCAGCTAAATGAGAGTCATATTTCACACAATTTGCCATCGATGGAGCCATTTCATGGCAAATTTGTGAAGCTGTGGCACTTATTTATTTTGTGCCGCTATGCTGCGCCGACAATGATTAGCTACCCGGTAAACCTCGCCTGTCACCAGCGGTTAAAGAGAATGAGGGGGAAGAAAAGAGAAGGAAAGCAGGAGGAGGCGGGATGAGTCTTCTGTAACGTTAGACGCTTGGAACACGTCAAGCTTCAGTAATGACTGCTAATGTGCACCAACAGAACGCTGAAGCTAACTCGCATGGAAAAGAAGAAAGAAGAAGAAAAAAAAAACTATGATCTGCTACACAAAACCGATCCATGGCTTATATCAGCTGGTGCAGGGTGGTGGTCAAGTTAATGTGATTTTTGTGCTCATGCATATGTGGCTAGCAAAACGAATCACGCTGAAAGACGCATGAGATGTGCTGAGTGTTGAAATCATGTGGATTGAGAAGGACTATATAGTCGTGGACCCTTTTTGGCTTAATGTAATTTCTCACTTCACTAACTCAACTGCTGTCGCATTAGGAGTCAAATCAAAGGGACTTAAGTGAATTTTTATCTCTTCTTGAGCTGTAGGATTTTTGTGATAAATAAGCAGTTTTATTTTAGTGAGTCACAGTAAGGATTGTTTGATACAGTGCACATGTACTGTATATAAGGACATACATGGGGGTTCAAAATGGCTAATCTGTTGAGGTTCATCATCAGGAAATCGGTTTGAAAATTTTTTTTTTTCTAGTTCAATTTGATAGTGCTAGTAGCACACACACACACACACAAAATCACATTTAAAAAGTAAAAAATAAAAATATCAAAACACTAAAAATTTAAGTTTTAAACAGTTTTTATTTCTTGATAATGACACTAACAGGAATAATTTGATCGTCTTACTGTTGCTACGGTTTCCTCTGGTGAACGTGACTTTTGTTCACAAGCATCTATTTAGCAGCAGGAAAAATACACACTAACTTTTAAATTTATCTTTTGTTTTGATGCTGAAATGTTTGAAAAGTTCTTTATGAAATTGGTTATTTTATGTAAAAAAGCATTTAGTCAGTCATTATCACAAAATAAACATATGATCAGAAAGCAAAATTAATATGTAAATATCATATATGTATACACACATATTGTCGCTGTCGGGCGCAAACCTTGTTTCTCTATATTTCGCCTTTTTTTTAGCATTCCTATTGGTCACCCTTTACATCTGTGGGTTTTGCAAATATTGAATGAATGAAAAGTATTGAAGGGAGCATGAGACTAAACCTCGTAACTCCATTGGATCCTCAAACTGTCATTGAAAACTCGTAACTCTGCCCAGCCTCAATCTTGAATGAAGTGCCTCACACATTTTGGACAGTCTCTGCTTGTTTGCAATGCAAAGGTAAATAAAGAACTTGTTCTTTGAATGAGTACAGCATTTCTTTACTCAAGAAACACTAAATATAAAGGTTAATGTTTAGTGTATTTGAGGAGAGGAGAAGAGTGTCTTAGTCTATCATTTGACATCCAATCATAGCCAAACTGCCATAATAGCTTGTGCGTAGCACTTCATCTTTAATAACATGGGATTTTGGCCAAATGACATAAACTGAGCTCCCATATAGCTACAATAAACTTTATAACCTGTAAGTTGATGAAAACATAATGCAATGCACTTACTGCCGCAGATGTCGCCGTTCTAATGATGGACAAAACATGTATGTCAGAAATTCGCAGGTCAAAAACCTCTTAATTCCATTTGAGCTTAATTTTGGTAAAGTGTTAATATAATAGAATGACACATGCAAGTAATATCTTACAGACCCCAAACTTTTGAATTGTAGTGTACATATCAAATTTGCACCGTGGCCTGAAAAAAAAAACCACACACACTGACAACGCTCTGACAGACCTGATTGG
This sequence comes from Leuciscus leuciscus, assembly GCF_965113295.1. Classification (NCBI taxonomy): domain Eukaryota; kingdom Metazoa; phylum Chordata; class Actinopteri; order Cypriniformes; family Leuciscidae; genus Leuciscus; species Leuciscus leuciscus. Next base: position 5,731,041 of record NC_138738.1, on the reverse strand, counting down.
AGCTTGTGGATCAGCCAAGGATAAAATGAACACATTTCTGACTCCGTCACGCAGAGTTATTAAACATCCAACAGTCCCTTCCCTGTGCACTGACCCCACTTACTCGTGCCATGTTGCAGATCCTAAAAATGCGATTGATAATGTCCTCGTCAATGTCAGCGGAGATGAATTCAACCTGAATGGGGCCGTAGCAGCAGGAGCCTTTCTCTGGCCAGTACTGCATGCAGAGCTGCAGCGGGGGCAAGAATTACGGCAAATAAGAACACTGAGCAGAAGTTCACATCCAGACAACGTGACTCAATAATGGACATCTAAAGAGTGCAGGAGAAATAGAAATAACTCTATCATTTTAAAGTCTACTAATTTGAACTCAAATTGCAGTGTGCCAAAGAAATCTGTTCCAATGATCCCTCACTTACTCAAACTTAAATGAGTCACATCACGATGAATCAAACTTCCTTTGATCTTCCGAGATAAAAGAGTTTGTTATACTATGAAAATATAATGTAACTTTCAGAACTCAAAGGAAAAGAGTGGAGAACTTCAGACCATTTATTGAACTGAATCATCTCATTCTTAACTTCTGCAAATTTCTGACAGTACACTAAAATGCAGACAGTGATGGAAACAAAAATACAAATATGTTATGTTATCATTATTAAAAGTTATATTAGTTATATATTTTATATACACTGAATGCATATATTTCATATACATACTGTATACACTTCCGTTCAAAAGATTTTTATGCTCCCGAGGCTGCATTTATTTGATCAAAAATACAGTAAAAACTGTGCTATTGTAAATATTAGAATTTGAAATAAATATTCTCTATCTGAATATATGTTCAAATGTAATTTATTCCTGTGATCACCAGTCTTCAGTGTCAAATGATCCTTCAGAAATCATTCTAATATGATGATTTGCTGCTCAAGAAACATTTCTGATTTTTATCAATGTTGAAAACAGTTGTCATGGTTAATATTTTTGTAGAAACCAATTTTTCAGGATTCTTTGATGAATAAGAAGTTCAAGAGAACAGCATTTATTTGAAACATAAAGATTCTGTAATGTTATAAATGTCTTTACTGTCAGTTTTGATCAATTTAATGCATCCTTTCTGAATAAAAGCATAAAAAAAAAATCTAAAAAAAAATCTGTTGAACAGTAGTGTCAATTTTTTATATTATATATAATTTATTATATTAATGTATGCACAAACACCTTTTGCTTTAGACTGCAATTTTGGATTAGCCCTCTTATTAGATTGAGAATCATCCAATAAAAGCAATCTAACAATATGAGGAAAACGAACCCTATCATCCACCTTAAGAAGTGCAATAGATAACAAATGGAGGCGAGGGGGTCAAGTACCTCACATACCTGCGCAGCGTCCATTTCATTCAGCATCACAATGGTGGAGCAGTTGTAGTCGAACACTAGCCTCCAGAAGTCGGCCACGGTGTTGGGCAGAGGGTGCTGTGTTACGATGAAGGCTGCCGGCTGTTTGTGACTCTAGAGCAATCAATAAGAGAACAAGTTAACTCTTCCTTCCAGCACTGAAGATGTGCCTGGACCCAACACATCCCAACGTGCCTCACATGTGTAATGACCAAAACTTAATGGAGACCTGCAGAGGGACAGGAAACACAGAGACTGAGTGATAACCTTGCCAGGGGATTCATTGACATGGACTGCCGAGGCTCTGTTTGAGACAAGCACACAAACTCTTCTACCACGGGTTGGCCGTTCAATTCATTTGCTGCTTATCTTCTTTTTTTCATCTCGTTGTTCTTTATCTGAGGTGCGTGTCTTCTGCCTTGATTATCCTTTTTGGATGCTGCGTGAAGATGCTGGTTTATGGTACGAGTGTGATTATGATCTATGTGTGGAGATTACGGAGATGTGATCTAATCTTGTACTTGTTAAATTGGCTTGTTTGTGAGATTGTCACTGTGTGATCTCCTGGGCGTTCTGCTCCGCTTACGTGGGATTTATCCGAGCGCACTATGAGAAGTGATGTAATATAAAGTGTTTTAGTTATTTACTTTAAAATACTATACAATTATATATCCGTTATAAATATATAAAGCTAAGTATATTAGCGTCCACACCAGCGGATGATAACGTTCTGTTTATAATAAGCGTGATCTGCAAATTTGTCGTCTGCAGCTTTAAAGGTTTGATCTCTTTAAATCAGGATGGATTCTGATTGGCTGTCAATGTTATTATCATTCATCAGCTAGAAAAAAATTATTGTGAAAGTGATTCCAATGATATCCGTTATAGTTGTGGTGTGAAGTCTGCTATTCTTTTATATTTAGAACGATTTTCAGAAGTCAATCTTTATCGTTATAGTTTTCGTCCTTGGTCATTCATTCTAGTGAATCTGTTTGTTTAGTCCTTAAATAAACCAATCCAAAAATGACTAAACTATTCAAGGCCCTACATGGCATTTTAGGTATTTTAATTATGTAGCATTTTAGTAGTATATAGTGTAAATGTATCAGTTCAAGTTTGATGATCTTAAATGAGTTTATTCGCTCAAAAAACCCTCATTGTTTTTGTGCCAAAAAACTATTGCTCTGATTACATTATGAATTGCATCATTAGAAAGTTATATATCATCTCTTATGTAACTTCAGTGTTGCTAGCTACTTGTTAGTAGCTTATAGCTAACTAACTTTTAAAAAGAGTATAGCTTGACTCTAGTTTAACTATTTTAAATTACAAGTAACCTATAGCGTCAAGCTACATTTTCATAGTGTAGTTCAAATGCAGCCGCCAACGATTTAATTGCAATCAATGTAAAAAAAAAAGAAAAGAAAAAAAAAGGCCTATTTATTCCAGTGTTGTAGAAAAGATGTAAATTGGTCATAAATACCAAAATAATGACTGTTATACCATTATAAGTAGGAAAAAATATTACCCCTTTAAAGTTCAATGCAAGACTAGACTTTTTACATTAAACAATGTAGGCCAGGTGACCTCTAACAAAGCAATGAAACTTACGTCCATCAGCGCAGCATTGATGTAATTGCTGGACTCGCCGTCAACAGAAATGAGGAAAGGCAGGCAGCGGTCTACAGCGAGGACGTCCATGCTGCGGTTCTTATCGTGGTTACGCGGGAGCAGACCAACGCTGCAGTCCTCCGGACGAACACGCGGTGTCACTATATTCAGAGTCTGAGGAAGAAGACATGAAACACCTTTAAAACATAGAAAAACAAATTGCTCTCAAACATAAAGCTGCTCACTTGGGGAGAAATGGTGCATTTATAAAAAACAATTCCACTCGCACTGCTGGTCCAACCACAACCAATGCAAATATTTTAGTAAACTGAAGGTCAGTCATTACTTATGTATAAGACACACTGAAGAACATAGAGACATTGAAAGAGATGCAGATGGAGAGAGAGAGAGACAGACAGTGAAAAATGGCTTACAAGAGAGAAAGATGCAACGCTAGATAGAGAACGAAAGATCTGGTAGGAAAGAAAGATCGAAACATATTCATCATATTTTATGAGACGCCTCACAGATCTGAAGCTTTGCTTCCCCTCAGACGGCAGCAGCTCACTCATTTCACAGGGAATACAAAACATAAAGGCACCATGAAAAGAAACAGCTCAGCTCTGGGCTTTATGGGGCTCTTGCAGATCGCCAATGGCTCGTACAAAGCGTTTCTCCCCTGACGTCTGAGTCACTGTCTTTACTCACCTGCCTCATCTAATGCATTAAGGACACCACCACGCTTTGCCGATTGACTTTTTTAAAAGCACTTCGAATTTAGGGGAAATCATGCTGAAATCACACCAGAGAGCTTGATAAAGTTGTTAGAAATAGCCGCGAGGGCTTCAGCCATAATACAGTACTGCCAATCGACAGCAAAAAACCTTGGAGGATTCAGTAAATTAGGCCTCCATGTGGGCTGCGCACTGATTATAGTTTAAGAGCCGCAGGAACACGAAGCATGAATCTTTAAAAACACGTATGTTTCAACCGTTTTTAAGATAAATCACAAATGAGATCTCTTCTGTGTCTCAATTGTTCCTCCTAGATTGTAATGAGATTGAATAGAGAACAAATGCAGGACAATATTCTGAGAAATCGGATGTTGTTTCAGAGGAGATTTCAAACAATTCCACAAGCTATGTTTCCATTCACCTATTTTTAAGCAAATTTGCAAAAATGCTGGCTGGAAAGCCAAGATGTGCATAAATTCTAAAAGTGTGCATAAAAACAATTATGCACGCTCAATTGGGGTGGATAATTTTTTTATCCAACAAGAAGATATAAGCATGATCTACGTTGGAAACACATTTACTGAATTAATCGCTTGATGCGCAACAAAAAACTGACTTTGCCTCAACAGAGGATGTGATTAGATAGCTGGACTAATTAGCAGACCAATTTCATTGCACATCATCTCAAATGTTGGTTTGGTTATTCTCAAATGCCTGCACCAAAGGTTTCATGTTGTATTCCAATTTTGTGCACAAGTTAAATTCTCAACTTTGGATAAAAACATAGCTGCAGACCAGTGGTGTAGTGGTAAAAAAAGAGGTGGGTAAACTATAAATTCTGGTGGACCACAACTTGATCACCCGGTATGTGGGCCACTGCCTACTGGTGTATGTGTATCCTGATGACATCGATATAGGCTATCATTTGATGGTACTACCAAGGGTATCACTGGTTGTTCCCTCATCATAGGTCACACAATCACTATTCAGTTCATACATTAATCTAAGTTCTTGTTAAAGAGACTCAAAAAGGAATAATATGGTTGAAATCTATAAAGTTCACTAAATGACAAAACAGAGAGAACAAAAATATTCAAGAGAGATCGAGAGGGAGGCTTATACCCAGGGCTTCCAATGCAATGCACTTGTGCATAATGATTAGGGATTTGGGATTATTTTCATAGTTGATTAATCTGTTGAATATTTCCTCGATTAATTGATTAGTTGTTTGGTCTATCAGAAAAATGTGGATCAGTGTTTCCCTGTAGAGGGAAAAGTCTTTAACCTGGTGCAGGCTTGATTCCCTCTGAATCTCTTGTACAGTTGGGTTTTGACATGCTCCCTACATTAAACCAGCTGCCTGTAATGAATTAAAAAAAATCTCTTTTGTTTGCATCATTTTAATGATTCCCTATTGCGGCTGCGATCAAGTTTCATTCTCGCACAGCTTGTTTAGTAACTTCACAAGCGTGTGTTTTCTGCTACGTGTGTGCGCCGTTCTCTTTGTTCCGTGTGTGTGTGTGTGTGTGTGTGTGTGTGTGTGTGTCCGCGCGCTGCGCTCTCTGCTCCGTGTTTGCGCGCTGCGCGTTCTGCTCTGTAGTTAACGGCCCAAATGCACGAATCATGTGCCGATCGGCGATCACGCACTGGAAAAGCAAAGTCCGCTCACATCAAGTGAAATTTAGAGGTGAATAAACGCAATGTAGAGGTGGATAAACGCACTTTGGAGGTGGGCAAACGCTATTTCCAAATTATAGGGAGGTGCGTAAACAGCGTTTACGTGCGTTTAGCCTCCACTACATCCCTGCTCCAGACTGTTCATATCTACAACTGCTCAAAGGTGAGAGATCTCAATATGAACTCCTGTTATTTCTGGTCAAATTCTAATAAGACCAAATGATCTGAGCTACGCTATTCACAATAATGTTTTAGGTCTGCACTTTTACTGTATGTCTACAATTGTCCCATTTTTGTCTCCTGAGCTACAAAAGAGCAACCCGTGAGAAGTAAGATTTATAATTTAGACACAGTGATGCACTAATTCTTGTAAAATCATAATACAATTTTTTTGTAAAATAATACATTCAAAAGAAATCTCCTGGTGTAAGAATCGATTTCAGATTTTTTTCATAATGTTGAAATGTTGTTGTTTTTGTGTGTGTGTGTGTGTGGTGGCAAATACCAAATTATCAGCATTTTGTTGTATCTACAGTATTTTCACATCTAAGAAGGTATCTACAAAAAAATGTATAAAAAAACAATGCTATTTTGGTGGAAATGGTTTATCGTGGTCCATTTGTGTGGATTTCTCACCTGAAACTCATCTTTGATCTGGCTGGAGTTGGTCTGAGGGTCCAGTCTGCTGATGTTGTAGTAGATGGCTCTGAATTCACACACTGGGATAGCCGTGTTCCCACACAAACACGCTTCCAGAATGGCATCATGCACAAACACATACTGCTCCTGCAGAGAGAGAGAGAGAGAGAGAGAGAGAGATCAACACTTACAAAAAACACTGTGGTACAGAGATGCTAATATCACGGTGCTTATGAAATTCAGTACCATGGTGTGTGTGTATGATATATATATATGGAAGCACTATGTTTTATGAATCATGTCTTGTGCTTGGTGTCCAACATTTTCTAGTTTGCCTAGTTGTTTCTCTGCTGTGAGCTGTTTTAAATTGTAATAATATTTCACAATATTACTGTTTATATATACATACAGTATGTGTGTGTGCTACAAATATATTTGAATATTATTTAATCAGTTTAAGATTTAAAAGTAATGCAATATCTAGATTTACAAGTCAACCATTTTGAAAGCACTTTTAATTATCTCACTGATAATGACTGCAGCTGCTGGTAGGCCACATGAGAAAACCTCCCTTTGGCATTTTAGTGCTACTTTTTTAATAATAAAAACAATAATCACAGTTCGAAAATAATTAAGGGTTTGATTTAAACTTTTACATCTTCAAACCAGCCAGTGTACATAATTCATGAACATCCAAACACATACAGTACGTTTCAGAAGCCCAAACTCGAGCTGAGAGTGAATGCCGCACAGCATCATTGCAAATCATCAGGGAAATATGGAGTCGATACCCCTCACAAACGTTCGTATGGAGCAGTGCATGAACATTGATGCATGAACCGCAGTTTGCTGAAGGGAACTCCTGCCTCAGGGACGTTTTATATTGATTTAAGCGTTGCAACTTCTGATGCTAAAGTCCTGCGGCGACAGCAGCATCCCTCGAAACTGCTTCAACTGCTGCCTTAAAAATGAGATCAAGGGGGCTAATATTAAACTCCTTCCTAAACCCCAGCCCCACATATTGGCCTGAATTATCCATATTTTAGCTCAACAATGCCTCCGGCTTAAAGGTTTGAATGCTAATGTAGGCCTTTGATCCACGCTAAGCTACAGTCAAGCTGAGCTGACCTCTCGTACCTATTACTCCATAACCTGGTGAGCACTTCTGCAGAGGTCTGAGGACAAAAGACGAGGAAAAAGCCTTTTAAAAGATTAATTGCTGTGTGTTGTGTCTGTGGAGGATTATCTTTGAATGAAGCTGCAGGCTGACACAAAGTGCCTCCCAGAAGCCATTATCACCGGCACTGTGTTTAGTGTTAGGCCTTTAAAAGCATGCTGTCCTCACAGCAAAAACCTGTAATATCTGAATAGAGCGAATAAAACAGCACGTTGATTTGATGTAGTATGTGATTTAGTAATTTATTATTATAAATGATTTATAATAATAGTACCTTTTATATTAATAAAAGTAATCAAATGTATCCAAAATGTTATATTATTTATAACAATAGTCATTTATTATTATACATAGGCTAATAATAATTATAATAATTGTACTAAATAATAATTAGTACAACAGTAAGAAGGTTTTTCATGTCAAATGCTTGAAAATCAAGGCTTAAAGAGTTTTTAATCAGATAACACTAGTGTCAAAATATCAAAAGTGAATTAATTAATAAATACATTTATTAATTTATACTTACAGTGTATCGTTATTGCTTTGTTGCATTTTAAAACAGTGCAATACTAATTTTCATCCACCACTAGGGGGCATGAATTTAAATTCCAATATTCAGTCAATTCTGCCTGTCATGGTCTGGGCAATTTCATGTTCAGGCTGTTTTGATGTTATAGTGTGTGGATTAATGTAGGGAAAAGAAAGGTTATCTAAGTTTTAAGTTGAAAATAGATGGCTTCAATATCATCTTCACAGACTGGAGAGCTTAGGCTATGCGAGTAAGCGAGTGAGGTTGCAACTGAGTGTTGAAAGTAACACATTAAGTAACACTTTTTTTAAAACAAGTACCACAAGTTTCTTTGTTTTCCCATTTATTGATTGGCAGCTCTCCTGTCCTCATGTTGAGAGAAATCAGGAGTAAGTGCAGAGGCGTTGTGCGAGCTGTGTGAACATGAGGATTATTGTAGTTCTGGACTAAATGTGAGCAGGCATTCACTCATCTCACTCAAACTTAAAAACAGTGAAATGCAAACTGAGAATATTACACAAACCTGCAATAATTAAATATGTTAACTTACAAAAATATACTTTATGTATTTAATCTCACTTTATTATCGAATGTGTTTGCTGCTGACTTTTTAAAAAGTAACTAAGTAACATAATTAGTTACTTTATTTGGGAGTAACACAATATTGTAGCGCATTACTTTTAAAAGTAACTTTCCCCAACACTGGTGACTGAAAAGTACAATAGTGACACAGGATAATAAATGACTGCATTAGTGAGACTGAGACAAGTTTAGTGAGTGAATAATTAAGAAAGTGAACAAATTATTAATTTAGCAAATGATTAAATAATTCAATGAGTGAGCATCTAAGCACAATCTGGTTGCCTGAACGACAAACTCTGCGGTGAAGTTGTACAGGGTCATGTAAGATACATGGTGAAACAGTGTTGTTCAGGGCTGTAGGGCTGCTCACCTCAGTCTGGACCATGTTGACTCTCTGTGAGCGCAGCTCTCTGATGCAGTTGAAGATGTCCACTACACCCTCACTCTCTGCCATGTCCAACATAATGTCCACTGCAATGAAACAGCCTGTTCTTCCAGCGCCAGCACTGCGGAAATCACAGAAGGATGAGATTCTTCTAACTGCATGATAACCTTCCACCAGCTCCATTTCTGATGGAAGACTACACTGTGATGGAGAGGATGGATCTAAATTCTCATTTTAAAATATTAAATGAAAAGACAACTTAATAAATGTATATTCAATTGTATAAACTATATATTATATAAATTTATATTAAGACAATATTAATAAATAACTCATTCATTAATTTAATAATTCATTCGTTATTCTTATAGATGAAAAGCAAAAATGCATTTGGTTTGATGTCATGGTGGAGACTTTCCATTGAATACTATGGTTTTATTTTCTATCAATGAAAATTTACACAAAAATATTGAGCAGCACAACTGTGTTTAACATTAATAATAATAAGAAATGTTTCTTGAGCAGCAAATCGGCATATAAGAATATCATGTGACTGGAGTAATGATGCTGAAAATTCAGCTTTGCATCACAGGAATAAATTACATTTTAAAATATATTACAACAAAAACCAGTTCATTTAAATTGTAATAATATTTCACAGTATTACTATTTTTGCTGTATTTTTGATTAAATAAATGCAGCTTTGGTGAGATTAAGAGACTACATTCAAAAATATTAAAACACCTTAATGTTTCGAAACTAGTGGAAACACTATACACACAACACACACAATTGTTCAAAGTATGGGATCAGTAAGATCTTTTTTAATAGAAAATAATACTTTTATTCAGCAAGGATGCATTAAATTGATTAAAAGTGACACAAAGACGTTATAATGTTATACCTAACCTACAGAAAATTATTTTGCTTTTTTTTTTTTTCATAAAGGCATGTGTATTTATAGCATTCTTCTCGCAGGAACTGCTGGTCTCCACAATCCACGCATTTTAAGATTTTACTATGCTTCTGGGGACATTCGGTCCTCACAACATGGATAAAAACCTGACCCACACACACACAACACATTCATAAGGCGGAGATTTCTGCTAGGATCCAAATGTTAGGTGTTACGAAAACAAGGTTCTGGCAGACCAAGATGCTTGTGTGTGAGAGAGAGCATTTGGACAGAAGATGTGCTATCAGTCACTCCAAAACGGCTCTCACACACACACACACACAAATACAGAGCAGCTCCACGGTGCCACAGATTGGCCGTCACTCACAGTGATTAATGGTGCGAGTGGTAAACAACTGACAGAAAGAAAGCAAGGGACGGAGAGGGAAAGAGACAGGGAGGATGTCCTTTACACCTCACATCTTCAGTCACTCATTCACTATTATTATCATCCCCGAATTGCCATAAGATACAAAGTGTTCATTAGTTCAATGTGCCAAAAAAACCCCCACATTTCATCTTCACACAATCAATCTAAACTTAATATTTATTTGCTTGTGTTCCTTTTTAAGGAATAATACCTAAAATGTTCTGTCATTTACTCAGCCTCATGTTTTAAATCTGTAAGACTTTCTTTCTTCAGTAGAACACAAAAGGAGATGTTTAGTAGAATGTCTTGGCTGCTCTTTCACATCCGTTTAAGTAAATGACAGACACTATCAAGAAGCAAAAATGACAATAGAGCTTCATTAAAGCACCATAACAGTAGTCCATATCACTCATAAGTCTTTAGAAGTCATATGATAGGTTCTTGTTACAGTCCAAAATGTTTCAATGGTTCACTGGTAATCTTCCCCTCTGTAAATCTTAAATTTTAAATGCACTTGCGTCGAGTAGAGTTCAATATGGCACATATTCAGGCACAAAAATCAGTTTGTTGGGTCAGGTTTAATATAGTGACCAACATTATTGGTTCTCAAAATGTTCCTCAGAAGTAAAGACGGTTTGTAACGTTCTGAAAAACTTGCTTGAATCAAAATCTTAATCTCTGCACCAGGAGCACTTGACACTTGAGCTAATCTGTTCTGGAAGTTTCTTTGTCACATCTGCTTCGTCTCCGGCATTGCAAGGCCGACTGCAAATTTACACTGCCACTTCACAGTCTCCTGCTGTCACCTTTCATTCCCAAACCTTCTTCCCAAACGGCTCCCAATTACTCCCCACAATTGTGAGTGCGTTTCTATCTATCCATGCATCCATGTTGCGGACAGATTAATGGGTGAGTGTCTATCCATGTGCCGAAACTTCCAACATTTGTGAATGTGTCAGCTCGTGAATATGTGTGAAAATCATCATTTCTCTTGTAACTCCCTGGGTTCTTTTCCCATTACATGTAAAATTAGTTTTAATAAATTATTTATCAAAACACTCAAGGACACCTTACAAATAATAAGATACATGAACAAATAGAAAAAGAAATGAATACAAAAAAGCTGTATCAAACAAGCTATTCTCTGTCAGATGAGCAAGTACCTGTCGAGCAACAATTTTTACCAATAATTTAGAAAGAAAATATAAATTAGAAATGGGTTGAAAATGTTCAGGGTAATTATGATCCGCAACAGGTTTCTTAAGTTTGGGAGATATAGCTGCTACTGAGTACTGAATACCAGTATTAAGGGAAGAATGATTTGAGTTGAGTTATCAGGACTTAACCAGATGTGTAGGAATAGGATCAATAGGACAGTTATGCTGAAAGCAAGTTCTGGACTGCCAAACATTTGAGATAAAATAAATGTGTTTCATTAAATACAGTTAATGAAATCAATTCATTTGCCTAATTTCACATTAAAACAGTTCCACTTTGTTCTGATCTTTTACTAAATACTCATGGGAATAAAATAGCAGCAGTATCTGTGTCCAACACAAACACAACAATCCTGTACTCATACTCTCCTTTATCAGTAAATGATGGAGAAGACCTCCTGAAGGGCAATGTTTGTCAGGCGCTATTTAACATCATGGAAGCTTAACACAAATAAAAAATATAATCTACAAGAAAATTAAAACACTTGTGGGTGGCAGTGTTATTTTTATATAATTTATATACTATTACAATACTTATTATATTATATAATATTTTGAATTACTTTTGTTTTTAATATTTTCATTTTAGTGTAAGTTTTAGGAAATGTTTTATGTGCTTTCTCATTTTTTTTGTTTGTTTTCATTTATATTTCTTTCTTGCTTGAATAAATTTTTTTTTTTTTTTGAGATTTACTCATTTTAGTACTTAAATTTACACTTAAACAAGACATTTGATTTCGGTTACTCTCTATTTTTAGGTGTCTGTGTTACAGTATAATTATACATTATGTACTGAGTAATAGTAATTATCTACACTTACTATAGGGTTAGGAATAGGTTTTGGTTTAGGGTTAGTCACATGTAACTATGCATAATTTATAGTTATTACAACAGTAACTACATGTACCGTGGAATAATGACACTGTAAAATAGTGTTACATTTATTTCTAATAATTAAAATGCTTTTTAATAGTTTTACCCTAGCAACTGCATAGCCTTAATCAGCAAGTTTAATTCAAAAATTTTAGCAAATTTAATATAGCCTATCTATTTATTTATTTATTTATTTATTTATTTATTTTTATTATATGTAATGAAATCCATAATAAAAATGAGAGTTTATGACATCACCTTGAAGATCAGCCTAAACAAACCTAAATTATTTAAAATTATAACTGGATATTTGTAGCAGCCACTGAAAGGCCTCAGAGAGGATGTCTAATTTAAATAATCAATGGATTTCTCGTTGTACATTCATAATCACACTGTTAGCCCAACTTTACACCATACTTTGAACTTACAGTAAATGTATGTAAGAAAAGGAAAAAAAAAAAAAAAAAAAAATCAAGATAAGAACACACCTGCAGTGCACAGCGATGGGCCCTGCGTCTGGAGGATTGAGGAACTTGACCTGGCGGATGAAGCCCAGCAGGCCTGTGGCGTAGCAGGGAACGCCGTGATCGGGCCAGCTGGTGAAATGGAACTGCCGGATTTCCCGGATCTCGTGGTGACCCTTCTGAAAACAAGAGCATATGGTGAGCTTAATATCTACAGGTGTCATCAACTGAAGGTACAGTAACAGGTATGTGATTATGGTAGAAGATGGGTAGGATTACGACAGCCAATAAGTGCATGTCAATAAAAAGCAACACCATGTGGTATATTTTGCAGTGTTTATAGTGTAAATACCAAGGTGTAGTGCAAGGCTTAACAATATGGAATAAAAAATAAATAAATAAATAAACAAACAAACAAAAAAATATATATAAAAAAAGAAACATTTTTTAATTAAAATAAATGTATTGTTGAACCCTCTTATAATTAAGGTATCATGAAATACGTCAACGCAACACTGTAACTTAGTTCCCCAGAATGAGTGTAGAAAATGCGCTGGAAAGTCAGTCAGGGCCTCATGGTCAGTGTTTGAACCACAGCACAACAGCACACATGTGGTTCGATCTGTGCGAGCGCTGAGGCTTTTCCACACACAGTGTTGTGTTACAGTAGAAACCTTTTCCCATTACTTCCTTACTAGCACTTAATGCTCTGATAAGCTTTTAATTATAATTTGGGTTTGAGAGCGGCGTAATCCATGCCTGGAGGTGCTGATACCACCAAGCGAGGACCCATGTAGCCGTTAAATGCAGCTTGTGTGCATTAGTGTGTGTGTCTGGAGAGTCGTAACTGAGCTGCTATAGATGACGAGAAGTACTGAAAGCTGGAAAAAAAAAAGGAGAAGACGCTCTAATGTCCAACACTTGGGGATGAAATGCATACCTAGACACACAAGGACACTCAGAAAGATAATAAATAATTAATTAATTATTATTATTTGGTATGCAATGTGACCCAGACATGTTGGATTTAAGGAGAAATTTCGAGGGAGAAAATTTTCTCTGGAGAAATATCTGAGAATCAGAGATTTAAGCTAAAGTCCCCAATTGATATCCAGAAAACATCTCTTGTCATTTTCTGCTCACACTCATTATGAAGCACAACTATGTGCTGAGAGGAGGATGTACCCTAACAACTCTCTTTCAAAGTTGAGGAAGCGTTTGAGAGGCAGCAGCCTCGTGAGACAGATGGATTGAGTGATTTAAGAAAGTTGCTGATGACATGCTGCTCCATACCGCGCTCTCCCCCTCAAAAACGACTCTCAGACACTAATTTCACCCACTATCAAAGCTTCCCTACATCTGTTCTGTTTGGATTACAACATTCAACAACAAAACTCTACCGTTCCTTAGAGCTTTCTTTGCGATTTACTTTCATTAGCAAAATATTGTCTGTTGGCTTTTGTTAAGATCTTGTAAAGTTTGTTTGTTAAAACATCGTGGTTAGGTTTTTTTTCTTCAATTTATGCAGATCTGACATCAAGCTGTTCCTGTATAATAAGAACAATAAAAGTGATTGAGTGAGAAATGCATTATGAGCTTAAACACAAGCTGATGGTTCATATGGTATGGATGAACACAAGTCTGGATGAACATAAGTCTGGATGAAGAGATGCATGCAGAGAGTGCTGAAAAGTTTTTATTTCTGAATGTACTTGCGAAACAAAAGGCATGAGTTTTCATATTTTGAATCAAGTTTATTTTTGGCAAGTTTTAATTCAAGAAAATGGTTATATATATAATATAATATATACAAAATTCCATTTTGAAGCATTAGTATAAAAAAACTGAGAACACCCGAGCAATGAAAGAGCAACCTCTGAGCAAATTGAGAGACATTTCTTTTGTATGGAGAACAGATGGAGGATGGGTTTTTACCTTCTGAACAGTAAAAGTCCTGATCACATATTCTGCAAGAGGCTCCGTTTCGATCAGCGTTACTTTGATGTCTCCGTACACCTCGGTCTCGTCAGGCCAATACCGCACACATTTCACCTTTACGGACACATAGACACCCACATGTACACATTATAACACAACACCTGCATCTTAATTTGTTTCAGTATTAGTCTATTTTACAGCAAGGTCTAAGTCAAGTCGGCATTTGCAGAAACAAGTCCCTGATGACATTTGAAAACACAGAGAGGTGTAATTGGCCACCTGTCAGAGAGGATGTTATCTCTGAATGAACAACCCCTGTGGTCCGAGTTCACTGGAGCCAATCATTGAACACCGCTCAATTATACTCATTGTGACATCAAATGGCTCTCGTTGGGGATGTTGTGAAGGACTTGTGCACCTAATTGTGCTCCATTTTAGGATGTCCTCCAAAATGCTTGACTCACTCGTTTAAAGTTCCCCTTGTATATACAGAAACATCCTTCTATATGATTTCCGCTTGCATTTACAATAATTGGTAGATCATTCATACAAACTGTAAAAAGTTATGACAACATATGTTTTAACATTGCTTTAACAATTTTTTTTTTGTCATGTAATTTAAGTTGAAATGACTTAAACATCCAAGTTCATTGTACTTAAAATTCAACACAGCAACCTTTTTTTGTTTGCCATTTAAATATGCCATATTTTGTGGGATGGAACCCACAACCATAACGTCGATTGCTATGCTTTATTCTTTGAGATACAGAAACATATTGCACGTTTGTATTGGTTTCTTGCTAGATGCTACTTCTAAAATACATTGCGCAAACATGCACCTAACTGACAGATTTATATATTTGCGTGTTGTATTTAATGTCGACACACTCAGTTTAACTGCTAGACCGTAGTTAAATGTGTAACAATTGGAGGAACGCTTTGTAAATAACATTCTTAATCCTGTGATATTTATTAAGGAAAGAGATAATTACAAGAACCCTACCCTGCCCACTTCCACCAGGTTGGTTACCATGACGATACTGGCAGAATTCTCTTGCCAAATCATCCTCCAGAAATCCCTCACGGTCTCCTGCATGGGGCCTAGAAGAGAGGAGGAGGGACAAATTTAGAAGCAAACCACCACCAAGATCACGCAACACTCACAAATCAACTAGAAATAAGATGCAATGTTTCTTTATGGATTCACAAACAGTCCCTGAGGGAAACAGTAGTTCATGCTATATCCTGGGTTGATCTTTCTGGTGACCAATACAGGTGAAGTTAATTAAGCAGCATGGTGGAATACAGCACACTAACAGTGAAAGCTACTTCAAAACTAATCTAGTTAGTAATTTGCATTTTTACAGTTGTACTATAAAATCTAATTATTTTTAATAACTAATTTAAAATATTTTTTTTTTGTTGCAGATGCACTAACTCCAGTAAAACTATACTTAAACTAGTAAGCTACACTAACAAACACTACTTACTCTGATACTATTTAAGTGGGCAATATCTTTTTAAATATGAAATATTAAAAACAGATGACATACTTTCCAGTAATGCTTTTGCAGTGTGTACCTTGCATATTAATCAAAAGGATCTCAATTAGGGTGACATTTACTTAATTTACAAATATTTTACACTAAATACAACTAATAGAAGCAGAGTAAGCATTCAAAACCCAACATAATAGCTGTGTCCCAATTCAGAGGCTGCATCCTTCGAAGGCCGATTGCGTCACTGCGGCTCGGCGAAGGCTGTCCCAATTCAATGACTCCTTCAAATGCGTCCTTTGTTTCCAGTGCAATGAAGGATAACACAGATGGATCCTTCACGGCCTTGCCTACCCCAGAATTCATTGTGCGCCAGAGACGACAGGATGTTTTTGAGAGAAATTGCCAAATTACACTTTTAAATGCAAGTATTGGGTTTCAACTTACTCAAATATCGACTCATATCTTACTAAGATAAGATTATATATAGTTTATACTTATTATATAGAAATGGACCATGGTGAACATATTTAGACAGTTTGTGAACCCTGTTTTGTTTTCAGACAGTTTAATATAACTTTCAAAAAAGTCCAGTACAAACGTTACTGCCACTCATCAATGACAGCTGTCACAGTTGCTAGGCGACAAGAACAATTCTCCATAGGCTAAACCGTCCCATTTAACAACGCTCAGTCCGACCTTCATGGCCCTCGAAGGATACAGCCTCTGAATTGGGACACAGCTATAGTCTTTTAAATGGGTCATGAGACATCAAATGTGCCTTGATCTTTTGACATATAAGATGTCTGTACCAATTTAAACATTCTGCAAGATTCATAGATTCAAACATCCTCCTCATTATAAACAAGGCTTATTTAATCAAGCTCTGAAAACGGCTAGTTTTGATATTGGGGGATCTGTGACATCACACAGGCAAATTAATTTGCATTTGACTGTCATCAGGGAAAGACATTGACAAATCCATTCATCAATCATACATCATTGCAACATAGGCCCCGCCCACTGTTATTCAGTCACTTAATGGCTGACATTTGCCTCCACTGGATGTGAGCGTTGTGTCGCGTTACGTCAAAAGAAAATAGAAAACATTATAATCACTGACGCTGTCTACAATGGATACAGTATACAGATGCACGTTCAGTTTCTAAAATACTCCATGCACTTGAGTCTGTCGACAGCAGGACAAATGGAAGAGTGAGAGAACGTTCGCTTTGACGCGTCCATTTTAAACAGCTCGTTCGCATCTCTGTACAGACTGTTGGAAACAAGTGAATGCTTTAATCTAGGATGTTCTAATTAATCATATTTTTACTTTGGATATATCAACATAGATGTGTAGATTGCGTTCATGTCAGAAGAGTTCTCTTGGTTTTGTTAATTACCTTGAGTGGCTATGTAGTGCCTTGGTCTGTGGTAGCCCTGGGAAACAGAATGAAAAGGGAAGATGAAAATTATTCAAATGAAACTAATTTCTCTACCTGCTCAAACCACATGCAACAATGAACTTGCATAAAGACTTTGTTTGAATCAAATTCAGCACTCAATGAGACATTATAATTTCACCTTTCTGATACCTTGGGTTCATTAGCATTTTAACCACTGTGAAACAAACTGGCAACCAATGTAGCTTTGCTCCTGTCAAGCTTTTAAAGCATCGCTGCAGTTTACGACCGGGTCTGTGGTACGACGGAGAACATAATTGTTTTATTATCAGGAATAAGATTGGGTGGCCTGATTATAGCTGCTGCGGGGCGAGAAGCCTCGCGCTGAAGCATATCTGCACATGTTTACTCTCCATTTTGTAATGATCACAATCATATCGACTGTGTCTTTATGGTGTTTAGATCAAGTTAGTGGATTTAGAGGAGCCAGGGAAGCACTTTCATTTGAGCTGTCGCTAGCTGTGGACATGGAGCGTAGAGTCATTTGCAGCAACTCAGAAGAGCGTTTAAGAGCAGAAATCCCCTGTATCTTCTATTTGTTGTAAGTGAGGCTCTCGGAAGCGTAACACATAAATGATGCATTAATCTATTAAGCCCTTCTTTGACAGCAAAGACTGAAGTTGTTCTGGCATTTTAAGGTGGTTACGCAAGACACATTTTAAAGGTCATTAATATTATATTCAAACTTGAAGATCATTATTTCTTTATCAGCATATACTAAGCTTGTTTGATGTTTAAGTCAACTTATACATATACGAAAAACAAACATATACTGTACCAGAAATCTGGATGTATGAATATACATCACCGTTCAAAAGTTTGGGGTTGGAAAGATTTTGTTATATTTTTGAAAGAAAGTCTCTAATGCTCACATAGTAAAAAACACTAAAAACACAGTAAATAACAGTAATATTGTGAAATATGTTTTACAATTTAAAATAACTTTTCTATTTGAATTTGAATTTTAAAATGTAATTTATTCATGTGATGGTAAAGCTGAATGTTCTGCATCATTACTCCAGTCTTCAGTGTCACATGATCCTTCAGAAATCATTCTAATATGCTGATTTGCTGCTCAAGAAACATTTCTGATTATTATCAATGTTGAAAACAGTTGTGCTGCTTAATATTTTTGTGGAATCCATCATAATTCTTTTAAGGATTCTTTGATAAATAGAAAGGAACAGCATTTAAATGAAATTTGATCAAATTTTGACATTATTTGAAGCTCAGAAAACGAACAGTTATGTCTGGGTGAATGTGATTTCACCAAGTACATTTAATCCATACCAAGTTTTTAATCCTGGAACAACACTACTATCAACCAATCAGATTTGAGGGACAAGTTTACAGTTTATGTCAGGTTTAGGCTTGCAACTATGGTTAGGTGCTCATACATCACCTTTCCCTCTGATTTTAGGTTTAGGGCAAAATTTTCAGACAAAAATTGTTGATCCAGGAATATGTCTTGGCAAAATCATGGTGACCGTCATGTATGCTGAATGCAAATGTGTCATACTCACGTCTATATAGTTGGCGTTTATGTAGTCAGAGTGGGGGTCTCCCTCCAGCAGTTGCAGTCTGACACGAGTGTGATCGTCTGTGGGGTCAAATATTCACAGAAGAGCCGGTCTAAAGTTACACATACACTTTAAAGGGGAGCTACACACACATGAGCGGTCCAGGAACCACATCTCTTGTATTCACAATGTCATTTACCCATGGCAGACGTTTTGTGTGTGAAAAATGACAAACTCTACAAACAAATTTGCTGTTTTTTTTTCCTCCAGGGTCAACAAGGATTGTCAATTTGAGTATACCACTTCAATATAAGGCACAGTATGAGATCTATGCCAGCAATCCATTTCAACAAAAGACAACACGTTTAATGTGATTTACCAATGGGGCCAATGAATTGTGTTTTTTGAAAAGACCTGCAAACCACAGCATCTTCTTTTTTTATATATTTTAAAGCACTAGTTTCTAAGCAACTCAAGTCTGGGTGCCCCAAGTTCAGCATTGCACTCGGAATTGAAAATGAGGATCAGACAATTTTCCCGATGTACAGTTGGTCAATGATGTAATTGATTTAATTAATCCAGCACCGCCAATCTTCATCTTGTCTTTGCTATAAACACTTGACCTGCTCATGTTTAGCACGGGTACCATGCCTTTCCACCCTTGAAAGGTGAAGCTGCATGTCTTGGCAATTACGACGACACTTCGGGAAAAGTGGAAGAGGGTGGAAACGGAAAGAGAGGAGGGGTAAAGGAAAGGTCTGACACTAGCTCCGCAAACCCGTGTGGCGTTCTGCTTTGATCACATGGAGAATGCAAATGCGCTGTTGAGGCATGTCGACTCCAAGCCAGCGGATGTTCTCTGATGGCAGGCAGCTCCACAGAATCCCTCCAGATTTCTCTCCGTCTTTCAGTTTATTTCATTCCAAGGAGAAGCAGGCCTGTGTCTAGAGCTGTAAGCGGGTCGTGAAGGTTGTTTACTTTCAGACAGCCCCTCCTTCCTGTCCAAACCTATTGCGTTTTTTATTCTATCTGCTCAAAATTCACAGGCTTATATTTTTTTAACTTCACACTTTCTTCATTTGCTCCTCCTCTCTCGCTCGCCTCACAAACATCTCAGCTGTCTCTCACCGGTGCTTTGGTCTGCCTGCTGACCTCTCTGCTCCCCGAAAGGGAACATGCGTGAAGGAAGCAGAAAAGAAGGAAATTGAGGGATGCGGAAAGAGAGCGAGATGGGGCTAATTAGACGCCACCGAGTCAGTTGTCATAACAGCGAGCGCTCGGCAGGGTTCTTCTCCGCAGTGAGGGGCCAGACACAAAGCTCTAATTGGGAGAGAATGTCCAGACTACAGACGAGTGCTGTGATGCATGGGTACAGTAGCTCTGAGTCAGCCCTGCTAAACTATCCAGATGTCTGGATGATCACCTAGACGTTACAGTGACGTATGATGATGAGTAGGGTTGCGTCAAAGTTTGAACTTTGTACTCTGTGATTTTTGTACAAACTGGTACTTTTGTTTGTTTAAAAGAACCGCCCCAAAAATGTCAGCAGTCTCTTAATCAGCGCGTCCTCTCTGCTGCTCTTATATATAACCTCAGTGTGTGAGTGCATTATACACCTAAACAGCCTATTAAATCCCCGCTTGGCAGAAAAGAGTGTCAAATGGGCCAAGTGCTGTCGCACACACCTCGTGGCGTGAGAGCGAGGCACTCTAATCCAGTTTAATCCATTTCCATCCGCTCTGGGATAAGACGCTCTGCTCATGAAGTCTACCTGAGAGGGTTTAAGAAAGTAGCAGAAGTGTTTATGCGAACGCTTGAGCTTTGAGAGCTTGGTGTTAGGACAAGTGTCATCCTAATCTGAAAGAGATTCATTTCGGATGGTTCATTTGCACCAGTGGCAACAAAAAGGATATATTTCCCCACATACACAGGACTTATTATTAAAGAAATTAATTTCAATCTGTTATTCGCACCATTTTGAAACCTCAGATTGTAATGAAGTGATCATATTGGTTTATATAACTAGCTAAAGGAAAGAAACAACACAAATTAGATTCATTTAAAATCTCAATTGGTTTCTCCTAGACAATAATGAGATTAAATGGAGCTCAAATAGAGACTCTTGCTGACCTTTTTTCACTTTTGGAATGTTTTACTGAGAGAAAGAACCCATCTCACATATATCATCTCACATATATCTCAAATGCTTCTCAGGTTTTTCTCTAAAGGAAAAGGCAATTACAAGGCAGAGATTTGTTGATAGGCAGATGAAAAGTTGATACTGAGCGATGGAAGAGCAACCTCTATATTGATGATGCCTTAATCGATTAATCGTTTTAATGTAAATAAGGAATGAATCTGACTTGGTGTTTATTCTTGGTTAAGAGCATTAATCGATGACGATAAACAAACAAACAAAACCAAGGGCATAATACACTACACTACACGGCTCATGTGAATGCTAATACTCTTGCTTTGGTCAATACATCAGAGGAGTTTTTTTTTTTTTTTTTTTTTTACCAGAAAGACTTCAAGGGAACATGATGATTCTGGCAGCACTACGTGAAGGGAATAAATGTCAGAATTTTAGGGAGCTCAGAGAGAAGAAATGAGAAGGTGTCTTCATCCAGACACATGGATCCACACATGCAAAGCACTTAAAAGAGCAAGACACGCTCTCTTCTGTGTTTGGACTAATGAAGACGAACAACCTGGACATTTATTATTCAGCAGGTGCCTTACCTTGCATATTTTAACCTCAGATCCACAAAGGAAATTATACTAACTGTTTAAAATGAGTGACAGTTTGTATAATGAGCCAATGTGTGCTGGTTATCCATTGGGGTTTCATCCCTCTTCATGGGATGATTGTGTGATGTTAGTGTTAGCTACATGAATTGCATCATGTGAGAGTTTTTTTCTGTAAAATAACCGAATTTAGCTCATACTATGACATAAATAACCATTTCCGCTGCATTACGAGTACAGCTAACAAATCGGGTAACAGCAAAATGATGCAGCCAAAAATAAAGATGATGTCATCATGTGCTTACCCCTCATGTTGTTCCAAACCTATATGACTTCTGCAGGACACAACAAAAAGATATTTTGAAGAACGCTGTTCCAAACAACATTGGATCCATTGACTTTCACTGTAATAACACTGATACATTTTTCAAAATATCCTTTTTTGAAGTTAGACAGGTTTTGAACGACATGAGGGTAAGTAAATGATGACAGAACATTCATTTTTGGGTGCACTATCTCTTTAACTATTTTTACATGCTGTCTTATAAACAATCATGTTTTTGGCATCCAATACAATAGATTTGTTTAGAAATATACTAAAGAATGGGCCAAATTAGTCCCAAATAGTAAACTTACAAGTATACTTCTAGTATACATTGAGATTAGTATACTTACTCCATAAAGTATATTTAAATATACTTGAACTTGAAGTATACTTATTTTTTGTAAGGAAACTTATCACAGCAGCCAGTGTAATTTATCACAGCAGCCAAGCAGCCATTTCTACAGATAAAGTATTGATTAAAAATCGCTCCATGTAATATTTGCATGTATTTCACTCATGAGAATATTTAAGAAGTTAGCTTAGCAACAGGTTTAGGGCCAGGCTCTATTTGTGTTCCTTTACAAAAATAAGGTTGTCTTGGCAACTAACTGAAATAACTACTAAAATTACTATAACTGAAACTAACATTAAAGTAATATAGAAATATATTATATATATATAAAAAAACTAATAAAAATGACAAAAGCACATAACTTAATTACTCAAACTTATGAAAACTAAAACTAAAATATGAATACATTATATAACACTTTAATACTCAATACTAAATGAACTCTTAATGGAACAGACTTTGCTTCAGGAACATTCCTGTGATGCCTATGCCTATTTTCTTCTGCTTTAAAGATCTAAGCTTTATCTCTGCAGCGAATGTTTATAACTTTTTGAAATTCAACATTAAATTCATGAAATTCTTGTAAAATACTTTATTTTAAAGAGCTGCTATCTTGTTTGATATTTTTAGGTGCTGTTTTAACATTCCATTACCAAGCTCTCTCTGTTTCACTGTCTGTCGTGCATCGTGATGTCATTGTCCTCAGCTTTGGGATCAGACCCTTAGCTATGCTGTGACTCATCCGTTCCTTTACAAACCTGCTGCCAAAGCATTTACTGCAATCTCAGTCCAAACAGAGCTTGCGAAGGTGCTCAACAGCATGCATCTGTCAAACGCCCTGTGCCAAATTATAGTATGCTCACTGTCTGTACATACCTCCCTCCCGACCATAATGGACGAAATGTAATAATGAGGAATCATTTGGAAAAGATACAAAAATCTCAGTGTACACAGGGAAGGAGAAATTGGTTTTGAAGGTGAGCAGGAGTAAATACGAGCCGCCGTTCCAAACCAACCCCCCCCCCCCCCCCCCTTCTCATTCTCTGATATGTAAATGTTTGCCAATAACAGTTTATTTTGGGTGTAGAGTCTCGTGAATTATAGATGACCATATGGGCTTGAATGGCTGACACTGCCTGCTGAAACACTGAAGGGATGAGCGAGACTGGACAGATGTCTCTAATTGAAACGGCTTTCCTCGTCTCCCATAAATTGTCAAAGTTAATCAAGCAATGCACGGCCAATTTTGTTTGTGGGTTAATTTTTTTCTTGGCTCAGTTTGTAAGACATCGCTCCAATTTGGGGTGGTTAAACATGAATTCACATAATGAAATGCTTCACAAAACATCTTCCTCCTTTGGCTGGTTGACTTAAGACTTTTCAGTTACTTAAAAACCCATTTTCCAAGTCCAAATGCAATACAGTTTGATATTAAATGTAGTCACACATTAAAGCTAAAGCATGAAGCTATTATCATATATAGTAGGATGGGAACTATCTGCTTCAGAATATATATAATCATAATTACTATATCATTTTCATATTTTGACCATTTTTTGTGCTACTCTTTTAGTCAGTATGAGGCATGCTTATTTAACTATTAATGGGATGTTTTGTTAAATGCAATATATTATTTCAGGCTAAAGTCACAGTTACAAGCAAACCAACGCCCTAGGCACATGGTGTTAAATAAAGCCATCAACATTTTCACTATTTTTCCACAAAAATGATCCTTTGTACTGATGAACAGCCTGATGGACAGTTTTCATTAGCAACTCGTATAATTAAGCGGGTTTAACTAATAGCAAATTCATCATAATACCCGCTGGCCATCAGCGACTGACAGGTTATTTCATTTAGCCCACTGTTTCATCTCATTTTTAGAGCGCCGTGGCAGTGACAACTAAATGATGTAGAAGAAATATATGTCAACAACTAGATATTACTGAATGCTGCTACATTAACTAAATAATTAGCAAAGTGTACCATGGCAATACCATGTTTTGACATTCGAAAGAATTCTTTGAAATGCTTTTTTTGTAAGAAGTGGTACAATATTGTGTTTTTTGGACATGGTACTACCTTAAAGTGCTGTAAATGTTGTAAATGAATATGCTAACAATTCAGCACCACACTATCTAAAGTGCCATGATATTACTTTCTGACATCCTCACTGTAGCAGTGTACTTTCATAGTACTTTTCTTATTGTAAATATGATATATTAAAAACAGTGATGGGAATAACGGCGTTATAAATAAACGGCGTTACTAACGAGAGAGACCGAGTGTGTCCGAGAACGCGCTCGACAGATACCGAATGTGTCCGAGCATAAATACTTTATTTATAAATAAATTACACATATCAGCATTTGAATAATCTCTGTAGCATATTGGTATCATATGCAATGTTTTAATTAGTTTATATAACATAAACTCCAAAATAACCTGCAGGGAACGTTCAAACATATTTGTTTGACGGTTGTGAGCACGTGCGGCAAACACGACTAGAATTTGGCTAAAATAACCTCTGATGATGACGTTCTCTGTAGGTTATAAAAATAAACCCCCAAAAGATTATATTGTATTATTATTATTTATGTTGATACATTGTTCAGTATTATATTGAAAGCACTTTTTGTTAAACTTACTATTGTGCGGAAGAAAATACTTCAAGTAGGCTATACAGAATGTCTACCAGTTGTAAAGGTGTGTGAGTTTTATCATTTTAATTATATGCACTAGTGTATGTGTATGTATATTTTTATTAGGCTACTATTTATTTATTACATTTCTTAAGAAGCATAATTTATTTTTAGACTTATTTGTTGGCCAGTTGTGGTCTGTGCAATAAATATTAAAAGTTCTAAACCATCTATTGTTTTATTGTTGCACTATAGTAATGATAATATTTTAATATTTAAGTTAATAGGTGTCTCTCACATTGTCCCACAGCAACATTAAAATAGTGTAGATTAGTGTACAATGTTTTATAATAATAAGATGTTCTATTTAGTGTCAATTTCATTAATTTAACATTTCATATTGGGGGTATCCAAGAAATTTCTTATATTTAAACTTTTTTTTTTTTTTTTTTTAAGTAACGCAATAGTTACTTTCCCTGGTAATTAGTTACTTTTGTAATGATGTAATTCAGTTACTAACGCAGTTACTTTTTGTGAGAAGTAACTAGTAACTATAACTAATTACTTTTTTTAAGTAACTTGCCCAACACTGATTAAAAACAGGGCTTCTCACAGAATATAAAAATAAATAGTCATTTGTGTGATCGAGGTGATGAGGTGAAAGAAGCCCAACATTTGACTTTTTAGAATTTTAGAACACTATTTGGAATCCTTGTTGTTTCAGTACTCACAAGCGATGATGTTGCCGTAGCGATTCTTGTTGCGGTTCTCGTCCTTCTTGGCAGTTTCCCATGGGGCCGTTTGTCCCTCAGCCAGACCCTGGAATCAAATCAAAAATACTTTCAAATCCAAATGTTCATCCATTACAGAGACTGTGTATACATACACAAATATAACTAAAAGACATGTTAGAAGTGAAACTTTTCACACTTTGAGATGTTTTTCTGAAATAGCAGGTCAGGTTAGGTGACTATTTTTCCTTGATATCACTGAAAGACTCTTGAGTGTGGAAGAGTCCGGTAATTGTAGACTCATTCTTTTGCCTTGGGGCAAAGACAAGACTCTGAAATTTCAGACAAGAGTGCTGAATGGTGGCCACTTAAAGCTGTAGTCCAATCTTCATCCTGTCCACCACACACACAAGACAAGCCATTTACTGTGACAGATCAAGAGAAACAACCGTGGTCTGTGTCTGCATTAAAGAAAGACTTCATGGACAATGTGATTCAAAACAAGCACATTGTAAAGATGAATTTGAGGGTTGATGCCGCAGTTAACCGAAGGCCTGTGAAATAGCAGAAACAGAGATTCGGACGAAGATAAGAGTTCGTTCGCAGAGCTCATGATGTGTCTCTTTTCTTTGCTTATGTTTTTCACATTTAATTCATGGTAAAACAATATAAAAATTATGAAAATTCACTGGAAGGTTTCCATAATTGATAATGTTATTGACATGAGCTCACATACTGCCAGTCAAAGAACTCATTATAAATTCATTGCCAGTTTGTATAATTAAGCGAGTTTAATAGCAAATTCATAATAATATAACATCCAAGATATTTAATTTGGCCCACTGTTTCATACTGACAACTATATCTTTTAGGAAAATCACATAGTGAATTGTGCTGCTGCATTAATAAAAAAGTAATACTAAATAAATGAAAATGAAAGTATTAAAATAAAAAATATATATAATAGATCAAAATTCAAAGATCACACAAAAAATTTATATTTTTGTATATAACATTCTTATATAAAATGTTATCATTTTTTTAATAACATAGATAAAAATATCTATTTTTGTTCTCTTTTCATAGAGTGGATTTTACAGATTGTTTTGGTTGGGTGAATCAATCTGCATCAGATGGGGTCATGTATGTAGAAGAAATGTTTCTCCCTCCCAAGGCTGTATGATGCATCCCATCTGGAACTAGTGAAGCATCGAAGCCTGAACATAAAGACCGTATCATCTCTGCTGTACTGTTCCTTCACGTGCATTAAACATGATCTGGCACCTGTGAAAATCCAAACCTTACAAAACCTCATTTTTGTTGAACCTCTCTTTCATGTGTGAAATAAACATGATCTGGCAACCCTTCCAATAAATCAGTCACATTCCACTGCAGGGAAACTGGGATCTGGCAACTCTGTCCATGGTCTCTTTATAACCACGGTACATTAAGGGTAACTGAGTCAGTTATAGCCAAACTCTCTGTCTGTCTGTCAGAATGTCATGCTAAAACTGTTTGAGGGCTTCTTAAATGATACATTTTGAGACATCTGGTGAGAATCGCTACACAAAAGGCCTTAAACCTTTGTCTTCTGGTAGTGAGCCAAACTTATTCTTCATTTGTTCTGTACTGGATTTCTCATGCAACCGCCAAAAATGTACTCACTGGAGCCTCTCTCGTCTTGTGATCTTCTGTTTTTGACACTATTAAAGGTGGGATCAGTAGTTTTTGAAAAACACGTTTGAAAACTGTGTCGGGCCGAGTACCAAAACACACTTGTAACCAATCAGCAGTAAGGGGCGTGTCTGCTAATGATGGGGAGGAGAGAGCGCTCAGTGCACACAGCACAGACATTAGATGAACCACTACAGAAAGAGAGAGAAGGCAGATAATATTAAAAAAAAGAAGCTTATGATCAGGCAAGAGGTAGAACTCGTGTTAATATCAGAGAAGCTTGAGAGAACTCAAGGAGCGGAAAGGCCAAACATCGGACGCCGAGTTTGCTTTATTTCTTCTCGATAGGCGAGTAATATTGTTTAGCTTTGTTTCACAGAAATAATATATGCTGGCCATTGCTTGAATATGCTTGTGTGTCATCTTTGCTTGTTTTTTTCATTTGCGATCTTATTGTCATTCGCTTCAGCTATGAAAAAGACACATTCATTTCCACACCATATAAGCCTGGAGCGTCTAAACCTCCTCCACTGTGTGTTTCACGCGTCGGCTCCCAAAGTGTGTCTGAAAAGTAAGATAATATACTCCTAATATATGTTTGTTTCCTTTGGTTACTCATTTAGTGATCAATATAACCCCCTAATCTTGTTATAGTTGTAATATATTCGTTACTATGACTGTCATGCTCGTGCTATCGAGTTGATCATGATTAACTTTGTGTTTTTGGGATGGGTGTTGAGCATTGTTTTCCACGTGAAACGGAGCTGAACCATTGATGCGTTAAAACACGTATTACTACCAAAACACATTCGACATGGATTACCATAGTAACACACTGCTTTCACTGATTGATGACATCATACCCTCGGCTGGCAGGTACAGCAGATTCCGCCATAGTCGTTGCCTGGGTTACGGTCGCGTATGTAAGAGTGGGGCGGAGCTATCGAATTAGGGGCGAGATCCTTTTGGGGTAGTATAGGGGCGTGTTAGTTTTGGTGATTTCAAATATCAACATTGGCCAAAAGTGTTTTTCAAAAACTACTGATCCCACCTTTAATACTTCATAGAAGTGACGAAAAGACAGGGAACAAAAAACAAACAAACCGCCTTTACTATGTGTGTGGGCACACAGACAGCAGACAAACTGTTAGACCTCTTCCAACCCCACATGACAACCATCATCTTCATCTCCAATACCAAACATTTCATAACCCTTCCACACTTTCTACTGTTCATCACTTTGTTATGTTGTTATCTAATGCAATGCCATTCACACATTAAATGTGTCTTAAATGTTGAAATACTTTATGGGACCACTGTAACCTTCTCCATTTTTTAACGTACCATTAACTACTCGCTTTTTCTTCTCTCTCTAACATGAGCACAGATGCAGGATCACACATCTGTCAGGCTGAGATTAATGATGCGATTGTGCTGACATACACACACAGGTGGCCATCATCAGCTTTTACCAACATGATCAGATCTGCATCATTCACTCCCTGTCCATCATATCTCATCCGTACCCTCTCCATCCCTTCTCAACACTCTCTCTCTCTCTCTCTCTCTCTCTCTCTCTATATATATATATATATATATAGACACAGTTAAAACACATAAAACTTTCAGAACAAAATATTTTTTTAAATGACTGATATAGCCACTTGATATATTAATAACTGGGAAAATTATTTTGAACAACAGCCAATAATTTTAACTAATAATATGTTATTAATTAAATTCATTCAATTAATAAAAAAAATTTTATATGAACTTAAATTAAATTAACTTAAAATATTAAATTAAATCAAATGAGTCAGATTGTCTACTGATGAATCATAAAGTCCAGATTCAATGCATTTTATAACACCTATCTGTCATGTGAGTGGATTTTAATTCATTAGCTAAACAGCTCATCGCTCTATTTTAGAGTGAAGGCAAAGTTAAATTATTGAGTAGCAGCAACATTAAAATCTCATTTACAGTAAAAAAACCCCAGCTCTAAATTCACAGTAAAACATGCAATATGGGAAATGCAGTATTTGCCCCTAATGTGCTCTCGCTCATATCAGCCAGTCACAAGCCAGTAAGCAAACACTCCATTCAACTCAGTGTAAATGTATTGAGTTTCTCCTCCTTCACTGCATATAGGAAAAATGACTTATTTCTGAGGCAAGGGTAGAGATGGGCTGATGCAAAAAGCTGCCAACTTCATTTGCAGGAGCCTGAGAGGAACTTGTGAGGCAAATCAGGTTAGAAGAGAGAGGCGATAACAAAAAGGCGTTATAAAAACGTCTGCCTTGATGAATGACCCTTTAAACAAGGAGGCACGAGCTCTGGTGCTATCAGACTGCCTATGACAGGCATGAGCTGCCAGCAATACATCTATCTCACGTTTACCTCTACACTTCGGACGGCCCAAAACAGCCTATATAGGCTAGTCCCATTCCAATTGTGAAATTAGGCTAGACCTATCCTAACTCTTAATAATCAAGTGATCCTGAGAAAGAGAAGAGGTTAGGGCTGACCTCTTTCTAGATCTCCTTGGCTAGATTTCTTTATTTGTGAAAATGTAAATTGGACAAAATATATATACAGATCAGGTGCCGCAATTTTGATATGCATTCTGTTGTCTCCGAATAGTAAATCAGATGTATGACAGACATTTCTTCTTTAAAAATCCAATATCTTTGCCCTTTTAAAGATGCTCTCAATCCAGGTGATTGAAAATTTGGACGCAGAGAGCATTCCCACTTTAATTCAATGATATCTATTGTTGCCAGAGCTATCCATCAAGACTGGGTCTGAATACACAATAATAAGCAAAATATGATTTATACACTTACTCAAATAAATTTCTCTGCTGAATCATGTTTATACACTCTTTTGATAGCCTACCTAAGACTATACCTACATTATTAAGCATGCTCAGAATAACTGATTCCAGACAATAAAATTCTGAATATGTTTACAAGCCAAAATATTCAGAACATGCCAACACTGCTTTCACTAATAATCTAATAAGTATGATCATACTACAATAGTTACTACATGACAACCATTTCTCTCATCTTGGAGGGCAAAAGGATAAAAAATTTCAAATAGTTATTTTTCAAGAAACACAAATTACTCAAATTAAAGGAACATATGGCCCCAAAAATGCAGAATTGTGCATCCTCGCATCCTCGCTTTCACTCATCCTCGCATCTTTATGGTCTGTTTGTCAAAAAAAAAACTACTTCATAGCTTCAGAAGACTTATATAGCTCAATATAATTTTTTTAAGGTGCTTTATTTGATGCTTTAAAGCTCCACTCCCCATTCATTTTAATTGCATGGACAAGAGCGGACAGATATCTCAAGCTTGTGTTTCACAGAAGAAAGAAAGCGCTTAGAATGACACAAGGGTGAGTAAATGATTACAGAATTATAATTTTGAAACTGGAACTCACACAAAGCAGCTAATTCAAAGCCACAACTGGAAGGAAATAGATTTAGAGGAAAAATAAATGACCTTATCCTTCCTCGAGTGCAATTCAAGTTCTAAACAAAATGACAGAGCCACAACAATGCCAATGCACGCTTTCCAATCATAAAACAGTTTACGCTATTGAAACATCTGCAACTTAATAATGGAGAAAATCCACACACAAAATTTTTATTTTCAAATGACAAGGAGACAATCTAACAGATGCAGTTTTTATGTTGGTGACCTTAGTGAATAAGCAAAGGAATTCTGTATTTGTTTTATTAAAGTGAACCGATCATTTGTAGAGACTGCAGACATAAGTTATCCTTCAAACTCGAGGTTGGCGTGCTTTTTTAAAAACTAGAGTATGACATGCTATTGACACAAAGGTCTTTGCATATTCCTACCCATACAAGTTTAGATAGTGAAAGATAATTGGTTTTATTGTCACGGGGATTGATGTTTTGTGAACCACTGTGTGGGCAGATTTTTCCTAGATGAGCTTCGTATCTCACGTGACCTTTTCTGAACAAAATGCCAGTATGTCATAGAGATCCACAGGCCTGCTTCTTTTAATAAGCACAGAGGCACTTTAATTAGTTATTCAAATGTTTTGGAAATAAAACAATATGAAAAAACACACAAGAATCTGGCAAACATGATTTAAAAAACAAAACAAGTATTTTAATAACCCCCTAAATAAAACAGTTTTAAGATTCATTTCACATCAATTTTCTTTGGGTTCACTGTGCATACAGAGGCAAAAACAAATTTCATAGTTGCACGGCTGTTATAATTACCACAGAGAGGCTTGGTCTAACAAATTCAGTGTATTCACTTTTATATTGTTTTTGAACATAATCATGTGTCCACAGTGTGTGTACACAGTCACCCTATGGTGGTAACAATTCATCCACTCCGTTTGTTATTTTCCCCATGAATCTGAAACAGTGTCTCAAAATGAGACGTTCAGGAATGTGCTCCAATGTGATGTCACATCGCACAGGCCCCGCCCACGACTGGCGACAGAATCTGCCCTATTAGCTTAGCTCCTCCCCTGAGTGAGCTCTACACAGTCCGTCATGTTTATCTCCTTGCCAGAGCATTTAACAGCAACATTGCATCCAGATAATACACTTTCATGATGATGAAGAACTGCAATGTCAGGTAATGGAGTGAGAGGTTAACCTCAAAAAAACCTATTTAATTAGTTTTGGCAGAGTATCCGAGGCACAAGCTGTAAAGGCACAGCGCTATTCTGGATAGGGGGCGGGGAGCAGCAGCTCATTTGCATTTAAAGATACATGCACAAAAACAGTATGTTTTGCTTCTACTAAAAAATGGAGATGGTCCTCACTGCAGAACATGAAATCCACGGGGAGGAGTCGGATCTAGATCCAACTCCTCCCACCTTACATATACCTAAACCTACCCATCTCCACCCCCTGATCCCTAAACCTACCCATCTCCACCCCTTAATCCCTAAACCCACCCCTAAACCTACCAATCTCCACCCCTTTATCTGGATCCAACTCCGCCCCCCGGATCTCGTGTTCTGCATTGAGGTGCTACTGAAAAAATGGGCATTTACAACATGATATAATAAATGATCTGTGGGGTATTTTTTTTTTTGCTGAAATTTCACAGACACATTATGGGGACACCTGAGACTTATATTAAATCTTGTAAAAAGGGGCATTTAAAACGTAAGCAAATGATGTTTTGAGAGCTACAGCAGAGAAAGATTTTCAGCAATGTCTCACATAAAGATATTTTATGGCTTCATTCATGCATCATTATAAGACTTAATGCAAATCATTGTCAATATTCTTTAACCTACTCTTGTGTTCAGGGAAGAAAGAAAGCAATATTGAAAGTTTCATTCTCGTTGATGTCCATCACTCAAGCTCAGCACACAGATTTCGTTCTTACCTCGTACTCCTCTTTAAACCCGTAACCCTGCCCACACTTCATCTGGGTGATGTGTTGGAGTAAGTCTGCCACTCTGATGGCCGGTTGGAACTGGCCGGCCTGGTAGGACATCTCGACTGACTCACAGCCTCCATATGGGTATGTCTGGATGGTCATCGAGGGCTGGGACATCTCACTGTGGCTGCCATCTGTGGAGGAACAATTCAAAATCCTTGAGTATCCATCACCAATGTCCGATTGCTGGTTTTATCCCCGAACCATGAGCAAGGCACCGATCCCTGGGTTGCACTTCCCTTTATTTATGGCATAAAGCAATGTACAGGCTCTACCAGCCCTGGTTATTTTATGTAGTGTAAAGTTACCTTAGAGCAGTGTGTTTAATTTACTATTTATCTTGAAAAGGCATAATTCATTTTTACAACCTGTTGGATTTACAATCTCCCACGTATGTTACAATCTATAAATGTAAAAGCCTTAGGCAAACTAACTAGAAAATGTGCAGGTTGAACTGCTATAATTAAAAGTGGATATCTGTTTCAGACCATCTGAAAATCAAATTGGATTATTTAAATTTTTCCTACTGCTACTAATATTATAAATATTTAAATATTATAAATATAATTTTTTTTAAATATAATAAATGTTTTTTTCTGCACATGTATATAATCCCTATACAGAAAAAAAACAAAAACAACATCTGTACCATTTTAAATGTGTATAATAGGCTTGCTGCAGTCGTCTGTGTTATCGGTGTCAAACGGTTTTCGGCTGTACACCAATTACATTACTTGCCAACCACAACACTGGCCCCCACTGCCTTTTTGATTTTTTTTTATAGAAATAAAAAGCATTTAATTCAGTTGGACAACGGACACTACAATTATAAACTAAAAGCGTCTGCTTTGCTCCATTCAGCAGGAGCTGCAGGGTCACAGCACCGTTCAGCAGGAGTCAGATTTCACTTATCACGTGACGAGAGTAAAGAGAGATGACTGACAAGACAATGACAGAGGATTCTGTGTGCAAAAGATCCTGAGCGTTACTGACAAATATCTTATCTTGTAAAATGTGCAGTCAGTACCGCCGCGTGATACCTATGCATGATCATGAATTCGAAAGCGAATGTGAATAGCGAGCACGCATTCAAAAGCGATTGCAATACCCCGCATATTGATAGCAGCTCCCTGATGCCCGCAAATTATAGGCCTATACACAGAGTATGCATGATTGTGAAATAGAATGCAAAAGTGAAAAGCGAGCGCATACCCAGTGTTATCGATAAATACCGGTGTTGTCGCAAGTTGGCCAGAGGGGAACTGGTTTCTCCCAAGGTTTTTTCTCCATTCTGTCACCTGATGGAGTTTGGGTTCCTTGCCTCTGTCGCCTCTGGCTTGCTTAGTTGGGGACACTTAATATTCAACCATATTGATCTGACACTGTTGAATGAGAACTGAACTGAGCTTGACAATGACATCATTTTTTGCAGAATTGCTTTATAGATGAAATTAACTGATTTAATAATTGATGATCTTTACAACGGAACTGAATAAACACTGAACTGACTTCAGCTGAACAACAGCTGAAATGCATTATTTTCCTGTTATCACTGTGAAGCTGCTTTGAAACAATCTGTATTGTATAAAGCGCTATTGAAATAAAGGTGACTTGACTTGATTTAATTTAAAAAAATGTCCTCACAGTGACATCCCTAGTGTATACTTAATTTCATATATAACTTTTAGGAGTATGCTAGCTTATAGATGAGCATAAAGCAAACAGACGTGGACTAAAATACACAAAACATAATTTTGTTTTTATGGGGTTTGATTAACCTAGCCAATCACAGCATACAGATGCCACAAATTCTGTAGAACAAAAAAAAAAAAAAAAACTTTTTCAAAAAGAAAACAAAGAAAAAACAAATATTTGCAATCTAGGATATCATGTTGCTCTCAAAAAGAGCACAGCTTTGTTTACTGTGCACTAATACCTCTCAATCAAGACCAAACCCGTGAAATCTCAGCTAAGACCTAGACTACTGTGAGCTATCTCTGCTTCATTCAATCACAGACTTCAGTGAGCATTTATGGATGACAATATACTGAGATGCAGACAGTCCGTCATTGCAAACTCTTTTATTAGGATAAGACTGGGAAGTAGTTTATTGATGTTAATGAGTTCATTAACTAGAGGAACGGGGGAAGCAACTGATAGAGATTTTTTTCATTTGGCCTCCTTTAACCAGATAAAGCATAATTTAGATGCATAAAGGGATGGAATATCACTCAACAAATTATTAATGTGGCTATTTGCATCTTAATCGCCTTGAAAATTCATTATACACTTAAAGTAATTCTGGGGCTGAAAAATTTATAATCCACACCAAACATCTACGCTTTCGACATGGCAAAATATGAGTAATTTTGCATGACGTGTTAGTGCCATTGCATTTCTAGCGCCAGAAGCAAAAAGTTGAAAGTATTAGCGAAGACGGTGCATTATGAAGAAAACGATTATGCCAGAATCATAGCTTCAGGAGGGTCTTTTTAAAGGGCACAAAAAAATAACCAGCAAAGAGATGCTGAGACTGCTCAATGAAACTGAACAAGTTCACAACCGGCACACACAAAACATCTCTGACTGACTGATCAGTGCACTTTGACGTTTGTTAAGCCTTCAAAACATACTGTACATAGGCAGCTACTGAGTAATGCAGCAAAGAGTTCCAGTTCCCGTTGACTTGACAACGTATGGACAAAAAATACAATGGAAGTCAATTGGAACCAATCTAAAACTGTTTGGTTACCAGCATTCTTCAAAATATCTTCTTTTACATTCCATAGAAGAGAGAAAGTCATACAGGTTTGGAATGAAAGGAGGGTGAGTAAATGATGACATAATTGTCTAACTATCCCTTTAAGTTAGTTATTTAAGTTAGTTATTTACAGAGACCAATAATTTTTCAGATATTCACACTTTTCCAACAATAAATGGTCCAGTGGATCTCTAAAGAACAATGCAATCACACCAAGCCAACAACTAAACCCAACAGCCTCAAGTGAGAAAAGCATAGCATTTTAACCTTGAAAGAAAGACATTACTCAAGTAAGACATTGGTGTATTACTCAGTAGCTGCCTACAGTATGTACAGTATGTTTTGTAGCAAAAAATTAAATAAATGTTCAAATTAATGTCTATAAACACTATTGTGCACAAAACCATGATACTTACACATTCCAAGTCATGAATATTTATTTTGGACTAGGCAAATTCAAATGGGAAAATATGTGCTTATGACTTACAGTAGATGGTAACATACAAACAGTAAAAGAGAAAAAAAGTGTGCGATAGAGAAGTATACACTGGAGACTAAGGTCACTCAATTTACTGCCCCTCCTTCTGCCTTTCTCCTATCAATTTTTTCTTAATTAATTATTCATATGTTTTTGTCTCAGCAGCATGAAGCGAATCCCAAAGTGCCGGCCCAGTGGGTGTATTATGTTGTTAAAACGCGAATATAATATCGAAGAACTCCTGCTCTAGAAACAAAAGGTCAGCTGCACATTGTAGGTGATCTTATATATCAGACAAGTTAACAGTTTATGGAAAAACTGTTAGGTTTTGTAGTTTTGAATCTATAGAATGAAGAGTTCTGACAGTTGATACAGTACAGTACAAATTAAACTAAACCATTAGCATATTCTACTGTGAGGTCATATGGGATTTGTTTAGTCCTACAAACACCTTAAGATGATGGGAACATAAAACCATGTCAAAAAACCCATATTGAAAAACAATATAAATACTAAACAATACTCTTATATACGTCATTCCTTAAAGATAAAGTGCGTAGTTTCTGCACCAAATAATAAATTGATTTTTACATTTTCTGAATTTTTTTTATTCATTAATAATGTTTTACATTGAAAAAAGTCACATCTTTATTTGTGTGAAAATTGTGATAAATGACAAACAGCAGAATGTGACTTATCTGCATGGGTAACCACTATCCATGTGCATGAAAGTACACAAAAGAATATTTCTTTCTATTACATTCCTTTTTCGGACAATAGCGATATTCATACAGGCATAGCGAGATGTGATTCATACAGGCCCAAATTGCATTTGGAGATCTTATATTTACTCTATTTCTCTACAAGATCAAAATTTTGTTCTAATATATTGCACATCTGCACATCTTCTCTTTGTAACACATTGCTCTCTCTGCATTCCTCACAGTTGCAAAACATAGGTTTGAAATGATAAAACAATATAAATACTGTTCAGAATGAATGCAAAAACAAAAAGGTAGCAAGAGATTGTGTGGTTTTGAAACTACTCATGCATTTAATGCACATGCTACGCAACTCAATATTACAATGTGTGTATTGGACTATATTATTAAGCATACTACAGTTCATGTTATATATCAAGTGAAAGAGAGAGAGAAAGATGCATGCCAACTAATCTCCTTAAAGAGGTAATTTTCTCATTTCTGTCCTGTTCCATCCCATAATGGCTTCTTTCATTTGAGCATGAACTCTTTGTGGCCACAGCATAATGTGCATTCAGATGTAAACAGCTAAAATGACATTAAAGCTCAATTATCGGCATGCACAATTACATTATGATAAACTACTATGGTGTTTGCCATTAACAATAATTACCTATTGTTTATCACAATAAAGCACAGGTGACTAAATAATGACATTGCAAATTACTTTCAGATGTCATATGTGAATGGGTCTGCTCTATAAAATATGAGTATATGTACACAGTGCTGTCAGGTAAAAAGAAATTAAAGTCATTATTATTATTTGCAAAAGATTATAAAAAGCTTTACCACAGGCATTGTTGCATCACATAAAATATGCAATATGAGGCTTTGTTATTGCTAACTTTTTGTCCTTGGCTACAAATACATGTCAACAATGGATGTCTCGTTTGTGTCTATTTTTTATTTTTAAGACACTCCATTAAGTCTTGCGAGCTCTAAAAGAGCAACCTGAGCAATGTTATTACGCTGAATGCCATTACGCTGAGTTACGCTGGAGTTGTCAGGCTAACCAGCAGAATCAAGCCCGTCCCATAGCGGGTTATCCATTTCCCGGCTCTAAAACTATTGTTTCTCCATGAAACAGAACCCTTGTGTCTCTCTCTCTCCGTTCCCATTTCTGTTCCTCCATTCTGTTTTTTTTTTTTTCAGTTTCCATCGATCCTACAGATACACTCCACTACAACATCTAAATCTTTCACTCTTTATCTTGCTCTAATACACTGCACATGCCCTTTTTCTCTACCATTATCCTCTCTTTCTAACACAATGTCCTCTCTCTCAGGTGCAAAAAAATTTTCACCATTGGACTATACTCATCAGATGCATTGATGATCATCATCTCAGCGTGGTTTACTGGAGAAATGATTTTAGGAAACAGTCGGCTCGAGTCCTCCCTGACAGTTCCTGTATGTGATTACCAGGGCTTTCATCCCGCAACATGATCGATAGCCTGTAAATGAACTGGAAGCCTCACATAATAGGCAGGTTTATAAATGATTAGGGACCGCCAGTCTTTCTCGACCTCGTAATCTCAGCGACATCATTTCGGCAGGGAGCATCTCCAGAACAGAAATATGACCGTCTCCGCTCGGAGCGAGTGGTGGTGTCTGTAAAACACAATGAAAAGGCCTTCTTCCTCATTTATTGCCCCATTCTTTTATCTACACTAGTGGCTGTATTTCCTGCTATCTTCTCTCCATCTCACTATCTTTACCCTCCACTCGATTTCACCTTTTCAATTCTTCTTTACACAATCCCTTCTTATTACAGTGATTGTTACACTAATCCATTCAACCATTGTTTTGTAGATACTCTCAATCTTAGGTGTGCTATCTATTCCTTTTTAAATAAACGTTTTTACTTTAAATTTTTTTAAGCAATTCAACAATAGAGTCAACATGCATTTGAAACACATTTTACTGCCGTGACATGATATTCAATAGGGAAAAAGCAGGTCAAGACATAATTTTACCCAACAGAATCACCTGAAATAGAAAGTCATTTCATATGCAAAGGCACTTTATTTTGAACAACATGCACTGATGGATTGCATGTGCACAATAAAACTAGGAGCGTGTTTTAAGAAAGCAAATTGCATGTTGATATTAAAATTTGAATTTGTTTTAAACTGTATCTTACTGACAATGATTACATCATTCTAATTTGTACCTTCTGATTTGTGATTGGTCATTTCTTCTTTTCTATTTAATCATCTACAGCAAAGACTTCAGATAAACACAGAATAAATCCTGCCCTCTGAATAAAAGAGCCAATCGCTGATTGGTAAAGTCATTGAGCCTCTGGATCAGAGGTGCGTGTTTAGAGACCCCTGATCCAGCCTGAATTTTTTATTTATTTTTTGTCATTATTTGAGCATTTTGAAACAAAATTTATGAGACAGTTGTTGTCAGATTAAAAGTAAGCTTTGGAGAATTTGATGTTTCCCATTTCAATTAAATATAAGCTGTACTTGCATGACTGAAATAGCTGCCCGAGAGGCGTTTCAAAGATGGCCGCTGAGTGAAATGACTTGCCTTAAAGGGAATTTGTCTTGAGCCACAAAGACAGTTTTGTATTATGTGTTGATTCCTGTGCACAGCAATACACGAGCAACATACACTGAAAACACTATATATAGTACCATTCAAAAGTTCAGGGTCAGTGAGATTTAAAAAAAAATTTTTCAAGACTTGTACTTTGTTACAAAAAATGATATTTTAAATAAATGCTGTTCTTTTTAACTTTCCTGACGTTCCTTAACTTTCACAGAATCCTGAAAAAAATATATCATGGTTTCCACAAAAATATGAAGCAGCACAACGGTTTTCAACATTGATAATAATAAGAAATGTTTCTTGAGCAGCAAATCATCATATTAGAATGATTCCTGAAGGATCATGTGACACTGAAGACTGGAGTAATGATGATGAAAATTCAGCTTTGCAATCCGAGGAATATATGACATTTCAATATATACTAAAATTGAAAACAGTTATTTCAAACTAAAATAATATTTCACAATATTACTGTTTATACTGTATTTTTGACCAGATAAATGCAGCCTTGGTAAGAATAAGAGACTTCTTAAAAAAACTGTTAAAAGAATCTTACAGACCACAAACATTTGAACGGTAGTGGATAAACAATAGACAATATATCATATTTATACAGAATTAAAGACTAAAATCTAAATATACAAACAGCTTCAACACTACTTTGGCTTGCGATTGCCAAGTATTTTCTTTAGCATATCTTCTGACGTCACAGAGTTCCACTCTAACTCGTATTCTTTTCCTCTGATCCATTCCTTTCTTCCTCCAATAACTCCCTCTCATTGAAGTTCATCTCTCATCCTCCATCACTCCCTACTGCGCTCCCTCAATCTCAGATTTTCTACTCTTATGTTATTTGTTTGATCATCCCTCTGCATCACTGGGTCAGGTTGGGATGAATCTCTCATACAAGAGCTATGAATGTAAAAGTATATTCCACGTCCAGTTTCCAAATATCTCAGTCCAAATGTATTGCTCCAGTTGATAAATGCCAAAATCAACTACACAAGTGCTTGATGGTTTTTCCCCACTTTGCTCTCTCTCTCTCTCTTCCTTTAAAACATCACCTGTGTGATCATCTTGCACTAAGCAAGCCGTCTCCACCTTCATAACCTCTGTAAATACGTTTATTCTCAGTGGTTTATTGGCGTTGAGTGCGTTTGTGTATGGGGGAGTCACAGTCTCCACTGCTGAATGTATCCGAAACCGAGAGTTTTCAAACTCCTACTAGAAGCTGTCTGGATCAGAGGTGCGTGTTTAGAGACCCCTGCATCTGAGCCTTTTTAGAGTGAACCTTTGAAATGAGCTTTCGGACTGACTTTAAGCCCCGAGCCCACAAAGATATCTATCAGAAATCCCTTTTGAAAAGCTGCCTGTAAACGCTTTCAATATCTCCTGAAGAATGAGTAAAGGATGAAGCTTTCCGTGACCAGGAAAAACTTGAAAATGTCAGCAGTCGAGCTGAAATACTGTAGTTTACTGTAGCTACTAAAGTGAGTCCCTGGTATGTTTTCATTCATCAGACGTTAGTCAGTGAAGGCCACGTAAAATGGCGGGTTATTGCTATAAATTTGAGACATTGTTGAAATCCAATAGTTTGATTTTACAATTCAGAAAATGTTGTAAACTGCTACTTTGCAAATGTCTCTCAAAGCTTTCAACGAATCAAGTGCTGCTGAGATTAACTGGAAATGATAAATAATGATGAAAAATAGTGATGACTCGAAACACAAGAAGGAAACCATGCAAGAAGGCAAGCAAGAAAGCTAGAAAGGAAGAAAACACGAAAACATACAAATAAATGTTCAAATGAAAAACAAAAGATAGAATGAAAGGATGGATGGAAAGAAAGAGGGAAGGAAGGAAGAACAATTGAATTAAAAAAGAATGTCAGAAAGGAAGGAAGCAAGGAAGGAAGGAAGGACAAATAAACAAATACATTAACAAATGAATAAAAGAAGAAAGACAAAAAGGAAAGAATAGAAGAAAGGAAGGGACGAATGAACAAAAAAGAAATAATAGAAGAAAGAAAGAAAGAAAGAAAGAAAGAAAGAAGGAAAGAAAGAAAGAACGAACGAAAGAAAGAAAGAAGGAAAGAAGGACAAAAGAACACAAATGAGTGAATGAAAGAACAAACAAACAAACAACAAAAGAACAAGAAAAAACAAAAGAATCAATAATTAAAAGGAGAAAAATGAATTAATAAATGAAGAAGTTAATGAAAGAACTAAGGAGGAAAGAACAGAAGAAATGAAGGATGGATATGTGTGTATTATAAGCTATTGCCATTGGCTGTGAAACGGTCAAACTGTCTTTGAAAAGACACATTTGTGTGTGTGCTTGTGTGCTTGTTTGTGTGTGTTTGTGTGAGCGTGCAAAACCCTGTCACACACCAATCTGCCAAATCTGAAAATTAGCATTCCGACAGCTAACGATCCGATTCAAATCACTTTCCACACATTGGGATATAAACATAGACTTTGTTTGAACTGACAGAGGGCTTTCATTCCTGTAATCTTGCTCAGCGTGGGACGGAGGCATCAGCGTGAGGAGGACGCCGCTGACTCTACTTAAACCACATTAGCTGCCGCAAAATTACAAGCTGCAATTAGTTTGATCGGATGGGAGCAAAAGTCTACAGCGCCTGCTTTTGACTTCAAAGGTCAATGTTATGATCTTTCATCATCTAAACCCATACTTTATGACTCAGAGAGATTTTTCACAGATACACACGCAGGTTTGGAATGGAACTGGTGATTCACCTATGAATATTCATATTGTCTAAGATCAGCTTCCTCCTACATTCAGATCAAAAGTTACAGAAGTAAGGGTTTAACATCTATAGAACTGAACAGCGTGATTTATAATAAGTAGAGGAGGAAAAGTCTCTTACCTATAGATGCTGTGGCAGGGACTGGCTCCTTAGAAACTGTAATTAAAAACAGAATACAACTGAAACCCAATTTTTGCTTTGACACAAATGCCACACAGTTATTGTTGTAGAGTATTGTTCTGAGATATTGAGCCAGATTTACTGAACAGGGCAAATTAGTGTGAGAGGGCAATCCCATTAAAGCACAGATGGAAGTGGAAAGTTCTGCGTGTGATCTACTGACGACGTGCAAATTAAAGACCACAGTCACAGCTGGATCATTTCCATAATGGAAAACGCAATCTACCAAGAGTAGCGCAAATTAGCGTCTGGTTTAAGACATGCTTTTTTTGGGTGGTAAATAATGGCGCAAATACTAGTAAATTGACTAGCGCAAACCTTAGTAAATCACCTAGCATGAGTCAGCATACTCTCCTCCTCCCATAAATTTTGCATCTGAAAGGGAAACTTACGGTGGCCCAGTAGTGCACACCACAACGAAATCAAGCCGCAACACAACGGAATTGCTCCCGACCACTAGGGGCTCTCGGAGCGCGGTAAAGTTTTTCTTGCCACTGTTCTATAGAGTCGGCAGTCTTACAAAGATATCAATACCACGATTACTTTTAACAGTATGTAACCATTGTATATCGACATGAAATATTAATTTAAAATCACTTATGTGCATTATAGCTTATTTATACTCGAGAATGCTTTGACACACTACAACGGTGCATGATGCCTAAGGTAACGTCTGCCAATTCCACCAAGTGGTTAAAATGTATAATTTGTATTAATTAAAATTACTTTTGTCCAAATTCTTGGTTGTATTGGTAAGACTGACTTACTACCGGTGACATTTTGCCAATACCTCCCTTCATGTATTTACAGTAAACAATTAATTTCAGGAAAAATTACTGTATTTCACGTAAAGAGTTTTTTCCATGTTCCAATGGTTTAAACATGGTAAACTGCATTAAACGTTCTGCATTCCTACTGGAAACTGAAGGCATAATAAAATTAGCCTAAATATTTAATAAAGTAACATAAAAGTGGTAGGAGAGCTTCTGCAGTTCTGCAGCTCTTTCTGTGATGGCACTGCTGATACATTGTAGGGTTCAAACCCACAACATTTTGGTTACCAGTCCAGATATTTAACTACTATGCCTCATGAACGCAGTCAACACAGAATGCTACATACCTGAGTAGTAAGAGTTGAGGAGGGTTTTGCTCTGGAGGCCTTTACCCTGGATGGAGAAGGAGCATGGAGAAGAGGAGGCTGGGAAAGAGAGAGGAGAGCACTTAGACAATTGCTTTACATCCACCACATCATGTCTAGATTAATAGCAGTGCTGCGTTGTGACAATATCAGTAATACCAGAATACTGGATTATTAGGTCATTTTCTGCAAAGGAGACATCTCACTAATAAACTGCATCATGCTGTAGTCAGCAAGACCTTTAAATGCCATGGACTATTTTGAACATAACCTAGATCTGTATAGTTTTATAAAGGATTTTTGAAGACTCACACACAGAAGGACTTGTTGAAAGTCACAAAAACACACTCCGAGCATCACACACTCCAGCAAACTTCCTTTACTCTTCTCGGCTGGAGCTCATATCCTTTTTTACTTTCCAGTTTAATCACCTATCACTCCAGATCTCCATTTACACAAATCCCCACGTCTCACACGTGTCGGAGCATACGCATTCACTGACTCACATAAGGATCTCAGAAAATGCTTTCACAGCAAAAGCTCATGGGCCAGTGAGGTGAGATCGAGAGCGTCTGAATGAGAGAAGCGTGGAAGGTTAGAGGCAGGTGTCTCTGTGTTCATTTAAATGGTAATACAGCTA
This sequence comes from Leuciscus leuciscus, assembly GCF_965113295.1. Lineage (NCBI taxonomy): Eukaryota > Metazoa > Chordata > Actinopteri > Cypriniformes > Leuciscidae > Leuciscus > Leuciscus leuciscus. The sequence continues at coordinate 5,686,798 of NC_138738.1, read as the reverse complement.
AAATGCTGAGTGTGTAGGCTGGGATCGCTATGATCTCTATCTCACACATCTTACGCTGAATCATCTTTAAAAAGCCCTGATTCAAAAAAATATAATAATGTGTAATTGTAAGTGTGGAGCCAGTGAGAGGAAGGTCTGGATATAAATGAGAAAAAATGTCAGTTCCAATATGAGATACAAAGGCCCACAAGAATTTGGTGCCCAGATTGGAAGGTCTGTCATTCACAAAGTTCTATTCTCTACTCCAAAGATTTTCCTCCTGGAATCGACGCAAAATTTCAATTAAATTAAAAATAGAAAATTCATAAAAAGAAATTAATTGGAACAAAAACACAGTAAAGCCAGCTGTGGACTAGTGGTTAGTACACATGGTCTGACATCGTGAGCGACCAATTTTTTTCACTAAAAGAGGTACGATGATTAGTCTATATTTAATACATTTTGTAATGTTAAGATCATGAGAAAATAGGATTTGCACTGCAAAAGCAAAAAAATTAATCTAAGAAAATTAAGCAATTAAATAAATTTGTTTTCCTGTCATTTTTTTTCTAATATAACAGGAAATCTTAATTCAAGATATATCCACTGAAGACAAGTTTTAATATCATACTCATGTAAATGAGAAAATGTATCTTATTGAAAGAATGTTTAGATATTTTTCTGAACAACAGGACAAAATATTGATTAAGAAAATTATTTTGACAGATAAAAATCAATTGCAATTTGCAGTTCCAACACAAAAACTACCTGATGCAGCTTTAAAGTTTTAGATTAAAGTGTCTGATAGTGTATCACAAGGCCTTTGACACTTTTAAAGAACTGCTTACAAACAGCAGTTATGAGCTGGGCTGAGCTCTAGATTGTTTTTGCTTCAACACCACAGCTGAGATTCATGTCTATAATAAAGAGCCTGTACTTGTGCTATAATAGTGACTCTCAGACCATTAGATAAACAACAGATAAAATAACAGTCTCCAACTACCCCGTGCCTGTAATGATCCGAAATAAACATACCAAATGAACTGCATTTGCACATCAACATACCAAAGACATTCAAAAGAACTGAGAAACACTACACACCCAGAACACATTGCCAATCAATGTTGATTTTAAAGGAAATAAATGTGATCATTTTGCATAATGACATTCTCTCTCTCCATGCATCTTGCTCTTACTCTCTATTGCCTCCTCTTCGTCCAGCTCCATTCAAATTATTCTGTACACAAAGGCCACAGTGACATTTTGTGCAGAAAGCGACTCAGAAAGACCCGTCCTAATTACAGCCCCTTCACAGCATGCCAGAGCCCACTTAAAACTGAGAATGAAAGCACGAGAATGAAAAAACGCCTAGTCCAAATGCCACTTGCTATTCTTCTCTAGCGCCTTAAAGCAGCACGTCAATAGCGGAGTCTCTTGGTATGTAGAACGCTTTGGTCCATGCTGTTTAGTGACAAAATAGCTCTCTGTGATTAGCGATGCTCAGATCTGTGAATGGCAGGTGCGAGACGGTGGCGTCCCATCATTTGGTTTCCTGACGGACGCTTAGTACAGACAATCAAGGAGAACGGTGAGTTGAGTTAAAATGACAGATTGTTGACCCCTTTTGACCCCTTTTAGGGCTTCCCGAGCTCATCACCGGGATGGTGGGACGTGCAGGAGGTTCGTGTGATTGCAGTAATGAGTCCTGAGACTGGAGCGCACACACACTTCAAAAGTGCTTCAAAAGATCGAGGTATTTGGGGAACGTGGCTATTCTGTGACCTTTGGACTATGACTTTTGAGATTAGTGGAAAAGAGCAGGAAGTTCTCTAAAGAGAAGCAGTGTAAAATGTCTGACAGAACATGAAACTATTTCTGTATCTTTGAACATACCCTCTGATGTTCATTTGTGTTTAATTTGTGCCACAACTAGTAAAGAGGAAGAGATGATCGGTTCACACTGCTTGAACTGAAGTGGCTATCAAAATTACATTTAGTGTTTGGATTTCGTAATAAAATTGACATTTTGAAAGCTGAGACTCTGTTTCATATCAAAAGTATAATTGCGATTATTGTGTGACAGGTGCGCTACAAATAATGTTTAGTGAAGTTTTCACACAATAGAAAACAGCATAGACGAAAAGATGGATCTTAGGATTTAAAGAATAGATTATGGTTCATCAAAATGAAGATCGATTAAAATAAAAGCCCTAGCATTCATTCAGCTTATGTTTACCTGTTCATGAATGCTTGTCATTTCATGTGCAGAAAATAGATGCTGACAGTCAAAACATACCATTGAAAAAGTGTTCATTAAACCTCACTCTTTCGGACAATGATTTTGGTCTCTGATAAAAAACTCCAGCTGCCGGATTTTCAGGTTGTCAGAAGTCCGGTAAATTAATAATAGCTTCCCAATTTTGAAGTATGCTGAAAATAACACTTACGTTTTTATTAAATTATTAATTCATTGGTTCATGTATGTATCCATTCATCCATGTGTTCATTTATTTCATTCATTTGTTCATTCAATCATTTGCTTACATTTTCAGTATTTCATTCATGCTTTCGGTTAATTATTTTTTTTATTTTGTTCATTAATTCGAACATTTGTTAATTTATTATTTCCTTTATTTGTGCATTCATTAATTCATTTGCATGTTCTTTTAATACTTCAGTTCATTCATTAGTTCATTAATGTATTCATTCATTGCTTAATTTTTTCCATTAGTACATTTGTTTATTCTTTAATTCAGTCATCCATTTATTCGTTCGTTTCTTCATTTGTTAATGCCAACTTTCCTCTTTAACTCATATTGTTATCAGAGCACAGGAACATTTGAAATAAACAGGTAATATCAAAAAAACAGGGCTGCACAAAATTTGCTGAACTCACAGAATCCATTGAGGTCCTGGTTGCTGGTGGAGAACGGATCGTCCTTGTGTAACGTGCTGACTTTTCCTGTGCTTTTATCCGCCGTGCCTACGGGTCCCATCTCTCTCTGCGTACTGCTGCTGGCTGTCTCCTTCTGTTTTTTAGCTAGTTTCCTTCAAATTCAGCCACAACAGGACAAGTTTATACACATGATCAAAAAGAGAAACTTCATTGTTTTGTTGCAATGCTTTTGGCTAGTGCAAACCGTTTCACTGTTTCCCAATGCGTACTGTAAATGTATGAAAAGTAAAAGTAATGACTTTACTTTTTTTTTGGGACAAATTCTTAAAAAATGTTAGTTACTGCAAGACTTGCCAGTTTTAGGTTTGACATTCAGTATGTACAACAGCAAGAGAGCACTAAACCAAAGCACCGCCAAAACACTGCTGAAAAATTGACATACAAGACAAGCTCGCACAGACAGACACTGGGCACATAGAGGAAAAGAAGTGAGAATGGCTTTTGACTATTCAAATGGCATCGACTGTAAGATTTCTGTAATATAATCTAAAAAAAAAAAGATTCTGCAGTGATATTTGCCAGTAAACCTCAAATCAAGAGAGAGAAAACTCAAAACCTTGCCATGCAGAACAAAGACACTAAGTCTATTGATCAGGAAAATGTTGCACATAAACATATTCACTCGTATATACTGCAAACAAATACATTAATATACTTTAAAAGAGATGCTTTTTATTAAAGGGTTATTATAGAACTGTTGCAATGGGTAGATAATATATAAATTGACACAGGATAACAGATGCAATATTTCATTACCTACAGATTTACTACTCCTTGAAAGCTTCTTTTCCTGATTAAAACTGTGGCACATAGGTAGTGACCTGGCTTTTAGCACTCTTGACACATTAAGCTGTTTTGTTCAAACCTGGTTTGCAACATTTCCTGATCTCATCCCACCTTTTCACCTGTAATTCCCTGCATTATTAACCATAAAAATGGGCCAAAAAATTATATGGCAGTCTTTATAAAGGCAGCAGACTTCACTTCTGCTGGTCTTTGATTTGTTAATTTGTCTGGCAGTTCATAAGCTGGAGTCTCCCCACACGTTAGTACACAAAACTTCAAGGAAGATATTAGTGTCAGCGATGGATTGGAGTCATCCAATAAAATGACTCTTTGATTCTCTAGGTCCCACAGAACACCATTTGACCTCAATATGAGCTCCCTTCTCTTACGGGGCCGTGCTGATAATAACTCTTTGTTTTGTTATTTTCTCTGCTGGGAATTTATATAAAAAATATAAAAAAAATCAAATAAAGTTTCAGCTTTCACAGAAACCAGGCCAACCTTTAAAATTGGGGCCATTCTACCTTGGTTAGAAAATAAATTCAGTGTAACATTGGTTTTTAGTGAATGAGGATCAAAAGAGGACCAACTACTGTTCAGAAGTGGGCCTCAACATCAAGCAGCAATAAGAGAAGGGTCACGACTTTCCAATTAAGCAGTCAAGCTTCAATGTGATTGCTAGTGCTGAGATTTCACTGTAGAAACGGCAAAACACAAACTCTACACCAAAACAGCATGTTCCTTAAATAGATGGCATTTTCAGACAAAAGCATCAACAAACCATCAGCTTGTCTCACAACATGCTGAAGGTCACAGTATTTTATAATAAAACACCCATCAAATGATAAAACTAATGGAATACTGCAGTAATGGGTCTCGTTTCAAGTGCCACAGAATCTAGACACATTGTAAGTGGAATAAACTATAGATAATCCTTATTTAATTAATGTCAGAGCAGCACCTCATTAAAAGTGAAGGCTATACTATAGTTAGGGCACCATAAACGTCTTTATAGCACCAACTTTGTTAATGGCATATTGTAAAAGAGAGAGAGATAGAGAGAGAAGCGGGGAACAAGAGAGACATAGCTCACGTTGGTCAAATAGAGATGAAACGGTGTTAATTATAATGACACAATTATAATGACCAAAATAATCACGGTTATTGTTAAAATTAGCTGGAAATGTTAAAAAAAATAACATTACACTTAAATTTAAAGTTTATATTGAAAACCAACAAACAAATAATAAAATTAGGAGCACTATGCATATTTTAGAATGCACATTAGCTTATTTTTCATCAACTGGTTAAAATGTACAAAAACTCAGGCTGAATGAAATTGTAAATCCATTCTCTGACTCTGACAGTAGGTGGCGCTTATGGAAAAGCAAAAATAGAGCTGTTTCCTTGTACACAAAACAGCGCTAAGCTAATAAACACTACTTTATTAGACATTACATGGAGGTAAGATGAATAGAAAATCCCATCGAAACCTTTCTGAAGACAGTCGTTTCATTCAAAAATACATTCATATACTTAATCATTCATAAATTCATATAATTTCCCTCAGCACTCAGTTTTAAAGGTTGTAGCGGTGGTAAAACCTCACTGCCTTACGTCATGTTTTCACACAAAACAAAACCTATGGACAGTATTTACCATGACTCTTTCAAATCGAAGGTAATACTAACCTTCAAGAATTTTATCATGGTTTATCGTCAAACCGGTAACCGTTTCATCTCTACAGTAATTTTTTTTCTTCTTCTCTTCATTTAAGCATGAAATTCACCAAATGTTCATTGATAAAGCTATCACATTTGGTTGATCTAAAACTTCAATGGTGGAAATAGCACAAAGCATATGCATTTGTGACATCAGAACATGCAAAGACAAGGCAGCTAGCCAGGAGGTGCATGTCAAAGCAGAATTAGTAAGCATGCAGAACATCTCAAAATAGCATTTACACCATCCCCTATTTTTCAGTTGCATGCACACACAAGGTTGCAGTAGGTTAACTTGTAGGGCAAGGCATTAGCAAGGATAAGGTCATGGGTTTGATACCCAGGGAACACAGTGTTAAAATTGTATTGACTTCTTCGAATGTCACTTTGGATAAAAGCATCTGCCAAATGTGTAAATGCATGCACACACAACCTTAAACATGCTGATAAATCAGGAATAAACATTAACAGCATATTATATTATGATTGCTATATCACTATACCATCCTAAAATCATAGTACATACTAAAAAATATGCCGACAGTGATATTGGTTTTATTACAGTATATTCTACTAATATCTTAGTATACTTAAAAGTATGTACTTTTGTATGGAAAAGTTTCAGATTACATATTGCAATACTAAATCCGCATGTGCCGACCGCAACATGCATACTGAAACCATCACTCAATCACTCCCAGAACATAACCCCATTGAAACTGAGAACGAATCGCTCTCCGGATTTGGGGAATATATTGGCGTCACGGCTAGCTTTAGCCTGTAGCTGTCTGTCTATGCCCTCTCAGATGATATCCTTTTGAAAGAGCTCCTCCTGGCTGTGTTGTTACTTTCATCTATATTTCAGGAGCAGGGAGAGAGGAGTGAGAATGCACATAGTAGTCCGACTGTGAATCTGAGCTTTCAAATCCTTTAACGTGTGAGGTAAACATCCTGCAGCTAGGCTCTGTTGCACACAGAGCAAATTAAACAATCCCAAGTAGCAAAATGCTGAGGAAGGCATAACAGTCGAGGTAACAGTAAATAGTTTAAGCGTAATGGAAAAGTAATAAAAAGTATAGGTGGAGTCCGCAGACCAAAGGGAATAACATAACAGTGGAGCCACATCAATTTACGTGCACATGAGAGATATTTATAACTGTAGGCCTGCTAATATTTCAATGCAAACTGAAAAACTGTTAGGTTTATGGCACATAAGATGGTTTATGGGTAGAAATGGGTCGTGTTTGACGGAATATGGAAGTACAGCGAAGTTAAAACATTGGTGCAAAGTGTGATGAAGTATAAGAATGATTTAACAGTTTACTCCAAATTAAAGTTCTCTTAGTTTCGAAAAGCTTTGTTCGCCATGGCAAAGTTAAGAGATATTTGGTTCTAAGATAATTGTCACTTATTTTCATTTAATTCTTTCATTCTCTCACCTTATTCTTTTAATGAAATAAGTAACTTTTACACTGGTAAAAGTACTTTGTAGAAATGGATAATAGGAATGCATCAATTTAAGACAGGGATTGTTGATTAGATGTTTTGTATTTAATGCTACTTACAGGTAATACGAGTAGGAATACGCATTTCTTCTGGAGCAGCAAGATGAGGACAAAATAAAATAAAATAAGAATATGTAAAATAAATTAAATATAATATATAAAAAGTAAAAAATAAGAAAATTAAGCAATTGTCAAATAAAGTATAATTTTTTTTAAATATTAAAGTTTTAGTGAAAATAATCACAAAATAATGAAATAAAATATCAATATGAATATGTAAAATATTATAAAATTAAATATAAAATTAAAACAATATGATAATTAATACATTATCAATTAAAATGTAATAAAATAAAAATATGAAAGTATTAGTGAAAATATCACAAAATAATAAAAATACCAAATAATACCAAAACAAAATAAAGGACAAAAAAAAAGACACATTGATTAGTATCAGTACTGTAAATAAATAGATATTTAATGATAAAACTAGTAAAAACTGTTTCATGTGCTAATGACCACATAATGTTTGGATCAAATAAAAGAGTGCTACACAGCTTCATGTAGATCAGCTACGGATGTCTGCTACCTGAGGCTGTGCGGCTCTAGTTGCATTTAGGTTAGTAAATATCCTTTGCATTAGTAATAGTTAATAATAGTAAAATGACCATTAAGCAATAAATGAAATGTATGAAACTGCACATCTGGCTCCCCTTCAAGTGAAAATAATAATGGAAGAGAAAGAGAACAAAGAGAAGGAAGAGAGTGTGTGTGTGTGTATACTGTATACATGTAGGGTACAACGGAGCTAAAGGCACACCTCAACAAAAATGTGCATTTCACTGTTCTCATAGTGTATGATTGCAGACAAATTAGACGTTTTTATTAAACATTGATGGATCAACACATTTTGTGTGAAAATAAATCATAAAAGTGGTTTGTTTTGTTAAAAAATCAATTTTTAAAATGTTAAAAATATATATATATATATTTTTTGTAAAGATTCTGAAAACATTCTGGGAGATCCCATCATTTTTTTATAGCTTTACAACATTAACAATAAATGTGATATTTTATAGTATGATATAATTATTATTATTTTTTTATTTTTTTTATGATGGTTTCCTTTTAAATATAGTGATTGATTATCTCTAGGTGGATACCTAACTTAATATACATGATATTTACCATTTGAATCTAACCATGTCATGTCAACAAATGGAAAAGTCAGCCAGCTGTTTATTATCATGTTATTTATTGTGCCTTTTACCCCCAATTCTGTACTTCCGTTATTGAAAAACTGTTGCTTTAAATACGTTAAACAAAACTAAAAAACATTAACAAGACTTTTGCCTCAAAATATAGTCAATTTCATCGATTCTCATTTGCTACATAAATCTACATTTACAAAAAGAAATAATTTTTTGATAAATATTAGATAAAATTAGCACAGAATAAACGTTGTGTTGCTTTCCACGATCGCGTCAAGGATCAGCCAAATTTCCACGTGCATAGTCAAAAGTGGTTGTTAGGAAAAGTGCTGAGCAAAATTGTATTTTTCCATCTAGTGTTAAAGGAGAATGAAGTCAATGCGCCTTTAGCCCTGTTGTACCCTATGGTGGGAGTGTGCTTGGAAAGCTAAAGGGATGGATAGGAATGGTGGGGGGTTCACAGACATATTGTAGCTCTGTTCTCTGTTATGAGCTTAACAGAGACAGAAAGAGAAAGGAGGAGGACAAGAGACACCAAAAGCAGTTGGCAAACACATCACGCTTTTGCTACTCCAAAATGAGGCCTTGTCATCAACGTGTGTCAGTGTTTACGTCTCTGTGGACTGGTTCTTTCCAGGTAAAGACAAGAGGAGATACGCTAGGACAGCAATAGTCTGATATGGTAATAAAGACCAGATGGTGTCTGTTAATGGCGATTCGATTAACTGTAATATTGGTGATGACATGCAAGTGAAGTTGTCAATTAGCGACTTCGTGGCCGTCTGCTTCCTGACTGCGCTCTCACTGATTTTTATCATTCTCCTGAAACATATTTTACATATTTTTATTTTTTACAATTTACAAATAACCTTCACATTTGCCACTTTGTGCAAATCTGTACGCTAAAACGAACCCACTAAAGGAATCATGCATTAGCCTGAGCTATTAGCATGTTTATCATGCTAACAACTGACAAACCCTTTTTTTTTGCCACTTTAATCCAATTAATAGTCACTCTATTGAAATAAAAATAACATTCAGAATTTGCCACTTACTGTAGCGCAAAACAAACCCACAAAAGTAATGATGTTTCAGCCTGAGTTATCTAAACAATATACAAATATCTTTCGAAAGTCCCCACCATGTATAAACCTTTATGATGATATGAACTTGCTTAAGAAACCATGTACTAGCCTGAGTTATTAACATGTATTTCACACTAACGATTTGTAAATAATGTTCAAAACCTGCCACTTGTCACAAACCTTTACAATAATACACACCCGAATAACCATGCATCAGCCTGTCAGCACACACAGCTGCATTAAGTCACACACACACTAAATTCCCGCCTGTACGCTTCCTGTATCATAAAAGCAAGCTATAGCACCCAAACTGCTCGCTTTATCGCTAAAGCAGCACCAAAGTAAATATATTTAATGACCCTGTGACTTCTCTGTAGGCAATAAAAACACAGTTTGGATATGGGCCGTTATGGCAAATGTGTTTTGCGGCGGGCTGACGGTGCTAAAACAGATGCAAACAGTCGATGCGTTTGGCGGCATGCATATGCAGCGGGGGCATCCATCTTTGGCCATTTCATCTCAATGGCCCTTTAAAATGGCCTGCTGACATTGTTCTGATGATATTAATAAAAGAGAGCGAAGTGAAGAGCACCACGGCGGGCGAAGGTGGCCATAAATATTAATAGAGTAGAACTGCGAGGAGCTCACAGCATAAGTGGCCTCTTTATTATTTTTTGGGGGCTCTCCCGTGATTTATCATCATTTCTGCTGTGAGGAGAAAGTGTGATACTCACAGTGATGTTACACGCCTGTATTGTGACTTTACATGGGAAAGAATGAGGGTGAGGGTAGATGAGAAATGGTTTGTTAACTTGACAAAGGCTGGTTTGCCAAAGACTTTGTAGAACTTTATTTCAGCTAATGACTAAATAAGATGCTCTGGTTTATTAGATCATAAAATTGTTCATTCATCCATTCAGGCTTGAAAGCATACGCACAATCGGCTGACAGGCACGAAGAAGTGTGCACACATGGACAGACTCACACACCTACTCTATTGAATTTATAGAACACTATCTTTCTGTCCGTCCGTCCGTCCGTCCGTCCGTCCATCCATCTGTCCTATCTATCTATCTATCTATCTATCTATCTATCTATCTATCTATCTATCTATCTATCTATCTATCTATCTATCTATCTATCTATCTATCTATCTATCTATCTATCTATCTATCTATCTATCTATCTATCTATCTATCTATCTGCCTGCCTGCCTGTCTGTCTGTCAGTCCATCCATCCATCCATCCATCCATCCATCCATCCATCCATCCATCCAATCATCCATCCATCCATCCATCCATCCATCCATCCATCCATCCATCAGTATTTAGTACCATGGTAGCTAAATCTGACATCCTCAAAAATAAAAATGTATATATCTGAAGCATTATATAATGGCAATACCATAGCACTTTGCTATATACCACAGTAATGAATGATTATCATGTTCACATATTATGGAATTTACATGGCACTACATAGTGTAAACCATGTACAATACTACCATGCACCAACTACCATGGTAAATGTTCAAAAACAAAGTATTACCATGCCATAATATGTACTAGATTATAGTTACAATTGTGTTGGTATTTGCATCAAATATGCTAAACACAGAAATTTGAACGTGTTTGTGACGCGCTGGAACAGACCTTTTTGGTTCTAGCCACCGTGCATACACGTTTGAGTTTCCGTGTTTAGCATACCGCCACCTACTGCACGACACCTGCACTACAGCTGATGTAAAATAAAGGATTGTGCGTAGAATAGCCGGTATTGTTTGGTTAAACAAAATGCTTAATTGGTCCCGATACCGATCCTTGAGATCGTCTCGGGACATCCCTAAATATATAGTGTTTTATGCTATCACATTGCCCTCCGGTAGCAATCATCTATTATTTATGTCATGCTTTATGTCTAGGTCTGTCATTGATCGAAAGCGTAGATGTGCAAGAGCGTCACTCCTGTGTGTTGAGTGCAGGGTCTCACTGAAATCTCTGTGTGTGTGTGTGTGTGTGTGTGTGTGTGTGTGTGTGTGTGTGTGTTTAATGGTCTGGGACTGAGTAGTGTCCAAACGAACTCTGTCCGAGATCGACTCCCTCATTGCTCCATCAGAATGCTGACCGAGGTAGAAATAGATCAACACTTTGTGAAATAGCTGTCCTGCCTATGCATATGATTACACACTGAATCATCACATCCATCTATTTTCAGCATGGTCAGTCATAAGCCACTATATTTTACATATAATATATCTGCACCTCATGAGAGCTCTTAGCAATAAAGCACTGATCTGGAATCAGATAAAGCCACTTGTGCACTTCTTGCTTCATGCCAAAACGCATCCTAAACCAGGATATCTGATTGAAGGTATTTAAAGGGGCCATGTCATAAAAAGTCCAATCTTCCTCAATCTTTTGAAATAATAGGGTTCTACGCAAATGAAGGATCCCAAAGTTGATTTTTAACAAGGTATTTTAAGCGTTCAGGCAGAACAAGAGCAGATCAAATCAGCGTGGATTGTTCTATGAATCTGTCACAAAGAGTCTGCAAAGAAGATGATAAGATGGGGCAGAGCCAATTATTTTACCTGACATTAAGCACTGATACTTATTTCACCTGCACAGAGGTTAGCCAATAATAACAGAGAGTGTTCACAAATACACCTCAGTCTTTGCAGATTCTTTGTACTGCGAAAAACTTAATTGTGGAAAATTATCTTTTACTTTAATTTGCAAGAAAGCATGACTACTGTACGGAGCCTGTGAAGTGAAATTTACAGAAAAAATATACATCAGCTGCACATTTTAATATTTTGGTTTTGTTTTGTTTTTCAGGAAAATAGCATTTCAGTGCTTTGAAACATAAAACCGAAATTGCTATTAAAAGGGGCTGATGCATGTCAGCTTATGGAATATTGCTATAAATATTTCAGTGCTGTTATGTTTAAGAATTTCAAAGAGACCTTATTTTTATTTATATTGATTTATGGTGCTACAACATTCTATTTAACCGGCTGTAAAGAAAGCCCACAACGCATCGGTTTCTGGTTCCGTATTACAAAAAGCCACTTTATTGCCTATGCGATTCCAAAAAGAAAATGTACCATAAACCATAAATCGTTTACCTGTTACTGTTGCCCTCTGTAATCCAAGCCAAACGACCTTAAGCACTGACATTATAATGTCTTCTCAGTAATGTTGCAGTTGTGTGGATTTTATAAGATTTTAAAAGACCTGGCAACCTCGGAGCTTTAAGCTAAATCCTCTATACAGTTGGCTGTGTAGGTGGCTTGGCGTAGGAGTAATCATCCTTTGCCTTCATGAACATAACATATTAGCTTAACGGCGTAGTGCAGCACACGAGGCAGGGTTGTGACAGTATTAAAGAGGAATAATTACCAGCTAGCCTGGATTGTGGTATAAAGTGTCGTTTGAAGCCACTCTCAAAACGAACAAGAGCAAATGAAGTGCCCTTTTCACTGTAATTGTTGCACCATGGGACACATGCTAATGCTATTTATGAGAAGGTGATCTAACAGGCAACAGGATTCGCTATAGAAATTAAACTTATTTTAATATGCTAATGTAGTGACATTTGAACCGCCCTTAAATTTTTCCGGCACAAATCACTGCAGATTTCGCTAACATTTAACAGCGACAATGCACAACAACAAGCAATTAAAATAAGAGTGAGAATGCAGAAGAAAAAATAAACACATTAAACACAGGCCACATTGATAGCGAGCAAAAGCGTAATACTTTCACAATTAACACCAACAACCATTATTGCTCTGCTCCAAAACCTAGTGAACTGCCTACGGAGTAAGCGTTTTAAGGCATCATAGATGCTCAAAAGATGCTGCCTTGTTTTTAATGAGTCATCGATGTATCTTTCACCTCTAGGTATATATTCAATGCAAACCCAAAATGCATCATGAGCTCATTAAAAAATAAATCTAAAATAGAGACGACGCAAGAAAAATCTCAGTTCTTTTTACTGATAGTTTTCAGCATTGAATAAATTATATACGCTATTTTAGGCAATTTAGTGTTTTGCATGGTAAATTCTATTAAAATAAACATTCTGTATGACGCATGGAGTTGTTGCACATGTACAGCGTGTTCCAAATCGGTTGTGTTAGACGGCAGGTGGCTAAGTAGGCAGTGAGGCAGCTCACTAGGTTTGGGAACAGAGCTTAAATTTAAGCACTAATACAAACAAATCAAGATGATAGATTCCATGCATGTGCCAAAATGTGAATGGCAAATACAAGCTAAAAAAAAGTAAAATAAATGAAGATACGTGTATAACACGACACAAATGGGATCAAATAAAACAGAATGGTGTGCGAATGGGCTCAGGATGCGTACTGTGGCTAGAATTAAACATACAATACCCCACACTTAGAGTTCTCCAGGTGTGGATTTCTCTAGCAGACGTAGCCCAGAGGAGAAGAAATAAAAGACAGGGTATGATTTTAGGTTAAGTAACATACGCTCACACACGCACACAGACTAACATCACCTCTTCATACTTCACAGCAAATAATACAGCATCTGAAGGTTTCCTGTGTGTTAGGCCAAACATTGCGCTGCATGTAACTCATTGAGGTTTGACTCTAGCTGAAATGGAGAAGCTTGAGTGCTGAGATGGAGATGTTACGTTGTCCCATGCCTCACATTTAATGTTTCAGCTTAGCGCTTGTTATCCACAATCTACATAATATATATATATATTAATTTTTTTTTTTTTTTTTAAAAAGCACTATACAGCCAGTATGCCTTAAAAATACAAAATGGCCAGTATACATCTGATATTAATCCATGTGAGGTTAGTTTTGAAGTGTCAGGAACATGTCTGGGTCACATTTCTCCCCAAAATCAAAAGAAAAAATGAAGACCTTTCTTTAAAAAATTTTTTAACTAAGCTGAAATTCTCATTATGGTACTGTGGAGAAAAAATATTAACATATGAATATATAAAATGTACCATGTGTGTATTTATATATATATAAATATAAATATGAATGTATGCATCATGATAATGGTAAAGTGCTAATGAATTCTGAAGTATTTAAAAATGAATACAAATCTAATGACAATCACCATAATGAGAAATGAGAATTTGAGGGAAAATGTGTTTAATTGTCATGAAAATTGTCACAGTGCAAAAATAGCCCATAATAGGCTTTCTTTTATTAAAAATACTTTGATTTGGATTGAAATGTGACCTAGACCTGTTCTTGACAGCTTTTGTGAGAGAAGGAACAATATGGAATATTGCACAGGCAGAAATGTGAAACAGCACATTAGACTTTATGGAGTACCATCCCCAATGCATGTTCTTTCAGGTTGAGTACGTTTAAGTATCCAAACTGAGCGGCACCAGAGCCAAATCTCCTGTGACTCAATGCAAGAAGAGAGACACAATTCCAACTTTGAAAAGATATGCGAGCCATCCATTATTAATTACAATCTATCCAAGGCTTGGTCAAAGATGCCTGAGGGGACATTTTAGTACCAAGAAGTAAAACATCAATTTGCCATTAGACTCAGCCTGTCCACTCTATTCGTCCTTGTATTATTAGTTTAAAAATGAAGTCCATCTCTCCTGCCTTTAAAAAAACATGCTTTACACAAGCTCTGAGAGATAAAAAAGCATAGCTTATGAGCTCGCAAGCATTTTGATGCCATGCACAGAAATAATTCATGGTGACTGAAAGACATGTAAAATGCTGCAATTCATGAGACATCATCGCCTGACTTAAGTGCTGGTGTCAGTGGCTAAAATATGAATGATCAAAAGAAGTTGAGGGATAAGCAATTTAGTCTTTTCTCCCAAATACAAAATGCATTAGTAAGCAACTAAAGAGCAGACATCTACAATCATTGCAAATTGAATTCTCGGATGTTAAATTCTTGTGCCCTAGAATTGGTTCCACGTCCTCGTGAGCTGCTTCCCAAATTCCCTAAATTCACCTCAACGTATTTGAAAACAAAAACTGTGTTATCTATTAACATGGCTGACCTTTTAAACAGCAAAATGAACATAGACGACATTGCTGCATGATAATCAGAAAATTACCAAATATCTGACATTATCACTGCTGATCTAAGAATGCCTTTAAAATTCCAATTGAATTTCTGAATTTGAATTGAGGTGGAAAACGAGATGCAGAATTGCAACACTGCCTGATATACTAGTCTTTCACTGGTATAGAAAGGTACTTAAAATGGTACTACCTTAAAAACTACCTTTAAAAGTGACTAAAATGTTTAATTCAACATGTGCATGTGCTATGTATTTTTGTTTTTGCTAGCTCAGCAACAACATAAACTTTAACCGACTGCCCTAAAAGGTAGCTGCCTACATAGATAGCTGACAGGGAAGAAGCTCACATGCTACAATACATTGGTGTCTAAATGTATGCATGATAGCTGTAAAGTTTTCAAACCAGCCACAGTCTGAGCTATTTATGTGAATCCAGACTTGTAGAACTTTTGTATTTGCATATTACTTCTGCTACTATGACTCCCACATCAGAAAACTGACAAAAAGCACAAACTATTATTGTAATATTCAAGCTTCAAGATTCTGCCTTATGAATAGCAGAGGAGCCCTTCCTTCATCGACTGTGGAAGATGAACACCTACAGTACTAAGGCCATTCATGGTTAACCTTTTGATTCCTGCTCTTTTAATAGCGAGATCTATCATTAAGTTTCAATTCACACAGCTCCAGACAGTGATGCATTAACAATAGTGCTGTCAAGCACTCCTTTACAATTCATGGTAATTAGAGCTTAATGATTTAGCTGGTGTTTTCAACCACTATTGTATTTCTGACTGTGGCTCGTATTGGCAATGTGCCGTGCACTCTAACTAAGCTCCCCGTGATCACCTTGTCCTTGTGAACAATCAAACAGGTTTAAAAAACAAAATATAAATAAAAAAAAGTCCTAGGTTTAGACTAATATGCATAAAGACGTAGTCAACTTAATCAGCTATTTGAGTATAGCAGCATGAGTGCGGACCATAACTATGCAATGAAGAACAGGAATGGTCACAGTGGGATCTATATTCACTACTGCCCTCCTAGTATTGGACAATGTGCAAATTATATAATGACTTTCATGGATGTCTATGTTTTAAAGGACTTTCCATTGGTTCTTAAATGTGTAATCCATATATTTAAATTTTTTAAATATCTTCTCCAATTATAAGTAAGATACGTATGAGTCAATTATAAGTAAGATTTTAGTAAGCAAGGACTCGAAAATCGCTCTAGACACTTAAATTGGCTATTTTAAATGCAGAAAGTGTGCTTAACTACAATGTGAGTCTGGATATGTGCCTAGTTATCATGCTCTTCTCCATCATTTGATGAAGTATTTCTGTTGTGTCTTCAAGAAAATGTACACAAATATTCCTTTAAAATAAAATACTATTTACTACCAGTTTTCAGTGGTCAATAATAGGACATTATTAATTGTATCAGGTAAATTAGTCCAGATGTTTGTAAAAATATTAACCTAAATTGTGGCAAACTTACTTTCTTCAACTAGTATTTGAATGCAGCATACTATGTTTAGTATGTGATATATAGTAGCTGGTGGTCAATGGCCTATATTTTGGCAATATATTATAAATAATTCAATTTAATAATGCAAAATGAGACATGCATAAACTTATTTCTTATACAGACATATATATTTAATAATAAACATTAATTTTTTTCATTGTGAATTTTCATTCAATATAGTTTCATATTGAATGTCTCATTTTGCAATATTAACATTAAATTATTATTATCTATAAGGTGAATATAGTGGCAATTCATTTTTATTATGTTTAAAAACAGAAACAGTTTATCATCAAATATCTATATGGACAATATAATGCCAATCTAGTAGTGTTGTCAAAAATATAGTTTTTTCGATACATATCGATACTGAAATATATAAAACTGTTCTGATACAAATTTCCCACGGTATCAATACACTGATACCTGCTGCACTTTCTCACTCTCTATTCTCTCTGACAGCGAGTTGACACACACCCGCCTTCTCTTATCTCATCTTATTCACTCTGGTTGTATAGTGTTGGTGTTACAGTGCCTGAATTTTTGTATAATTTTACTAATTCTCGCAGGTTTCGCATGCACACATAAAGTCGCCACGTAAAACAGCTCACAAGTTGTAAACACAGTCGGTTACGTATATGCTGTGTGTTAGCTATTGCAACAAAATTACCTCATTGTAAAAACACAAATACATTGAGCGGCCAAACATTTAGGTGAGACAACTGTAATTCCCTTTCAGTCGGTCACGTTCGACGTACGTTTCCGTTCCCTCCTTCAGGGGACGAGGATTACATATGTAACCGAGACATTGTAACTGATCAATATAATTTGAATAAAAGCCTAAATTAAAATCTGTTCATCATATAAAGCGATCGTGTCTGTTAAGAAGACTTGGATTAAACCGCACAATTCATATGGATTAGCTGTTATGATGTGTCATGCACTTTTTGAAGCTTGAAAATATTGACTGACTAAATTTTCAATGGATAGACAAAAAATTTGAATAATATTAAAAACATACAAATGGCAAAATAGTATCAAATATCAGTATTTTTCAAGGTATCACATCACATTTAGAAATTCCAGTATCATGACAACAATACAATATAGGATAAACATTTATGATGTAATATTATTTATAAATATCAATAATGCAAAATGAGGTATGCATAAAATGTCTAAAAGATTTAACAATATTTACTGAAAATTCACTAAAATATTTAAAAATAAAGTTTATTATTAAATACCGATACATTTATAATGTAGACAAGACTGCAGATATATTTTGTAACTGACAAAAGGCAACTATCACTTCTATTAATCTCAAAATGGCCAAATATCGGCTTATCGATATATCTGATATATCAGTTTATTGCTAATAGGATATTTTTAATCGCATCCCATCTATCTCAAACTTTAGTTTGACTTCAATTTAAAGGGTTCAAACCTTAAATAGCAGGTCGGACAAACACCCCCGTAATTCCTGTCTAGACTGAATAAACTGTTCCAGACAGACACTAGAGGAAAGACCTACGAGCGAGGTGTGTTGGCGTGCGGCAGGGACAGCAGAGGCACTATGGTGGGCTCTTGTAAGGCACAATGACATGAGGGGGTGTGCTGGGGGGGGGGGGGTAAAGATGGTGAGAGGAAGTGATGTAATGAAAGAAAGCCAGTGTGCATGTTTCACCAGGAGACACAAAAGCTGATTATGTCAAAAGCAATGCTAACTAACACCTTCAAATTCCCCTGAAAAGACATGTCTCAGCTATTATACATTCAAACATGAGCAACTATATATACAGTACATACATTCTATTATTCATCATAATGTTAAGCTAAAAGTGTGTGCTAGCAGTACCTGCGTTTGAAGGTGAGAAGAACGCCCAGGAGAATGATGACAAACATGAGGATTCCCGCAATGACGCCTGCCATCTTTACAGTGCTGTCCACCTGTTTTTCAGGCTCTATGTCATTGGAATTCTGGGTAGATGCACCTTTAAAGCAACAAGTACATCACAAAGAAGAGAAACAGTCTTTAACTAAGACAAGAGCTGTTGAGAAATGTTCTATGGTGACACACACAAAACCAACACATACAAGAATAAAATGAAAACACATAATAATGAAGCCCAATCAAGCACGTCCCACATTCACACTCTTTCATTGGCACAATCAGTCCAAATGAAACATATTCAAAAGAAACACACATTCAAAATTAAAATAATTAAATGCATTTAAATTTAGACAAAACAAATGCACTAGTGACACTGATCATTACTGTGTGGCGGGTCTATGGCAAAGGGGAATCGTTTATTGAATGGCATTAATTAACAGGCAACAGACAAAAAAAAAAAAAAAAAGACCTTAAGGAGCTTTTCAAATACTGGATCACTGTGGTGAAATGAAACACTTTAGGGCCTTTGGATTTTGGGTTAGAGAATGCAAATAAACTGAAAGACAATTCAATGCAATAAATGCAGGCGTGAATTATGGATACAAGAATGATTAGAAAAACAAAAAGAGGATGAAGGCAGAGAACGAGGGTAGAGATTCATGCAGATGTACAGTATGTGTGTCTTTGTGTACATACGGGTGTTGCATACTCGCATGCACCACATCTTGCAGGACGTTTTGTTGACGATATATTGTTATTTTGATATCTGTATAAAATCTTTACAACCATGCATGACTTTTAGAAAATACTGTTCGGATTAGCGTGGCTCCACACCAACGGCTCATTTTTCCTTCATCGGGCATGTAATTCTACTGTGAAATTGCCATTATTTCTATGAAAGAATTTCATCTGTTTGCTGTTGCCGTAATTCACTTTTGAAAAGATTATAATCATCTTGATATTTTTGCATTTTATTTTCAAAACATGAACTAAATGAAACATTCCACCACTTAATAATCTATATCAATCTTAACAATGCAAAGAAGAAAGGATGCATATACATACACATTTTTTTTTATATATAAATAGTTGCATAAAATATCTAAAGATGCACAAACCTTAGAAAAGCATGTAATCCCTGCCTTCAATGATTAAACAATTATGTTGTTATTTTTACCTTCACTTTACACTTCGAGAATTTTTCTTAAACTGCCAGTGCGACATCTTTAACAATCTGCTGCATATTAACACATTGATCTCTCTATGTGGGTGGTTTGCTTTCATGTAAGCTCAATCATTTGATTTATTTATTTCCCTCAAACCGTACAGTTCTTTTAAGCATGAGAAGATTAAACATTCAAAAAAAATTCTGGAACTGTATGCTGAAGAGATAAACCTACACAAAAAGTCCTTTTATTAATCAGTATTTTTGGCTTGTTTTTCAGTTCAAAAAAAAAAAA
This sequence comes from Leuciscus leuciscus, assembly GCF_965113295.1. Taxonomy (NCBI): domain Eukaryota; kingdom Metazoa; phylum Chordata; class Actinopteri; order Cypriniformes; family Leuciscidae; genus Leuciscus; species Leuciscus leuciscus. The sequence continues at coordinate 5,666,616 of NC_138738.1, read as the reverse complement.
AATATGTATAAATGCCAATGGTGTAAAAACACATTCAAGAAATTCTCACTGAAAAAAGTCTCACTATTTCATGCAATTTTGTTTAAGGATGTTGAGATTTTTTCACATAAGAAAACATGACAAATACTGTGCCGACAGCGATTTGCAGTGACATAACAATAAGAAATCATTAATTTCCAGTGAGTTATTATAAACTACTTGTATATGTGTCCACTTATAATGAAAACAAAACATTGTGCTTTTATAAAATAAAGAAAAGAAAACGGTGCGCTTTTTGCCGTCTCCTGATTGTGAACTTTTTCTGAAGCACGTCACAAAAATTAAACAAAACTCAGCGAATACTTGCCACACCAGCATGAACAAATATAGAAACATTTAAAATATTTTCTAATTCAAAACGAAAAACTAATATTTTCTGTTTATGTATGAGCATGCATGAGACGCTGCAAAAAACGCGATACAATTGCGCAACAGTTAAAGACGTCCATGTATCGCATTTACATTGAAAAACAACAGAAAAGTAGCGCAGTGGAATGGAAAGATGCATTACGTGTGAACTTGCCCAAAGGCAACGTACGCAAACCCATGGGTGTCGGTAGCCTGGAAATCCAGACCTAAATCTAAAAGATTAATGGTCTGGTGTCGGTCAATGAAAATCGGCCAGCTCGAGGGGCGGCACCAAGCATGCATTTGAAAATCTCACAGCACGCAATTGGATAACACTACGACCAATCACAACAATAAACCCCATACGCTTAGCTACCAGCGGAGCTAACTGGTAGATTAGACTCTTCCGGTCGGCAAAACAGCAAAAACACCCTTCTTGCAAAGGAACGATTCGAGCGGTGTCTTCTGTTCCTCTTTTGGGAAAAAGCCAAGTCTAACTCGTTCATTGTAGCGGCCAAAGCCGTTTCAAACAACTGGTGTTCATCCATAGCCATCTTGCAATGTTTACTAATGACTTCGACGTCGCAGCGCTGTCGTCTTCTGTTTAGCTCGCCTCTGGCCCGCCTATATCAGATAACCCGATGTGATTGGTGCAGCTCAGATCGAGGGGCATATTTAATGAGCTCCATTCCTCGACACCAGAGTAACTCGCTGAGCAAATTCAACTTGTGCTCTCGCGAGAACTCTGGTTTACCAGGGAAGGGTGTCGGAACCATTGTATATGCACTTTTCAGAGCGCTGTCAGTCAAATCCATTCCACTTGAGGAATGCCCTAAAAAAATTAATGAAAATTAAATCCATTACACTTGGCTCATTCAGAGTCCAGGTAGATCTAAGTCAGTTTAATCACCGTTATATATATTAATGCGTTGTTTTCATTGAAGTGCGCTGCGCACACACAGAAACATTCAGGAGCACAGAAACTTGTTATCAATGTTGCCCCACAACTTTAAGTAATAAAATAGCTTGGCTACTGAAACGCTACATTATATTTCTCAGCAACGAAAGGTTACGTCACTATTCTATTACTATTAATAAGTAATTAAACTCTGCTTCGTTGTTAATAGAGAGAAGCTGAACAGATGCAGATTTGAATCTCTCTCTCTCTCTCTCTCTATATATATATATATATATATATATATGTATAATTAATTCATATAAATGCTATAGTTTGTTCATTCAAATAAATGTAACCTTACGCACTTTATCTCTGTGTCTGATTCAAAGCGGGCAGAATGCTAGATCTAACGAGCGTGACTGATGAAAATAAATCATTAAAATTAAATAATGCACTTCGCGTCAGGTGGTTCTCTGCCTCTACGTTGTGCATTAAAATCGTTTAATGCACAGCTAGCCAAGGATTAGCCCCTTACTTGTTTAATTAAAATGCCCCAGAATCCCGGAAATGTCATCTACTACAGTAAACATTTTCTGGGGGAGGACCCACCCACATCTATTTATTTGCTTCTGACGCCAGGATTTCTATTTCCTGTCGCTGTGCAGGCTCTTTTATTGCATACTGTAAACAGCCCAATAATCCTTTTCTTTAAAGGCTTAATTTATGTCGCGTTGACCAGTCTGTCGATTAAAAGCAGTATCAGTTAAGTCAAAAATGTGATGTGCAGTCAGGTTCGAGTGTGTGCGTTGTTCAAACGAGTGTTCTCACTGATACGCTTGTTGTGATTCGCAGAGTTTTGACGAGTTTTATAGTCTTGATATTGTTTCTTATTCAAAAGTGGTCAGCACTCCCAACCTAAAACCTCTTCCCGCGCCCCTGTCCGACGCCCATGTGCACTGCAGACCCCTAATGCCAGGTTGAGACTACATGATTTTTGTCTGTTACAATAGTCACTATGACAGATTTGAGATTTTGACTACTAAATTCATGTCGTGACATGGACAAGAAATATGTCTTTACTGGCTACCGAAGTGGCGTGTTAGGTAAATACTAATTCTAGAACTCGCCGGGTTGCTGAGGCGCCTCCGCAATCGTATTTATCTTTTTTCACTCTGTTGTGGTAGTCCCTCGAGGACACATCATTAAGGCAGGAGTATTGTTGCCATAACTTCACGAACCTTTCCTCCATTGCATAATTCTACCAGGCAACAGTTTTGGTTTGCCATGTTTGAAAGCTCTGTATGGAAGAGCTTCTGTCCTCTTATTGGTCAGTGTCACAGATGTGACAGAACCCGTGTTGGAGGACCGAAAAAATAAATAAAAAATGCTAGTCTTTCTGTGGAGACGTTGTGAAGATTTGCAGATGCGGCATCGGTTGTCGTCTACTATAACACACTACAATAGATAAAACAAAAGATTCTTGCGTCCCCATGCCCATTGTCGTTTACGAATCACCACGACACCCTATGCCAAATGAATCGTGCCAAAATTGGGCTGATATTGTTTAGTCTGAACGCGGCAAGCAAGACACATATATTTTAAACTGGAATTTGAAAACGATCACAAGTTTAGTTTCTTCTGACCTTTGAAATAACACTAAGCCAATCTCTTCTAACCTTGCTAGTCTTTGGAGTGTTTTCTAGCCAAACACTTTTTAGCTCCATCCAGAGCTGTCAGAAGGTGAAGGCAGCGGTATGGATGGTTTACGCGGATGGACTATGTGTTCTCCTGACTCTATCAATGTGGTAACTGAACTCCATGTCCTCCAGTCTGCTCTGATCTGATTGGGTTCAACAGTTCATGATTCACACACACAAACACATTCACACACATAATAGACACTTTCGCCATGATGTGGTTCTTTTCTGATACCATCCTCCCAACCAGCACTATCTTCACAACAATATTAATCTTGACCTACCAATTTTGACTCATTTTACCAACCCTTTAAAGACATCACAAAATCACTTCTCATAGAGCTCTATACGTCAGCATACACCAAAAAAACAGATGAATTTATAGCACATACATTTAAAATACTGATCAATTTAAATGTGTGTCCAATCTACCCTCAAAATGCCATCTGGATAGAAAATGCCACCTACTTCTGACCAGTAATAGCAAGCAGTACATCATAGTTTTGGAAGTGTGTCTTAAAGTAAAATGTATTGGCCACTTTGATGTGTTTCAAGAAAGCTTATCCAAACAAAATTGCTAAGATAATGCTTCCCAACACAGTTCCACAATGTAAAAGATGGCCAATACAATACGGAAAAATTACACACTTCAGCTTTCAATAGTGATTTTTACAACAGTTACCACACATACCACCCACAACCTAGTAAAGGCAAAGAAATAGCTATTCTATGTGCTTTTATTTCTATAATTTTGACATATTGTTGGTTCTAATGACTCTCACACCTATCTGAATCTTAGCAATCATGCAGAAGTGCTCTTTTAAGACCTATGCTATTTCCTTCCCAATATACGATTGTAAAATTATACAGAAAAACTCAAACTCCCCTTGATTAGAAACACTCGCCATGCATTTCCCTTCAACCACTTGCTCTGCATGTATGCCCAATAAAAATATGTGAGTATGCAAATCCTTATATTTTGATGGGGTAAAATTAAGTATCAAAGAGGAATTATTATCAATACCCATCATATTAAAACGTAATCCCTACCATATACAGGGGGCGTTGGAGTGGGTGCATTTTAATTGCCGGCATTCAGCGATACTCTGTGGTTCTGTTAGCATGTGAAAAAGGTACTTTTGTGTAACTTTATTTAAAGCAGGTCTGTAGGCCGAGGGATTACGCAAGGGTTTATGGGGGTGCATATCACCGTTGAAATCTCCACGTCTATTGTTCGCCAGTCGACAGGATTACGGATGCATCGTTGGATGCATCTAATAGGATTATAATCTCAAATGGACTCAGATTAAGACTAGGCAGTCATGTAAACAACCCATGATGCTAATGGCTCAAAGAAGTGTCCCCCTTTAACAAATACAAAGAGGTTAAAGGGTGGATTTTAAATACATGGGACTTAAAATGTACCAGCATTGCTGGTGTTTTTGTTAAATTTAGTTAAATTCCAGATGGGAGCATTGAGAAACAAAGGGTATTTGTGTAATCAAACTGTCAATTGATTTCAAGCTCAAAGTGTCCATGCATAATGCATGATGTGCTGTGTTTGTTTCTTTTGCTTGTTTTAGGAACTGTTGGGACAATGCGGCAAACACAACTAGGTTTTGCTTTCTAATGCTTTGTGAATATTACTGGCACAAAAAAGTGTTTGGAAAAGTCACATCTAAAAATGTATGAATTTCATTGCATAGGAAACAAAATATCAAACCGAGTGACATCTGCAAATAGATATTATTTATTAATGCAAATTTTAAGTTAAATACTGTATAAATGTTCATTTAAAACCCAACAATCTTCTTTTAGTAAATTGTGTTGCTTGAAGAGTGTGCTTGCACATTCTTTCTTTACAATAAAAGCTGCTTGCTTTGATATTTTGCCATCTGTGCATATTCAAGTTTCAATTAAGTTTGCAATTATTTTTTGGGGCCAGTGTGCACTCAAATTCAACTCTCAAAATATAATTATGATCCTTATAACTGCATGTCAATATATATATTTAAAATGTAAAATGACGACAGCTTTAATCTGCATAATTCAGACGATTAAGCATTGTAACGGTTCACTAGCTGGCTAAAAGTCGACTATCTCCTGTGCAATGCAGATATCCAGCAAGACCCTTCAGAAATGTGAGACATTTTAGTGCAAGCAATTTGTAATTTCAGTCAGGGCAATTGAGCATATTGTATGTGACTGAAGAGTGAAATGGAGAAGCAATGAGACGTGGACTATATTGCACTGGAACTAAAGAGCTGACACCTGTGCATGTGCATGTGTGTGTGTGTGTGTGTGTGTGTGTGTGTGTGTGTGTGTGTGTGTGTGTGTGTGTGTGTGTGTGTGTGTGTGTGTGTGTGTGTGTGTGTGTGTGTGTGTGTGTGTGTGTGTGTGTGTGTGTGTGTGCAAGGGCTTGACATCTGATCTGAACAACAAAATCCACCCTTCAATATATAATAGAAATAGAAGAATTATATGAACATACAATAAGCAAATATAACAAACACACTCAATACTTCCACACACACATTGTATATGTGCACATGAATATATATCTGGAATAGAAACACACACAAACATACAAGCGTACTTATGTACACAAAAAACATGCTGGCAAACACACTCACACTCACATGCACACACACACACACACACACACACACACACACACACACACACACACACACACCGGTTAGGCTGGCAGGGTCAGAGTGTATGACTGGGGTTATGTTGGGTGAAGCGGTCACATGTAAGGGGTGGAGTTTTGAGGTAAGGCAACGTATATCACTTTACGCTCACATTTTGCTCAGAAACTTATTAAGCTCTAAAATATCTTTAGGCATATCCACATTTAAACAATGGTCTGAATTAATAAAACAATGGATTTAAAGCCAGCCATAAAAAAGTATATATTTTATATACACACACACATTTAAAGCCAGCCATAATAAGTATATATACTGACTCCCGGTAAGCAACAGATCATTCAGAAGCAAGATTATGTAATTTCTAAGAAGGCAATATTTGAATAAAAATCATAATGAAATCAGTTTTTCAGAGCATAACAAGGTCATGAGCAAAACTAAAGTAGAAGGGGATATTTGTTGTTTTTAAACATGAAATATTAATATTTAATATGATCATTTAAAACATGTGGGCGGCACTAAACATTCTCAGGGTACCAAATTACATTAGTGTCAATGAAGTCAATGAGAATCAGCTAGACTTTTTAGTGGACCAGACATGCAAAAAATGCATTAAGATGTCGATGGAGAGAAGCAGAATAAAGGAACAAGGTCTGGGGAAAAAAAGAGAGAAGGAAACAACAGCAGAAGAAATGTGGATGAAAAGAACAAAGAAGAAAGAAAAGTTTGACTATGGTATAATATTCACCTTCACTGGGAATGACAAGTATGTAGGGCGTGGTATTTTGTCCCCTACCTATTACCACTAAGACAAGGTTTTACGTTCCAGGCCGGCATGCATGAGAGAAAAGAAGGAAAGAAAAAATAGTCTAAAGAATTATGTTTTCAACTTGATCATCTGAGCTTCCTTCCAGTGAGTAATATTTGGCTGGAAAGGAAACTGAAATGTATATGATACAACAGGTAGGCTAATGCGCAAGGGAAAATTTAAATTACTCCAGAATCATCTAATGGAACTGACAGAGTAGGCATAAGAAAATTGTATAAAAAAAAAAAAAAATGCAATTTATTTTTCCAAGTTGAGGCCTTATGTGGCTTTTGTCTGCAATTCTATGAAAACTGCAAAGAATAATAAAACTGTAATAAAAAATGTTTTAAAATAAATACATTTAGGGGGAATACACTAAGACTGAATTGCGTCTACTGTCATTTATTTGCATTTGCATTGTTTAAGCACTCGATTCAATAAAGGAATTATGCAAATGAGGTGCCTGTGCTACAAAATGTGTGCTGAATTCAAAATTGCATGTTAATATAATAGTGCTAAGATGTGGAGGATGCAGCAGATTCCTGCATTTTGACATACTTAACTGCGACCCACCTGAATTGGTTCTTTAAAATACAAAAAGTGCACTCTGTGATCACTAGAAAATGAAGACAAACATATCTTAATGATATTTTGCTGACCGCCTACTCAACGTGGGAGGTAATATTTCCACAAATAATCGTACCAGGCACAAAACACTGGGTTTCATGAATAAGGCGCAATCTTAAACCAGTTGCACACAAAAAAGAAATGTGTTTGAATTTAAATGAATGGAAATTACTTAATTTAAATACAGTGCAGTGCTATTTCATTCTCATTAAACTAGAATTTAGATGGAGAGTGAATAAGACGAATAAGGTTTTTACTTACAGTAAATAGAATGCACAAAAGTCACGCAACCGTTTTAGTGAATTCACCCCGTAATCTAAACCTACTAAAAACTCCAACATTAAAAAGACAAGGAAAGGTAGAGAAACCTTTAATGTCTGTATTCAAGGCATCACCAATTTTAAACCATGTCTTTCTAAACAAAAGTTTTTTTTTTTTTTTTTTACAATCATAAGAACCCAACTCAGGACGGATCTATCTGGGATATGAAAGGAAAACAGGCCATGGGAAGAAAAAAAAAGCCTGACATGGAGCAAAATAAAATGAGTTCAGCAAAACAAACAAACAGGTGTGTGCAGAAGCAAGCTTATTGAATAAGATGGAGAATAAACCATAAGGTATGAAAGAAAACTGGAAAAGAAAGAATGGGGAAGAAAAAAAATGCGATGAGGCTGAAGCGCTGCACGGCTATAGTGTCTCTTTATCCGTGATGTCCATTAAATAATAGAAAGTCTCTTGTGATTGCTCTTTTCCTGGAAGTGATTATGTAAAAGGATCTTTTTTTACGGAGAGAGGGGGAAATGAAATGGAGCAAAAGAAACTGAACAAAATTGTTGGCCAGAGGCAGATAATCATGCAGGTAAAATAAAATGGGATTTCAGTTTTTTTCAATGAAACCGGGAGCGCTAATCTCAGTCTGATGCAAGTGAGGTTTTTCAGACTGTACAATGAAAAAAATTCGTCCTTTTTTAAAATATTTATATATATACACCTCATCATGTTTAGTAATGGGTTCCACTATAAAATCAAAGGTCTATTAAGAATACAGAGGAAATAACATTTATAATATTAGATCTGCTTAATTTCAACCAAAACATGACTTGAGTTTCATTGAGTGTGTTGGGCTACAGGAACTTAAATTAAACAGAATTATCCAAATATCAACCCAGCCAAAGAACTTTTCCAAAGCATGTCTCATCTGAATATACAAAGAAACAAGCAAAATAAGTGAATAAATCAATAATAATAATAAAATGTGTCATTCATACAAACTAACAATAAGTGAAACAATTCTCATACCTTTGGTAGCTAGTCGCACACAGTTGATTTTGGTTTCCTGGAAGAGGAGAGGAAAGTTTGTGTTTTAATTAAATGTCAAAATGATACTGTATTGAGGAACATTGTTTTTGTCAAGCTTGAGTTATCTTAGTAATTGCAACACAATGAAGTGCGGGTTATTTTCCATCATCAGGTGCATGACATTAAGAAACAGTTAATTATATAACAACATTTCTAATGATAGTGAAGGATTCACAAATGCAGTGCTGAGGCCAAAACAGAGAGAAGCCAACATTACTGTTACATTTCCCCATGCATGTAAAGTCACTACAGCTACTGTAAGTTAAGTATAGGCATTTAAGGTGACAAAACTTGTACATATCATACCACATACTACTTGTTGTGATCTACTTGAATAATATGAATACAACTGTTAATTTAGATGACAGAAAAACATTTCTATTCTATTCTATTCTATTCTATTCTATTCTATTCTATTCATTCTGTTCTGTTCTGTTCTGTTCTATTCTATTCTATTCATTCTGTTCTATTCTGTTCATTCTGTTCTATTCTGTTCTATTATATTCATTCTGTTCTGTTCTGTTCTGTTCTGTTCTGTTCTGTTCTGTTCTATTCTATTCTGTTCTATTCTATTCATTCTGTTCTGTTCTGTTCTATTCTATTCTATTCATTCTGTTCTATTCTGTTCTGTTCTGTTCTATTCTATTCTATTCTATTCTATTCATTCTGTTCTATTCTGTTCTGTTCTGTTCTGTTCTATTCTATTCTATTCTATTCTATTCTATTCTATTCTATTCTATTCTATTCTATTCTATTCTATTCTATTCTATTCTATTCTATTCTAAAGCATTCATGGCTGCCTGGAATGCCAGTTATGATGATAAAAATCTCGCTCGCATCCTTGGAATGCCATGTGTGGCGTGACAGGTGTTAATTAGTCGGCAGATTTCGGTGTGAAGTCTGCATGGAAGTTTAGAGCTCTGAGACAGGAAGCCAGATGCTACCATGTGTTTCTGTGAGCGTTTACAACAGCCTCTTGTTTTGAATAGATCTGCTGTCCTTGTGCACATCATCTCAGTAGACACGTAAACAATAATGCCTTCACATCACAGGGTCTTGAAAGGGTTTGCTAATGGCAATATTTCATTAAGTTATATTGTATAGCAGCCTGTGTTACACATCTGAAAAGTGTGCCAATCTCAGCGTAGCCACAGGGAGCTCTTTAGCATTCATTGTTTTCTTCAATGCTCATCTTTCTCTTTTAGGTAAACTACTGTCTTGGAGGAGCAACAGTTTGATGAGAATATTGCAAGCTAGCTGCCCCCCCCCCCCCCCCCCCCCCCGTTTAACTCTGGTTTAATAGCACAGACATTTGAAGATAAGTTTATTACCAACACAGCAATGCAAGAATGAGCATTAAGTTGCATTTGCAATGCACTGGCTGAGCATTCACACCTGTGTTTGAGCACATGCCCAGAGTGTGCTCATACCCTGATTAGTGCACTACAAGTTGCATTTGATAAAATAATCAGCTAAATGACAGCCTACTAATAAATAAATCTCACAAACACACAGTTGTCAAAATTCACTATTAATTGTTCTTTTTTGCTTTTTTTATCACCACTCAATATCACTTAAATGTATTCTGTATTAATCATTCAAATTAATCTGCCAACTGATTCTTTACACCGGTGATTTACCAGTGTTTTGTCAGATGAGAAGTTTATCTATGTATAATCTTTTTACTCTTAATTCCTTTTATAACTGTATCATCTTTAAATCATTTTAAATTCCTTTTATAACTGTTTTAATTTTCCTTTCTGTGTAAAGCACTTTGAATTACCATAGTGTATGAAATGTGCTATATAAATAAACTTGCCTTGTCTTGCCTTTCCTTTACAAGTACAGTATGTTGTTACCCAGAGACATGAAAAAAACAGACTAAAAAGTAGTTTGTTTGCATAGTAAATGCTTATTTTTTGCTATAAAGGTAACGTGGGATAAAAATTGATGCTATAGCTAGTGTGTGGTTGCTAAAATGCTGCTAAAATGTTGTTAGGGTATTCTGGGTGGTTGTTAGATGGTTACTTGCTGTCTCAAGTCAAAAGAGTCAATCCTAGAGTCTATGACATTCGGACCCCTATGTAGATATGGCCCCAGTGCCTCCTTTAAAGTAAGTCTATGGGATTTATCATCTGCCAACTCAAAATCTTAAGTCTGATTGCTTAGAAAGGTAAAAGCACACATGTCCTCAACAGGACCCATGATTTCAGGTATCATTTGCATGTTGCAAATTATTAAATGACTAACCCTAACATAATAGTAATGAAGCTCACCTTAGAAAACACCACTAATAAATCAATCGGAAAAGCATATTGAAGAGGCAATACAGGCAGTCTCTTCTCCTAGCATTTATTTTATAACTTCACTATGCCATTATCAGTGCCACTCTTCAGAAACATTAAAAGTCCTCTTGGCAACACTTCATTGCACGTATCAATTTGGCTCACGAGAATCAAAACCAATATGAGTTTCTCAAATACATTCAATGCTGATGAATGCAAACACAACACAGACCTCAACTCACACTGTTGACACTGAAAAATTAACCGTCAATGCAGTGGAAAAGGGCAAATACTAACATGTGACCTTGCTGTCAGTGGCGGTTTGTCCCATCTGATTGTGGCATTGAAGCAGGGGGTGGATTGACACAGTGAGGCAGAGAAGGGTCCATATGTGAGCAGACCATCTGTCTGTCACAGAGTGCTATCGGACATGCAGGGTCAAACACACTAGCCAATGTAAAATGGGTGAAAGTAATATTGTTCAAGTTTTAAGAGGATTTACCATGCAGATATGGATATATACTGGATATATATGGATAATGTTTTTATATAAAGATTTCTATTCCAAATAAATGCTGTTATTTTTTAACTTTCATCAACAATCCTGAAAAACAAAAATATGAAAATGAATATTAAAAGCATGACTGTTTTCAACATTGATAATAATAGTCAATGTTTCTTGAGCAGCAAATCTGCATATTAGAATGATTTCTGAAGGATCATGTGACGCTGAAGACTGGAGTAATGATGCTGAAAATTCAGCTTTGCATCACAGGAAGAAAATACTAAATTCAAATAGAAAACTTATTTTTAATTGTAACAATATTTCACAATATTACTGTTTTTACTGTATTTTATATCAAATAAATGCAGTGACTTCTTTCATTTTAACATTTAAACATAAAAAATAAAAAAATGACTGACCCTAAACTTTTTAACAGTAGTGAATGGCTCTCTGAAATATACCAAGGTTCTGAAATTCATGTGTTTACATGTTATTCTTTGGTACTTCCAAGAAAAATATGATTGTACCATGGTAAGGTAAACTAACTGAGTAATCATCATGATAAATGAACTTCAGTACCATAGTACATATCGAAACTCTGATACCATCACTGAATTATCCTCCAGTACTTTTGGTAAGAGAAAAGGGTGAGAGGAAGGAGGTGAGGGCCGCATGTTAACAGTGCTTCGTTTCTGAGAGCAGCCTGAGCGCTGGGACTTGGGGAATGGAATAATAGGAGAGGGTCTCGGCTGATGGGAAACATCCCTACAGGAAGTGACAGCTGAGCTATACTGTCTGCCCCTCCAGTCAAATAATTCACTGACAGACTGTCAAAGGCTTTTTACGATGACTGGGTAATGACGGGGAGAAAAACGCAGAGAAAGATGGAGAAAGAGGTCTGAAAAAGAACAAATCTTAGCAGCTCAGGGGAAACTGCAAGGTGAGAAAAGAGACTTCATGTAAACATTTAACTCAATTATTACTGATAGACTACACTATGACTGTTGGCAGATCGCATATCAATACTGGATTGTTACATTTTCTAAAGGAAAGGAAAGTGATGCTGGTCTGTGCAATGATGCTAAAGTGTTGTGGCTCATTATCAGGGTGTTGCTAAGGTATGGCAAGTTGCTCTTAGCACATTGCTGTGCGTTTGCTATGGTGGTTAAGATAATCTGAAACAAAATGGTAGCAATAAAGAGAAATGAAAAAAGGGGACATGCATGACAGTTTGGAAAGAACGTAAAAGCAAAAAGAGAGAAAATAAGCTAATAACTCCACAGACCAATCCAACTGACTGCAGTTTACTAAGCTTGAATGACACGTTTGCATTGATGTGTTTAAAAAGAACATGGGACTCTTATGACAAATGCTTAATGGTTAGCTTGAGAAGTTGAAGAATATGGATTTCATGTCACTGTCCAGCTTTTTGCCATGTCTACTAGAGCTAATCCACATGACAGCAGATTTACAGTCAATACGTTTTTCTAGTTGGTCACTCACTCAATTCTGAAGCATGTTATGGATTAGTTAGTCATTACAGCAGTTTTCTTGACACGCTGGCCACGATTCTCTTCTGATGACAACAGCTACTGCTGGAACCCAGGAACACATATCTATCTATGGTGACAAGGGAAAATACATTGTTTTCTGCAAAATTTGGGCCAATAAATTGCAAACTGTATACGCTATAGACACACTATTAATTTCCCCCAAAACCACAAAGCAACCACCCAGAACTCACTAACAATCACTAACAATGCCATAGCAATGACACAGACATTCACACCATCAGCAACTATATCATGGGACAAGAATGTAAACGAGACTTAAACTCTTTTGACTTGGGCCAGTAAGCAACTATCTAATAACCACCCAGAACACTCTAGCAACCACATAGCAACACCCTGGTAACCACCCACAAGACCTTGGGACGGCGAGTTCTGCACAGGCAAGCACTATTTGTTTTTATTTTAAATAAAAGCAAATATCTAGTTGTTTTCTATTTTTTTTATCTATTTATTTGTCATAATCAACTGTTGCGTGTTGCACAATCAGGCTGATCAAAAAAATCACTTCCTAGAAGACGAACAAAAGAGAGATAACAAAATCACAAATTAAAGTATATCACAATTTAAGCTGACTTCATCCAGTTTCTGCAGTGTTTTGAACAGATTTTGAAATGGATGCTTATAATTATGAATTATGAACACGGGTATGAATGATTACAACAACCTCCTGAGGCAATCATCTACACATTAGGGGCTCGGGAGGAACAACGCTCCAGTGAGAATGAATAAAAGAAACGTGCAGTACAAAATGACAAAAGGAAAGTGTCATCATCCAGTCGTCTGGAGGTATTTGAGACAGCGGCGCTACAATTTCAGGAGCTGTTGCTTTCGAGAGTAACACCTCCAGTCTGGTGAAATGTATTACCAAGAGGATTAGGCAAAAGAAACTAAGAAACAAAACAAAAAACAATGGCACGAGTTGCTTTCGCTGTCTATAGTCTTTCCATTAATACAGAGCACTCTGTTTTTCATAAAGAACAAAGGAAAGCATGACAGCTGAGTGCAGTGTTAGGTGTAAATGAAGAAAGAAACAGCGAGAGATTCTTAAAAAACGTGTGAAACAAGCACAAGATGCTTTAAAAACACTCCCAACCGCCGCAAGAGAGAAATGTTTTGTCTCCATCCAAATACTATCAGCCGCTGATGAACTGTACAGAACAACAGGAAGAGGGTGATATACTAATTAACCCTTGATTAAGGCTATTCCTATTTCATTTCTTCAATTAAGAAGCAATTCATCATTTTCATGAATATATGAATACAGCTAAGTATTTCACTGCACTTATAAACAGTCCTATTAAATCCGCTTCGAGCAGGATTCGAACCGGCGTCTCCGGCATGGGAGGCGGGCGAGCTAACGCTAACGCGCTAATACGCCACTTGAGGCCGGGGGAGTGAGGTTTACTTGCACAGCTTTTACTAGCTTGACACCGTTACGCTAACCACCATAAACGACACTCCCATCCGAGTCACGGCACCAATGTAACCGGTCCTACTTGACCAGCTCCAAGCGGGATTCGAACCTCCATCTCCGGCATGGAGGCGGGCGTGCTAACAAAGATGCTAAAAACCACAATCTCCATTCCACATTGAGCAAATGAAAACTCTAAATGCAAACCTATTGGACAGTAGGCAACAAGGCACACAATTTGGGCAATTCATAGGGTTTTAAAATAAATCAATAAAAAAAATCTAATCGATTAAAATAAATAGATATTAAAATAAATCAATAAATATTAAAATAAAATAAAAACCTACCAATAAACCAAAAGAACTAATAATAATCATCTTAATTTTATTATTCCTAATATAATTTGTATTATTATTATTTAAATTCTAAAGAGCATCTTGTACTTCAATTGCCTTTCCTTACAATTTGATTTAGAAATAGTGCTGCTAAATAAATATTTCTTAAATATTTCTTAATTTATGTGACATGTCAACTGACCATTTAACACTTGACCATTAAACACTTTGTTTGCTTGGTTATTTTTTTTAATAATAGCTGCCACACTCCAACAAACAGTGATTTCCCCTTTGACAGGTCGCGGCTTTTAAATGCAAGCTGTTTTCCTCTAGAGTGTTTGTTCCTATTAGAGCGACACGTCAGTGGAAACAAAGTGCCACAAACTTATCCTTTCACCCGCCACACACCGAAGACAGGACATTCTTTGCAGGTTCCATTTTGTTAAAAGCTGCATGTGTCTGTTTCAATCTCTGTCTAGTGTGAGTTCAGCCACTTAAACGAGTGAGTGCCTCTTCACAACTCCGTATCCCTCTTTCAGAACAAAAGACGCCTGCAGCGGCAATTACTTGCTCTTTTAGCCCGAGTGTCTGTGGTCCTGTTCACAAACACACCGGAGGGACAAAAGCAAGTGGAGGAATCCTAATTTAGCTTAGAACAGTTTGAGACCACTATTCCCCTGACTGTCCCTCCCCCTCTCGCCATCTCTGGCAAGACTGATGTGATAAAGTTTATCGAAAGCGACCTGGTGCTATTAGCAGTGCCAGGAGAAGCTCTGTGGGCAGCGGCGCTCTGAGATGGCATCGTTTATGGACTGCTGCTACACTGAGAGATCAAGAAATCACAGTATTTTTGTCTCTAAAGGTCGAACTGAAGATGAGGAGGAAGCAGCCTATGATTGGCTTAAACAGAGATAAGAAAAAGTATTTTAACACCCCCAAAATTACACACTTCATCTTTAAGCAAATGAAAAGGCCTTTAAAAGTCATGCTGGCATTTCGCCTCTATGGGAAGTATTAATGATGACTAGCAAATTTAATGTGGACTACAGTTCCCTGCTCATGCTGACATTATAGAGCAAAGATCGTTCATTAGAGAGCATTGCATTCTATTACTCATTAGAAATGATGTTCTGGTTTTATGAAGTAACTTTTACAGTGGCCCCTACATGTATTTGGACACTTAAGTGACACTTTAACATCTCTGAATGTTTAGATATATTGGGATACACTGAAAAAAATTTGATAGAGAAAGACTAGTATTTTCTTTAAAAACATACTCCAATAATCTTTGGATATTTACAGCTTTATTTTTAACAGTTTAATACAAGACTTGAAACGTGCACTTGGAGTGATATTTTGTTATCCAGTGTAATCACATTATTCAGACATTATTAAGTGATGAATTATTGTCCCAAAACATTTTGGGGACACTTTATAAAGCAGTGATATTGTTTTCTATTTGTATGCTTAAATATCATTTATGCACCAAATGCATCAAGTCAATAAATTAATCTACTAATGACAACTGCTGGATCAAGCCGGTTTGAATAGCTATCAATATGACAGGTAATCTAACCACCGAATTGTATTGTGAATTTATTTGTTACTTTGCGCCGTGGAATAGAAATTTTTTTAAACGATTTTTTTTTTTTTAATGGCACACATTTACACCGAGCGTTTCTCGAACACACTTGGAACAAGGTAAGTTGAAAACAAATCTGAACTACCAACCTAAATCCATATTTTATGCATGAATCTCCAATCAAATTATCTGGGTCACGGTCTGAGGTTGTTTTTGAGTGCTTTTCTCCAGCCGCCTGAGACTGAGAGATCGAATTGAATCAAATCCAATCAAATCGGGAACCACATACTTCAAAACGTGCAATGCAGCAGGCCCAAGCAGAGCCTTTACAGAGCGCATTATACCTGCTAAATGCTAATGTGTGAAATATATATATATATATATTATACATATAGGCCATGTTCTACTAGACTTTTTACCATGATGAGAACTGGGGGGAAATATGCTTGACTGCCATGAAGATAATGACATTGCAAAGAAGTTTCATTTTTAAAATATAATTCATCATTTCATTATTTTTCATTCTGGGGTGAAATATGACCCAGCCAGGATTCATGAGATTTCCAAATCAATACTCAAGCGTCAACATTTATCAAGAACAATGAACTGGTAAATGAATTAAGCAGTAAATGAAATACTCACCCCATTGGCTTTGCTCAGGGCCTGAAAGTAAATGCTGTAGCTTTTGGCTGGTGACAGCGGTGCGTTCCAGTAGCCATTATAAGTCTTGTTATCTCCTATAGTAAAGGGCTGTACCACAGCAAGGCTAACAGGGGGAAGTTCAGCAGCGAAATAGTGAGGTGAATCCAAGATGGAGGCATTTCTGAAACTAACAGGAATGGAGAAACACTCCAACACATCAGCGGCTCGGCGAACTTTCTTCTTCCGTTCCTCTTGAACCACCACTTGATAAGCACTAGAGAAAAAATAAGTTGCATTAATGAAATAAATATCAAAACAAGGACCTTATATGTAATTATTGTAATTTCTCAAGAATATTAATGAAGAGGCTCTATTTAAATAGGGTTCTTTTAAGTAAAACATGAAACCTGTTCACAAGACATTTAATGAGAAACAAGATATTCAATAAGAAAACAGTAGGGCATGACTTGATTCAATGCATTGGGAATTATAAAAACTACCCTTCGTCTTAAGAATAACATGCACTGATGAATTGTGCACAATAAGACCAGCAGCATTGCATTAAGAAAAGTAAAAAGTGTCCATTTTGATTTCATATTTCTTTAAGCATATGTTTGCCGCCTCTTGATTTGGGAAATATCTTCAGCTAGCGATGACACATCCAAAAAAAAAGAGAGAGGCAGTTGTGTCCGAGGCAATTTAACAAGCCATTAAAACCATCAAGAACTTCTCTTCCCGTAGCTTTCTAAGAATGACAGAAGGCCCTGTAGACCATCAAGGATTCTCAAACGCTAACAACTAGCTGCTAAACACCTCTATTAAACCCTCTTTTTGAAAAGAAAAAAAACTCTTTAAACCTGCATGAGATCCAAAAATACACAGCTTCTCCTCATGAGAGAAAACTATGAGGCAGGCGATGCGGTAGAGTGCCAGCAGAGGGAAATCTCTACTACGGTAATTAGCTGGAGGGGAGGTGTGCATGGGGCTTTTTGAAAGTGCTCATCATGGGGAGGGATTGGAGAGAGGCATGTGTGTGTTTCAGAACACGGTGAATAGATAAGGACATTTTTTGAGCTCCCTGTGCTAATAGTACTTGTTTGCAATTATGTGGTCTTACGCCAAGAACATACTTCCCAATTATGTGCAATTAGGGAAATGTCTGTTTCGCCGAAAAGATGTGGCAAATTATCCTAGCCTCTAATCTGGCATCTTTCATAAGGGATAATTTCCCATGACCAAAGAGGCCTGCCTGCATTTCTCTTTTAAATACACAGGATCTCCATTTCAAACTAATGGCTTTAAGTGCACACTGGATGTCGTGTGTTGTGTGTCCGCTGTAACCTCGGTCGAAAGCTTCCGTAATTATAAACAATTTTCAGTTGCGGATTTTTCATAAAGACGCTTATGGATTGCCAGGGTCATATGATTTATAGAGCACACTAACAATGGAAAAACATCCCTAACAGTGGCAAAATTATTTTCACACTTGCTTATTATTCAACATGCATCAGTTTTTTAGGTTTTTGTTTCACTCTTAAATATATATTAAATATAAATACGCAAAAATTAAAAACAATTGTACAAATATAATATAATATAATATAATATAATATAATATAATATAATATAATATAATATAATATAATATAATATAATATAATATAATATAATATAATATAATATAAAAACAACTCAGAATAGTGCATGCAATCAAATCATTATCATAATTACTGATGAACTCCCATTGCACATCAACTGTGCAGTTCTTCCAAGTTAGTGGCGACTTGCAATTTCGAGAATTTGCCAAAATCTGTTGCACATTCACAGACTGAATTTCCACACAGAGAAAGACTCTGTTTGTGTGCCAAAACACAGCCAAATGGACCAGGATCCCCTCGAAGGCCTAGCATACAAATGATGCTTATTTGAATGACTGCATTTAAAAACCCTCAGGACCCTGAGTGAATCAACAGTAATGCACTTCTTCTTTCAGACTATGTGCTGGACCCCTCTTTGATGATTGGAGAGAGGGATCATGGGTAATTTAATGTATTCTTGTGTGTGTTTCGCATCTGTCTGCAGATTTAAAAATAATTCTTAAAGGATTTTTTTTTTTTTTTTTAGCATGTCAACGAGTATCTACAGCTCTACAGCTGATGTTTGGACCAACTTTCAGGCTCCAATCTCTTTCATTTATTAACAGCAAATTACAATTTTAAATTCACTCATCATATCCTGTCCTCTCTATATTCACATTTGAATAAAAGTGTCAAAAGACCACAATTGACAAGTACTTTCCAAGACAATGTGTTAATAATTGCACACAATATCAATCAATGTAAAACAAATAAGCAAAATAGATTGGACTGGCCAGTGGCGTGATGAGAGGCAAACTCACCTGACAGGAGCCCCTCGTGATTGGGCGGGTTTTAAGAGGACGGTGATTGTCGTGTCTGTCTCATTGAGAGGAGAGTCGGTCTCATATTCAGGCATGGATGGAGCTGCAGACACAGAATTATGTTAAAGGACAAGGACTATAAAGAAGGAAAGGATATAAAGAAAGCACATACTGTATAGCTCAGAAAACCTCATCTCAAGTGACAAGGACAAATGGAAGAGAAACAGATGTATAAAAACTTTTATAAAAACACTTTTTGTCTAAAAAGCCCTTATTTTCAGTCTATGTAACACAAGCATGAATTAAGTATATTTGCAAGTATAAAATGACCAATATTTCTGAGTATACAGTAGTGGCCAAAAGTGATATCCAGCCTAGGAAATGAGACATCTTCACGCTTTATTCAAATATTATATTTTAATCTAAATTATTATGTAATAATATTTTTAAAAAAATGTTAAATGATTTTTGTAAGCATATTGCATAGTTGTGTAAGTAAATTGCTTTATTTGTGATAACACAGTGAAAACTGCCAAATTGTGTGATATCATTTTTGGCCGGGCTGTCAAACAATGGAATTATGAACATATGCAAGAATAAGAGAAAACCAATAAAATAGTAATATCTGATTATGTTGTAGTCAATGTATGCTTTGTATCTATGAATTTGTTTTGCATATTAAAATAAAACCTGTAACTGCAATTACTTGCTCTTTTAGCCCGAGTGTCTGCAGTCCTGTTCACAAACACACCGGAGGGACAAAAGCAAGTGGAGGAATCCTAATTTAGCTTAGCTAATTTAGCCTGTGTTGTCTTAAAAAAACACTTTTTTTAGACAAATACCTTGACCAAGTTTAGTGTTTTGTTCTTCCTTCATATTTGAAATATTAAAAGAAAATCAAAAAAAAAAAAATCCTCATATTTTGATGGTTTAATCAAACTTACAGTGTCATAAAAAAACAAATACCCCCTCCAGACATGACTTTTGACCACTACTGCATGAATGCTCCACTGTAAGTACTGTACAACTTCTTGACTGTTTTTACAAACTAAGAGATATGTCGAAGTTGTTGTCTGTGGCAATCGACAGCATGCTGTAGAATTTAGAGTTTAGCTTGTTTTGAAGCCTGAACTCAGCTGCCATTCAAACCCACTATGTTTTAATATTATGTATAATTAATATTCATGCTTTTGTAAAAACATTCATTTCACAGTATTTACTCCTATTAGAAAGCATACCGTTTGGAAGCCTGACTCAGAGGTCATTACTATGTAATCATACTGAAAATGTCACTCTCTCATTACAGTGTTTAGATTCAGTGAACAATACGGTTTTAATAAATGGTGTCTGGCGTGCTGCACAAATGCCACGTCATTATGAAACGGAACGAACTGACAGCCGCGGGCCACAGAAATTGGGCTGAACTTGTGGAGGATGTTGTTTACGATTCATGTTCTCATTATTCCGTTCACTTTACATTAACTGTATTCCAACGATATTCATTCCAATAACACAACACGCTAATGAGATTTTCGCTCCAGCAAAGCTTCTTTAAGATACAAGAAAAAGTCAAAATGACAAAACTAATTATGCAAATTTTAGCAATGCAAGTGATAATTAGGTAAGCAATCAAATGAAGCTTATTTAACCCAATCAGTTCATGTTCTCTGAAATAATTTCATACATTAGCATCAGTCTGTCCGACGTGAATGCTCTATATCCATGAAGAACAAATGTCTGTCACATTAACTCAATTAAAATGGAACCTGAGGGTCTGTTTTACCATAATTGTGTATAATTATCACTTCACTGTTGGAAAATACCCAACAATCTGAGCTGAACCCTTGCCTGAAACCCTCACCTGCGATCTTGGTGGCTATACGGCTGGTCACGGGTGGGCCGAAGCCTTTGTTCGTGCTGGCTTTCAACGTAAAGTAGTATGTGGTGCCAGGATATAACCCAACGAAGAGATGATGGGTCTCATTTTGGAGTTTGAAGACCCGGCCACGTTGTGTTGTCAAATCTGCACTGGGGTCCAGGGAGCCAAGAGCCTTATAGGTGATCTAATGAAAGAGACAAGTCCATTCGATTATCACAATCACTTCATCAAGAGTCTTGGAGACAAAAGCATGCATTCAAATGTATTATACTAAGAAATTACAATTATGACATAGTTTGTTTACCATTATGTCGTTTCAAACCCAAATTACTTTTGTACATTTGCATCAGTGAAGAGAGAAAGTCATAAGGGTTTGGAGCAACATGAGGCTGAGCAAATAACAGAGATTAATTTTTCCTTTAAGCATTATTCTTAATAACATCAACCTTTTGAAACATGGAGAGCAATTTAGCACTGAATTTTTTTGTTTGGCTGGATCTCTTTCAGTAACTTTGGCTTTTCTGCACTTATTTTCTCTCCAAATATTTGAGAGAATTTCAGTGACTAGAAATGCATCCCAAATCCAATATTCTGCTTACAATGAATAACAAGCACATTCAGTGCACTGTGCTGTAAATTCAAGCTGCTTATTAAAACACTTTTACGTGGATCTGCTTCAAACATGTATATGTTGGAAAACAATATCCAGCAAAGAATTAACATGCCCCAAAACAATGACTAAACTAGGTTACAGATAACCATTGTCATGCTAAGACGCGCATTCGTCATATCTCAGAGGAGGCTGATGGAAATTGATGGTCACAGTGTATATGGGTAATCAAAACATTTTAGCCCTGACGTTTCACACTTCATAACTCCATTCCACAATTCAAATCAAATAAATTGACAGCTGGGTGCCTGGCAGGCCTGCTGCCTAAAAGCTTTTCATGCATAGTGGAGTGATTCAGAATGCCCTCTAAACACTCTCTCTCTCTCTCACACACACACACACACACACACACACACACACACACACACACACACACACACACACACACACACACACACACACACACACACACACACACACACACACACACACACACGCACACACGCTCGTGACTGCTCACTGACCACAGGCAAAAAAAAAAAAAAGAGTCAGGAGAAGCAAATCTGCACATTCAAACCAAATATCACTCCAGAAAATCCACACACACGTACAGACACAAACATGAGAGAAAGACGCAATGATGAAATTTTTCAGACATCAGAATAAGACGACTTGTCATTCTAGTGATTCTGAAATTAAGAATAATATGACATCGACATGCTGTTTTTTTTTTTGGGAGCTTGACACCCCTGGAATATACACTACCACTATATACAGTGTGTATATTTAAAATATATAAGACATGCAGTAACAGTCTCCAAATATAGGTTTTCCTTTTCAAACTATAGTATCACATTTTTATGCTTTCCAGTGCCATAGTTTTGATTTAATATGCTATCATGTTTAATGTTCGGTCAGTAAATCACACAGTGCCACTGAGGTGTGGCGGAGCAGCCCGATGTAATATACTGCCAAACACAAGTTTACATGTTATGGATTATAAATCAGTCTTAATAGAGAATTACAGCCTGAATGTTGCTTTTACAGCTGACAATTTACTGTACATGTGAACTGAAATGTTTAAAACCCTCTTCATGCCTGTTTGGACAAACAGGTATTTCCCTCTCTCAACGTTATAAACAGCATGCTCAATTCAAAAGACATCATCCCATTCTTATTTTTGCTCTTAAATGTAGCCTTATCTTGCCACAGACAACATGTTTGACTTATCTCTCAGTTGATAAAAACATTTAAAAAGTTGAAGCAGTCAGTTAGATACTTTCACAGGTTTTCCTGTAAATGAAAGGGCATTAGTGATTGATGGCAGGCTTTTTATTAAAGGTGTTTTTAAAATACCATCTATTGCCTTTAGCATAGCTCCTGTGTAAATTTGTGCCCTTGTTCTGTGTTAATATACTCAGCCAACAGCGGGTCGTATTGTTCTTCACAGCCCAATGAAAAAGAAACCGTGAGTTGGCTGAAGGGTATTGTTCATGTAATATACAAGCAGCTGGATAATTCGGCTGTAAACTGAGATTAGATAGATAGATAGATAGATGATAGATAGATAGATAGCTAGATAGCTAGATAGATAGATAGATAGATAGATAGATAGATAGATAGATAGATAGATAGATAGATAGATAGATAGATAGATAGATAGATAGATAGATAGATAGATAGATAGATAGATAGATAGATAGATAGATAGATGTCCTGCATCTCTAATTTATTATATGTCATTAAAACAATGTGTCCTGCACAAAAAATGTCCAGTATTATATTCCAGTAACTAAATGGAGAAAAAAAGTAAAAATAAATAACCATAAGAGATCAAAGGCCAGCATGGAGATCAATAGGCCTCCAATTACTCTGTCATCACTTAAATGTCCTGATGGGGAAAAAACACAAGGGATGATCAATCCTGTAGAAGACTGAAAGTATGAAATGAATAGGCGAGGATGGGGGGATATATCTCCTGTTCTCGCCTGTCCTCCCTCTCTCTTTTCAGACTCTGTTGTCAGGGGAGACAGGAAGTGTTGGCCAGGGGGCATTTGATGCCACGCGACAGACTGCTAAAAGTGGCCTAATGCACTACTGAACGCACTGTGGCTCTCTGTTAAAAGAGCCGCTTGAGTTTAATTGACCACAGCTGATTTCAAAAGGGTTCATTTCCCAGTTCAGTAAGGCAGCGGAGATGGGAATGCGGAGAAAACAGGCCTGTTTGTGGGAGATATTGGATTTATGGCTACTTGGCTTCAGCAATAAGGGGAAAAAAAAGAGAGAAATGCTGTTCCAAAACATAATGAGTGGCCTTTTAAGGCATCATGTGCACTTGCAACAAAAAGGTTAAGTACGCTGCCTCTCTTAAGGTACTGTACCTTGTTTTGGCTAAATGCATTGTGATGCAAAATGCAAAGCTCAATAAATAATTACTAAATTATTATGTATAATTAAAAGTTGAGAATTATACCCATTATTATTTATTTTTTTAAATGTATTTTATGCTTATTAGAGTATACCATGGTTAGCAACATGCTGTTGTCTCAAGTCTTCTGAGTTGCTGCCTATATAACTCGTTCCTTATCGGACATTTATGAGAAAAGTAGGCAAATCGGCAACTGTTATCTAGAGTTATACAAGCAGAAACGTGAAATGCAAAACTAAAAACCCAAGCTGGATTGGTTAGTAATTCCTCGGCAGGAGCCTCGTTGAAGCTAGTCATCTCTTGAGATTTATAATTGGTAAACAGACATGCTGAGAACAGAATATTTAGTATTTTGTAAGTTTTGAGGGTTTGGGATGCCAGAAAGAAACTAGGTTACACAACATTTGGTGTAGAAAATAATATTGCACTCAATTCTGCATGCATAAAATATAAAATCAAAAAAGTATAGAAGAAAATACAGCACTATACAAACACTAGAAATATAATAGTAGTAACAGTCAGACAGAGTTCCAGTTCAAAATTTATAGAATTTCCATATTTTATCTGCCAAACAGATTCCACAAACTATGCAAATTTCATACACAAATAAAGTGGGAGTTTCTGCATCTATGGATAAAAAAAATAAAATATGTCCCCAAGTCCCCCAGTGAATCTCTGCAATTTCATCACTGCTTTAAACAATGATACCAGACGAATCATTCAAATAATGGTGCAGTGTTCTTCTAACAAAAAAAGTGCACAACAATCGTAGAGAAATTAATGGAAAATGTCTATAGACTTTGTGATACAAACTTCTGTCCTCCTAAAAGTAAAAAGTACACATTACTTTCCATGTATGACTCAGAAAAAAACATGCACAATATGCTCATGAATATTGTGTTTGCTTGCTACTAAAACTCTGAATATCTTTCAAAGATGCTATAAACCTGACAAACCCAGTGACTACAGCTCACTGCATCAACCGGGTACGTCCTTCTTCTCTGCCGACTACTAGCAATGATACACTAATGTCTGCTGTGTCGGACAAAACAAGAGCACTTAAATCTCACTGTCTCATGATACACGACAAATGGTAAATAAAAACCACACTCTCAACATTAACCCAGATTTAGACCTTCCTCCAGCTGTCTCTAGACCACACATGCAGGGCCGTGAGCCCATTAACCGGGTTTATCTGCTCTAGAGAGCTAGGGGTTACTGCTTCTCTTAACTCGAGTGCTTGCAACTCAACCGTTTATTGATGGAAATGAAAACAACACCATGACGTGAGGAGGCTGGATGTGCACAGGTTTTCCTCTATCCCGTAAGGGCAGATCAGGCTGTTTATCTTCGTTAGAGGTGAAAACTTTCCCCACCACATCAGCACACAGAACGACAGCTCTTTACTTTGACTTATTTAGAGATTTATACTTACAAAAGACTATTATGGTGGTACCGTGGTACATCGATGTCAAATAATAATACCATGACACTGAATTATAATTTTTATATACTATAGTATTTACACTAACATTCAAAAGTTTGCGATCAGTGTGATTTTTATTTATTTTATTTTTTAAGAAATCTCATGCTTAGCAAGGCTGCATTTCTTTGATCAAAAGTAAAAACAGTAATATTGTGAAATATTATTACAATTTTAAAATATATATATATTTAAATATATTTTAAAAAACAATTCATTCCTGTGATGCAAAGCTGTTTTTTTTAACATCATTACTCCAGTCTTCAGTGTCACATGATCCTTCAGAAATCATTCTAATATGCTGATTTGCTGGTCAGAGAAACATTTCTGATTATTATTAATGTTGATATAATAATTTTTTTTATGCTTTGATAAATAGCATGTTCAAAAGAACAGCATTTGCATTATAAATGTGTCACATACTTGCGGAATAAAAGCATTACCTTGTTTTGCTGACCCTAAACTTTTGAACAGCAGTGTAACATTCTAACAGTGTTGGGCAAGTTACTTCGAAACTGTAATGCGTTATTTATTACTTGTTACTGTCATTTCAAAGTAATTCGTTACATTACAATATTACTGTATTTAAAATGTAAGGCATTACACTACTATTGCATTACTTTTAAGTTACTCTCACCAAAATAACTGCAAATATGGATTTGGCAATCTAAATGTAGCTCATGATGCTCAATTAGCTCATTACACTCAATTAGCTCATTACACCCAGTAGAAGGTGATGTGGTATCCGACTGAGCTTGGACCCATAAGAAATTTTACCATGATGTACTATAGTACATACCATGGTATACCATAGTAGTACCATGGTAGTACCATGGTACCTTACATCTAACCATGGTACATACTATATAGTACTTCAGATATTATCATGGTACCATGGTACATTGCATGGTACTGTAGATGTTACTATGGTACATAGTATGGTACCTCAGATTTACCATGGTACATACCATAGTACCTCAGATATAACCATGGTACATACTTTATAGTACTTCAGATATTATCATGGTACCATGATAATATCTGAAGTACTATACTGTACAGTATGTTACTATGGTACATAGTATGGTACCTCAGATTTACCATGGTACATGCCCTAGTACCTCAGAAATAACCATGGTACATTCTGCCGTACATATTACCATGGTACATACTACCTCAGATATAACCATGGTACCTCAAATATTACCATGGTACTTTGCATGGACGCATGGTACAGACATCTTTTTACTTTAAGCCCGGGGTAAACTTTAGGCTTAAACTTTAGCAAAAATAAAAATAACTAATGAATAATAACTAAGCCAAATATTTTTATTTTATTTTAATTATTATTGTGAGTGACTGCAGTAGTGTGGGCATAGGCCATTTGGTCTATGAACGAGTCATAGATCTCCAAAATCAGTTTTAAATGTATAATTTAATATTAATGAGATTTTTATTTAAGTAATGTTCTAATTCTAGATGTTTGTAAATGCTGCATGATTTTGACGTGGTTTAATCAATTGCCGTGCGCGTGAACTTTGAACATTCATGTCGCTTTCAAACACTGGAGCGGCCGCGGCGCAGAGTTGCCATGGAAACGGCGCTGGACCACTGCGACTGGTAAGTAGGAAACTCCCTCTCTCGCTGTTGAGAATGTACTATCCGCTGCAGGCTCACTAATCTCGGCTCTGTCTGATTAACGTACAGGAAGTGAAACATTTTGCGCGGACGTTTCTCCTCTGCTGATCTCGCGGTGATTTTGGCGAATTTGTATGAAGAAAAAAAAACTACCACTTTATTCCAAGTTAACTGCTTGTAACGCGCGTTACTGACATTTGTACCGAGTAAAATATTACTTTTTTTCCCCCAGTAATGCCTTACATTACCGCGTTACAGCAAAAAGCAATGCATTACAGTAACTAATTACTTTTGTAACGCGTTACTCCCAACACTGCATTCTAAGAATACTATGCAATCATAATCATGAATTACCATGGTATCATGACCCTTACAAAGAAGTACAATGTACATTTATGGTCTCTGTTGCTAATACTATGGTACTTTGAAATATACAACATTACTGAAATTACTGTACCATGTTTTTTAAATGGTACTCCATTGTACTTATAATATCATGATGCTAGATGTCTAAAATACCATGATAGTACTGTGGTACTTTTTTGTAAGTAGTGCAAAAAGCCATGGTATAATACCATGGTACATTTTGTTACATTTTTGTTGATGAATATTCATAATCCATAATATTTACATGATGCTTCATGTAAAGGGTATATAATACAATGGTACATTTTTGTTAGTGCAGTATAACTTAAAATACAATGTTAAACTATACTACAATGGTGCAAAAAACATGGTATGATAGATATGGTAGACTCAAGTTTCTGCATAAATAACAGTAGCCGCAGAGAGTGTCAATATCCCTGTCCATCACTTCTCCAAAGAAACAACCGTCAGACATGTTCTTTCTCTGTAAACAAAGTGGGTGGTTTGTTTCCATGTAACTCCAGACAGGAAGCCATCAGAAACGGCATACGAGACACAGCGGAGGGGGAAAGACATCACGTCATCGCAAACTCACAACATGTCACGCAAGTTAAACAAAACAAAGATCAAGAATTAAAAACCTGGCGTGTGTAGAAATGTTCCGCTATTTACTCTTCCTCATTTGCATGGAGATAAAGAAAAATAAAGAAGCATGAGGACAAAAGACACCTTCCTTTTACACAACTCAGTGTTGATTAAGGAGCTGTTGAGGATCTTCTCTGTCTTACTTTCCCTGCGCCTTTCATATGCACACTCTTATTTTGTCAGCAAAGCAATTAATTTCTGAAAGGCTTTGATGGTTTGATAACAGGAGGCTGTTGTGCAGAGAAATGAAGGCAGAGGAAACATACAGAGAGAGAGAGAGAGAGAGAGAGAGAGAGAGAAAGATGGGGGGGTTGATCAAAAGTATGGATTTTGATGCAGGACATCTCAGGTACTCAGAAACTGATCTGAAACCTATCTATCTATTTATCTATCTATCTATCTATCTATCTATCTATCTATCTATCTATCATATAATGTGTATATATAGCCTATATATAGATAGATAGATAGATAGATAGATAGATAGATAGATAGATAGATAGATAGATAGATAGATAGATAGATAGATAGATAGATAGATAGATAGATAGATAGATAGATAGATAGATAGATAGATAGATAGATAGATAGATAGATAGATAGATAGATATGTATATGTTGTTTTTAATATGCTTTATATATAAACAGTATTTTTATACATTTATAATAACATAACACAGTAATTAAAGCAATACGTATTCATATGGTTTACAATATAGTGCATTTGATGATATATAATACTACATATGAAGAATGTTTAAAATATTAAGGGTATCATATACAGTATATTGCAAATAATCTTTCACACTATCCAAAAAAAAAAAAACACTATAGATTTTTTATGTTTTTATTGCTATTTTTTGCACCTCTATTTTATTTCCTTCTTTGGGAGTCTAAACTTTTCTAAAGCTGTGAAGCAAGAAACTTGCTTGCTACAAACAGGGTCTTTCTGTGACCCTTCAGCTGCATTCATCTCTGCACCTTCCCTTTCCTGCCTCTGAGCTCTTTGTCCTAAGTCTAATTTGTCTGAATCACTAAAAGCGAGGAGAGGAGGCATACGGCTGCTCAGATCTCCAGGATAATTCTATTGGACGCTTCTAATTAAATCAATGAGGGCTATTATAGCAATTATCCGGCCAAATGGGACTGCATTGTGTCCGCTCGATACATTTAGTAAATTCTGTCAATCTTCTTATCACCAAGATGGCACATGCAGTAACCCCATTTTAATGATGTCCCAGAATATGCGCAATGTCTCGCGTGTGGTTTCTCTTCCTCATCAAATCAAAGAGATTGTGAGGCTCTTTTGTGCCTCCAGCCCACTCAAACACACACACACACACATTAAAGCACAATCTGGCCATAATTTGTTTTTGTCATGCAGTGACTTCATTTCTCTGCTTGTAATGTGCATTACAATAAATATACATGTATATCCATAAGGCTGTCCAACAAAATGTCCTGCAACAGAAAATAACTTTTACCAAAACGTATACTGCTACCTGATTTTACCACAGAAATACACAAATAAAGATAAAATGTTCTAACTGTGTTAACAATCACCATTGTGCCCTTGAGCCAGGTACTTAACCTCATTCAAATTCAATAACTGTATAGCCTACCTTACTTATAAAAACTTCTATAAGTACAAGTTAGATTGTGTGTCAATATGGGAAAAAACATTCAAGTCGCTCAACACCTTCACCTCTGCTGTATAGAAGCAAATAAAATAATATAAAATATATATATTTAACATTTCCTCACCTCATAGAGAGTAATGACTCCATTAGTTTCATTCGGGGCCTTCCATTGCATGAAGATTTTCTCCTCGTATGGGCCTGTCTGAATGGACTCCATAGGAATGGGGCCAGGAACTAGTGTAGAAACACAAACACACATTCACACACATTTAGCATTCTAGGTTACATTTACAAATGTTTAGTCAACAGTATTGTATCTATAATTCAAACACTCTCCCATTAAATCAACACCTTGATAAAAACACGTGATTGTTTTGAGAACAGAGGTGACGTAGGGTGACAGAAATGGCTTCGGTTGCTGGGTAAAAGGTAAAGTGAGGCGGGCAGAGATTGGCTGACTAAAGAAGTAAAACTATGTCAAACACACCTCAGCCGCAATATTCGAAGTGTGAATTGTAACAGCTTTGCTACCCTTCAGTACCGAGAGGTGTTAACAAGTGCTACGAGTACAACTGCGCGCATTTGCGTGTGTCTATTTGCA
The DNA here is from genome assembly GCF_965113295.1 of Leuciscus leuciscus. Lineage (NCBI taxonomy): Eukaryota > Metazoa > Chordata > Actinopteri > Cypriniformes > Leuciscidae > Leuciscus > Leuciscus leuciscus. The sequence goes on along the minus strand of NC_138738.1, from coordinate 5,636,170 downwards.
TATTTTGTGTGCACATCCCCTCTGGCACACATTGCAAGTTTTCCAAATATATTCTTGTTAGAACATCATTAACACCCTAAAAACCTGTTTCCAAGATGTCATCATCCACACAAAGCTTCATCCTGCTCTCATATGCCAGCATAGCATTTTCAGAGATGCTATGACGTGACAATTTTATAAATCACCATGCAAATGTGATAATTTGTGCCAGTTTGACAATAGCCCATACATTATGTTAACTTGAGGCTAGTTGTCTTGGTTTGTGTCTTTAACTTGACTGTTAGCGATGACACACTAATGAGTCAGACTGTTCCTGACGGTGTGTGTAAAAAGAGCTAATGACTTAGCTAAAAGGCTGTTTAGTCCAACTTAGCAGCCCTATAGCGCTGTTGTTTGCTTTGCACTTAGTCGTGGCTAATTGGGAGGGCAGATTAAAGAGATGAGCGTAGCAAGGCCACAACGGGGCGAACGGGAGAAGCGTCTTGGGCACAAACAGATTAGCTGGCGGTCATCTTGAGCGCCAAAGAAAAGAACTAAAACATCTATTGTTCATGCAGCATTTAATTTACACGGAAACAACACAGAAGCCTAAACCTTTGGCACTATCATTGCTCGGCAAGCACTGATATTTCCTCGAGGAAAAGCTAATCTAGCTGTACTTTTATTTTGGAAATCTTTTATATTTCACAAAAGACAAAGTTTCTTCGATCTCATGATTTTTGCCCTTAATCGTAATTAAAATCTGAATAGTCTTTGGCATTTATTCTTCAATGGGAAAAGACTTCAAATACAAACACTTTTACTGTGAGTGTTTAAACTGAGATCTGAGAGGATGTATTCTTAAAACATGAAAATCATTCCACAAAATTATGATTTATGCAATAATGGCATTTTTATCCAAAAGTTTCACCATTACGGAACAACAATTTAATGTGCATATGAGTTTAAGTTCAAAACTGATTGATTTAACTGAAGTACACTGGTTTGCTTTATTATTAGCAGAAATAACTTTCCTGAACTAATCACCTGAGAACAACTGCAACAAACTATGGGCCCTATTTTAACGATCTAAGTGCATGGACTAAAAGAGCAGTGCACAAGTTCACTTAGGGCAAGTCCGAATCCACTTTTGCTAGTTTAAAGATGGGGAAAATGGTCGGCACGCAAGGCTCATGGTCTAAAAGGGTTGTCCCTATTCTCTTAATGAGTAATGGGTGTGTTTTGGGATTTATATGCAATAAACCAATCAGAGTCTCATCTCCCATTCCCTTTAAATGCCAGTTGCGCTCGCGCCATGGCGGATTCACTATTTACATGTCGGAATTTGACAGTGGAAAGACTGAACGTGTCTCCAGAGCGCAAATGGATCTGCTCGTGCGCGAGGTAAAAGTGCGCAAGAAGATCATCTACGGGACAAGCTGGATTCCACCATACTGTATCTTTATGTACACAATAATAGTCTTTTACATTGTAATCCTTTTATTTTAAATATTTGGCATGTTTGTGTGCTGATGTACGTGCGTACCTGTGTGTTTAATAAGCAGAGTGTACGCACGTTGTGGACCCACCTATAGGCGCACATTACTAACGCGCTCTTTAAAGCCACACTAAGTAGAAATTGTGTTTTTGTCAAACAGCGACCCCTAGAGTCGCTGTGGAATACTTGCACTGTCGTAAATATATTATATTATAACGTTTTTACATGATTGCAGTAAATCACAAGTAAATAGTCTATAGTCTAGGCCTACTGTATAATTTAATTTGTGTTGTTTTTATTGGAATGTAAACATTACAAAATGCCAGATAACATCAATTAAGTTAAATGTACGTCGCATTATTTCATAACATTGGCCGTTATGATGTCATTAGACATGATTATTGCAATTTATCATAATAGTTTGCAAATTGTGCTCGTTTACACTATTTACAACCTCTACGTTAGGCTTATTTATGATAATTATGTGAGATATTGAAAGCTGTTCTCATGATAATCGCAGGAATCAACGTCAACAGCGTCGTCTGCTATCCCTCAGGACTACGTGATAAATACACCTCACAACACCTGAGTTCAGCTGGCAAACTAATTCGTGAGGCATAGCTATCTGATTTATCAAAACGATTCCATTTACACCTGGTCACATAAATGTATTTTTGTGAAACGGTTTCTTTACTTTTAATGATGAAGATTGTGTGTTAAGCGTCTGCGACTTACTTTCACTTTGATTTGCGATACTTTGCACGTTGGCTTGATGCAGTTGCTCATCTGCGGTGATGCGTGTTCCAGCGCGTCGTCATATCTGGATATAACATAGCCTGTACAACGCTCTCACACGTTTTTTTATTTATTTTTTTAGCATTTTTGGGAGGAGTACAATTTACATATGTGGTTTCAACAACCATATGCATTTACAATTGTCCAGTTTCGTCTGGAATGCGTCTCAGATCTCCTCCTGAAGTGGTATGAGGGATCGGATTCAAATCCGTCTCAAATGCATTTCGGAGGGCATTTAAACCTGGACTTTGCACGATCGGATAGCTATCCGATCTGAGAAAACGCTGGTTGGCCTCTCACGTCCAAATTTGACGAAGTGGTGGGGGAAGTGACGTATGCCGTAAAGCAGTCGAATTTTGTAGTTCTTTTTGTGCTCTGGTTACTACCCGAACCCCGAAGTTACATAGTGCCAGTAAAAGCGACACAGACCCTGTCAGGCTATGGCAGACGTGTCATTCAACCTATTGTAAGTTGATGTACCATCACAAGGATCTTGGAAATATATTATGAAGGTTGAAAAGTTACATAGTGTTGCTTTAAATAAAAAAAATTTAAATAAAATAGCAACGTGCCAACAATGCGCCAGAACACACCTCGTTTTTAGACCATCACGCCCATGGGCGCACAAATGGGCGCAAATGCATTTGCTATTTAAACAACGTGGCGCAGGACATGAAAATGATAACTGCGTCGGACTGAAACTAGCAAAAAACACTTGCGTCGCGCTTGGCGCTGTATTGCACCGGGTGTAAGATAGGTCCCATTATAAAAATTATATGAATATGATACAAATTAGAGTGAATACAGATAATTTGTCAATGGAAATCTCACTTATGCCGAAAAACAGAAAGTTTCTATTTACCTCACTGAACGGATCTCATCTAATATAATTTTATCTGTTTAATTATATCGCGACTAAGTTCCTCTTGAAAAGGTAACGAGGTTGAGATATTTGCCCTCAATAGCTATTACAAGCTGAATAGTCACTGGCATTTATTCGTCAATGGGAAAAGAATTGAGCTAATCAAAGAAAAGGTGAAAAACACTCTCTCACTGAGAAGCTGATGTCAGATATTGTACTGCAAAGTGAGGCCAGTTAAATTACATTTCCAACAATTCTTCAAAAAGCTTGATTGGGCACTAGCCAACAAGCATATTAAATCACTGTTACAATGAAATATAATTAGATCCAGTCCTCCGTCCACTGTCTTTTCCACTATATAACCATGCCTGTGGCTGGAATGCTTCTTTACATATTAAAGTGATGATACAAGACTATGAGTGATGTTTCATTAAGTTTGAGGTGCAAATTTATTAAATTTTTTACCATTTTATGCTTGCCCCTCTCAAGATACAAATACCTTTTAAAAGGTTTCGTAATTGTCGCACGTTCCATTTTGTTTCTGAATCTTACTGATTATTTTCATCTCTGAATAAATCCCGAACAACACACTCGCTCTTTTCCTGTTTATGCTTGTTTACGGGTAAGCAGGTTTCAGTACAGGGTTCGGTGTTGTTGTTGACCTTATAAGGTGAAAATTGTCTGCCGTCCTCATGTTAATTTCACCCTCCTTCAATTATCACCATATAAGGTTACACAGAGAGACAGAACAGCTTCACTATTGATATGTTGCAGCTGTCCGTCAATTTGCTAACACAAAGGACAGCAATTATAGGTTTTCATATGCAAAAATACATAAAAAAGGAAAAACATCAGTGCGGCAACCAAGAGCAGATACTGAATAACCAAAAGAGTTCTATCCATATCAAAACAGACTCATCAGAACATGAAAATGAAAACTGAAAGAACATGAGATGAGCTTGAATTATGCACAATAACCTAATAATCTAAGGCCTGACAACAGGCTTTATTTCACATGGTTTTATAGCACAGCATTAAAAACAAGCTGGGAGAAATTAACTGTAAATGGAGGCTGAGCGCTTCCCTCTGGGAAATTTTCAAATTAAGCGCTGCAAGCAAACCTTCCCTCCGTCTGAGAAACATTGTGTCTTTTCACAGACTGTGAAGCTTTAACATGCTCTACGTTTGGGATTTCCTTTTAACTGCAACACATCAATGGAACAGATGGATTAAAGGAGGATGGCTTTCATCATCTTTGTTTCATATTTGTTGCTTTTCTTTAGGAAGAGCAGGGCAGTGCTATGGTCTAACAATTCTGTTTCCATTTACTTCTCTGAGTGGATCTGACTTCTATACAGAACTGTAGTGATTCCCAAATACACAACGCAGAGAATCTAGTATCTTGTAATACAAACACTTTCACAGTGAACATTACAACTACTGAGATCTGAGAGGATGCATTATTAAAACATGAAAATCATATCCAATGTTCACAAAAGTATGATAATAATAATAGTAATAAATGTTTCTTGATCATTAGAATGATTTCTGAAGGATTATGAGACAAGAGTACATTTTAGATTTTAATAATATTTCATATTATTACTGTTTCTACTGTATTTTTTTTATCAAATAAATGCAGTCTTGGTGAGCATAAGACACTTTTTTTTAAAACATCAAAAATCTTACTAACTTCAAACATTTGAATGGTAATGTACATGTATGTAAATAATCAAACTAGCTACTACAGGCAACTAAAACGTACAATTATTCACACATGACCACAGTCAAAATCGAATCTAATCTAATCCAAAAAATAAAAAAAATTAAATAAAGATTCTCTTAGGAATAAATGTTGCCAATTAATCTGCATAAACTGCAGTATGTGTGTATACCGTTTATACACACATACAGATAAGCAATTAAACAACCCCAGAAGAGATTGTGAATCTCCTCCACTAATTACAAAATTACATCCCTGAGATTATAGTTTAATAAAAGGCAAAAAGCTGCTTTTTATTTTAGAATATCTCTAGAGAGATTAGTCTTTTGTTGTCACTAAAAACAGGACTATTGGTTTTCTTTGTTCTTATCATGTTCCAATGCTTTTATAAAATAAAGAAATACCGAAAGACAGTTAAAAGCAGTAACTATCCCTCCCCTCCTAGGCTATAAAATGAAACAAAGTACAGAATTTGCTGTCTTTTAAATCACTTTTGGCAATCTAAGTTTAGTTCTGCAAACTAAGTTTATTTTTGACCGCCACACAAAAGTAAGATGAATGACCACTATTGAAGAGTACTTCCCAAAAGATCACGGCATTTCCATCCCTGCACTTTGAAAAGCTTCAGAATTGCATTCAGCCGGAAAGAACATGTGAGCGCTCCAAGACAAAGACTTGAAAAAGACCCTTCAGTCCTCAAGAACCAGAGGTAAGAGTCATTCATTAAAACATGGATAATTGAAATAATAGGCTGGGATTATTGAACTTTTCCCATTTCCGCATTTAAGGATGTGGAAAGTGCCGTGGCATGTTGTGAAACTAACTTGCAAATAGCTACAACTGTCAACATTTATCTATAACAGCAGAGTCCCTGATGCAAAATACTGGCTATATGAAAGGATGTTCTAGCCTGTAATAGCTGTGTTTACTTCACTGTACAAAAGAAAAATATTAACCTCCAGCCTTTCTGTACATGTGCCATTCCTCCAGCGAAGGTTAGTGGTTAATTCACTTATTCTTGTTTAATTCAAATACCAAGTGCGATTAAATGCCATAAACCAGTGTTAATCATTTCTGTACCCAACAAACTTCCATTTAAAATGTTCCTCAAACAACCTTCAAGTAAAAAGATATAAATTCAATGAGAAATAGACAATCAATGTATTTATAATGCTTACAATTATACCTCTCTTCTGGGATTTTTTTCTGATAAGGCTAAACCAGTGTTTTGGTATTAAAAAGCTATGCTTTTCATGCTATTCAATTTCAAATTTAGTTGTTTTAAGAGTTTTGCTGTCAGTATACAAATATATATATATATATATATATATATATATATATATATATATATATATATATATAATGTGAACATGACTCTTTGAAATACCTGAATCTGTAATAATGAAATATAATGACCACTAAACTGTATAATTGTGTCGTCTGGCAATTGATTTCCTACAAGCTGTGTTTCTTTCATGTTTCTCATAGCACTCCATGGTCTCTTTCCTTTCAAAATATAAAATAATTTCCTCTTGAATCAATTTTACATTTATTTATTTGTATATTTTAAGTAGCCATGGTAATGTTCAGTCAGGTCTACTTTTATAACTTATTTTAAATTAAATGAACCATGTGAACCATGCAAACATGATTAGTGCATTTATAATTTGTTTAATTTGTAATGAGAAAAAAATTTATTTGGATGTTTGTTTGCCTATCTGTGAGCTAAAGTTGACAGCATTGACAGCAACACTAAATGTAATCATTTGTATGCATACTATAAAATACTCATATTAATTTTGCTTAACATTTACGAAAGAGAATTCTTTTCGATTCCACCATCTTGCTTATTCAAGCTCACCGTCTTCCTCTGTCTGTTTGACGATCTCCTCGCTCTCCTTGCTGCCCTCAGGGTTGGCCAGCACCAGCCGTAGTCTGACCGTCACGAAAGGCCTGAGTCCCCTCAGAGTGTAATGAGAGGAGGTCGGTATCAGCTCCTCAGCGGCAAACTCCTGCTGGTTGAACACATACTGGTACTGGACGGTCAGGTTAAAACTGTGGCAGCGTGTCACCGCATATCCAAAGGTCTCCCACTGCAGGGTCAGCTGACGGGCACGGATGTCCACAACGTTCACGTTCTGGGGACCGTTGACTGGATCTGTGGGGAGAAACGGGAAGGAAACGGAAGGTCAGAGATAAATTTGACAGGAAATTTTGATTACAAGGTCATCTTGACATTGAGACAATATACCAGAACAATTATCAGAAGAGATATTTTTCCTCTTTTGCTTGTTCCATACTCTCCCAACAGCCATGTTGAATGGATAATGTACATTTCTAATATATGTACACGACATTTCAAACGTTTTGGGGTTGGTAATATTTTTTTGTCTCTTATGCTCATCAAGGCTGCAACTATTTGATAAAAAAAATACAGTTAAAACAGTAATATTGTGAAATATTATTACAATTTAAAATAACTTCTCATTTAAATATTATTTTAAATGTGATTTATTTCTCTGATGTCAAAGCTCCATCATTACTCCAGTCTTCAGTGTCACATGATCATTCTAATATGCTGATTTGCTGCTCAAGAAACATTTCTTATTTTTATCAATGTTGAAAACAGTTCTGCTTAATATCTTTTTTTTTTGTGGAAACCGTGATAAAAGTTGACAGAAGAACATCATTTGTTTGACATATAATTTTGTTTGCGACAATGAACTTTTTTCTGAAATACTTGATTCTGACTGGTCAATTGTTGCAGTTTGCAGTTAAATATTTAAAAACATGTTGTACAACAGTGGAAGTGTTTGCATTGCTTTGAACAACATGGCAGCTGATCAGGCATTAGAAGTTGATGTTCAAACTTTGTTGTTTATGTGCAACATGTTTCGTGGTCAAATCACAACTTTTTTTCCGATTATGACTTCTTTTCAACGTGTTAATTCGTTAAGCCGTCATTACATTGTGCGTCAAGTTATCACTACGACACACCCCATACGGCAATGATCCTGGCTTTTGTTCACACAGGGCGCGTTTCGGGACTGATCCCGGCAATGTTACTAGGTCCCCATCCCGGCATCAATCCCGGGACGTGTTTGCGTTCACACAGAAGACATTTTTACGGCAATTTCCCGGGATCAACATGCTGTGTGAAAGGGGCTAAACAGTATCAGAGACTCGCCAGTGGATCCAGTGGGCTTGTTGGACAAAATCTCTCACACTAAGTCCTCTAGATTAGAAGAAAAGCATAAAAGAGGCAGGCGACTGGTTTTTGACTTTGGCCTTGGACGAATCTTTAGGGAGCCGAATGTGAAAGGGAGTTTTAACGTCTTAAGATAGTTTACATCATGGCTGCTCTCTTAGGGCGCTTTCATTCTCAAAGTTCTTAGAGTTCCTGTGTGCAAAGCAATTTGAGCAATGTGAGAACTGTGTCACGTCTAGGGCAGACATCAGCGTTTTTCGGCTTCAATGGCTCATTCATCAGTGGTTCACACATGGGAGGCTTAGACTTAGACTTACAAAGTTTGAACTGAATTGTGTTCAGTTGCATTGTGTTCAAGATCAAGCAAACCAGACAGATTGGTAGGAAAGTCGGGGGAAAAAAAGATCCATAACTGATTTTTTGTCTGTACCTAATAATAAACAGGAAGCCAAAGCCTCATTTTAGGTCCTCTGTGGTACATTTGCACTGTTGCTTAGCTCTTTTGCTTAATCTTAGCTGAACAAATTACAGAAAACAACAACAAATGACCCAAAACCCCAAATCCTTTGTTCCTGAAGGCCAGATTACAGCTAATCTATTAATCAGAGTTGGTTCTTATCTAAAGGTGTCATCTAAGCAGATTTGAGACTGTAAATCCTACGTGACTAAGCCTCACTAGAATGGCTATAAATGCAGAGACATATGTCGGATCGAGCAATGTTTAGGCTCTCGGCCAGCAAGGGTCCATGGCCAACATGTAGCCCCCCGTCGAGGGGAGGTGTTGGAGGGGTAGGGGATTTGCCTGGTGGACAGGTGCAGGGTAACAATATCACCATTAAGCTGACAGAAAGAGGTGAATGTGTGAGAGCATTAGCAACACGCTAATGCTCGGCTGCGGGGTACGCCGTGGTGCCATAGGTGGGCTTATGGAGCCTGGATGAGGGCTGGTGTAGTTTAGCAAGGGGAGATGCTGATGGATGGCGAGCGTATAGGGTCATTAATCGCAGACGTTGGGGAGAATTGCATAAGAGAAATCAATCTTCAGTACTGCTGCTGCGCTGCTTTGGCGCGATCTCTTCAGACCCAAACGCCCTGCAACATTTATCACACCTCCACCATCCCTCTTGCTCTCTCTGGAACGGGAGAGGAAACTGCAAGCAATAAACATATCAATAGGTGTCCACCATACCCAGATGCGTGGGGTTTTTAAACTGAGATATTCAGATGAGGGAAAAACAGAGGCAGGGAATGAACAACAGCACAAAAACAACTGTGAAAAATGAAATAAAACAAAATGCGTCTCATTCCAAAATGAAATTATATATCGGCCAAAAGCCACTCTGCTTCCTAGATATCAGCATAGAGCATTGAAAACGACATGATGACCCATTTTAATTTTTCTAAATGAAAGCATTTTAACGGTTATTTGCTGTATGAAACGAAGGGAAAAACAACAGTAAAAAATATACATATAAAATGAAAGCATCATAAAAATGGAAAGATTAATACAATTTTAAATAAAATGAATACATTTTTTTACTATTTATATGATCAAATAAAATAATTAAAAAAAATTAACAATCATTTACTTAATTATTTAAAAATTACGTAATACCCATTTATGAATTATTTTTTAGATTAATTAAATAAAAATAAAAAATACTAAATTATAACAATAGATATTATAACAGGTTTACATGCATCAAAAGGTAAAAAAAAACTTTCATTTTCTCATAGTATACATTGCACATCACCACATTTTTCAATTATTCTCAAACCACTCAGTTGGATGAATCAGTCTACTCTGCTCTGATTGGCCAGATGGCCCAGTCTGTTGTGATTGGTAGATTCCTAAAGCTCAGTGATTGTACACACCCTAAAGACAATAACGATGACGTCGATCTTACCATATCAATCCGATGATATCAAACCGATGTGTAGCCTATATTTCAAATTTATTGCGGTGCACATGCAGGAACTATCAATAACAGCGCATATGTTAGCCCATGCACTAACGTGAATGACTAATGTAATTAAAGTTTGCAAAACAAATCTTGCTCCATCCTTTATCTTTAGTCAAAGTAGTAAGAACGACAGATAATCTGCATTAATAGACACAGCTTTAGGTAATAGTGGCCCACAGCTGATTAGCATTAACTATTTTGTTAAGACAGTAATAACGTGAGTTAGCCGGTAAGCCGGAAACTTAAACAACATAAAACACTAAACTACATATTTTGAACACCCGGTAGAAAATATATACATCAATAATTATTCATACTTACAGGTTGTGATTCTGAGGAACAAGCTGGGCCAAATAAACTGGGTACTGACCCATCTTTCAAGAGCAAGCGTTTTGCAAATCCCGAATTGAACTCCGAGATTTGGGAAGCAGTTGACAGTAAAATGACGTGTTTAAGGGCGGGTCAAGTTGTTCGCGGGCAGACAACGTACAACATAGGCAGGCATAATGCAAATATATTATCTAGCAACATAGAACCAAAACACAGTGGGATTAGAATTACAGACGACTCGTTTAGGCGGTTCAGAGTTGATTCTTTTTTTTTAGGAGACAGTAACTTTATCTAGCGTGCACTTTTGACTTTTCATAACGTTTACATTCACAAACAGCTATATTACACACTGCTTGACAGGGAATATGCGAAAAACCATAATAGGGGCACTGTAATTATTATTACTCAGTACTTAAATGTATAATTACACTGTAACAGGGACACATTAATATAAGTGTAACCAACAATAAAAACCAGCAGGCCGACAGATTCATTAGTACAGTACTAAAGAGCCTGTGCTTTTCTTGAGTGAAAATGTTCAGATATTTGTTCAAGGTTGCACTTTGCCTTCAAAACTCACTAACCTTCACTCACAATGGTCATTTGTAGGCCAAAGTGGCACCATCGGTTACATGAAAACATGACCAACCTTCAAAAACATTTCCAACCAATCGAAGATAAAAAAAACTTCAAAGGTTAAAAGACAGTGTAGAGGGACACAAAATACTGTATATAGGCTTTGCTCCAAAAACCAGTGAGCTGCTTTGCTGTATATTGCCATAGACTGCTGTCTTGATATAAACAAAGAAAAGATATGTCATAAAGGTGCAATTCAAGATTATCTCAATAAAACTGATAATCTGATCCCACACATGCCTTAAAATGCTGTCTTGGTAGGCATCTCACAAAGTTTTGGAACAAAGCTACAGTATAGTCATTGTGTTCACAGCACATAACACAATTAAGGAATATTGGATGTGGACAGGAAGTACTGTTAATGCATTTATAGTATTTGATATCCAAAGTCTCCCAAAGACTTGAGTCACCCCATGCAGTGACACGACTCAAATCAATTAGATTAACACTGGGAACAGATGTTGGGTCGTTTCTCTCCAGAGTGTTTTTTAATTACTGTCTGCTTTTTTGTTGATGCAGTAAACAATACTTAGCATTTAACTCTGGATGTAACTTTAAAACTTCTCTCTTAATTAGGTGATGCGTAAAGCAAAACCGCTGTACTTTGCGCAGCGTGAAGTGAGAGTTTGTGAATCACGCTGGGACTTGACGTTTATGTCGGGTTACATTTACAGCTAAGGATCATCTTACGGCTGCAGAAGTCACAAACATTGACATCATATAGAGGAGTTTCCTCATACATGTTCAGCATAAGCAGTTTTCACCTTCACTACAGCATTGCGTACTAAAACACAAAGCAAAGTTCTGCTATACTGTGCTACTGCATTTTTGCCAAGGGCATGCTGAAGGATCGAGTGTCACTGTGTGGCAATGTTGAACATTTTAAACTGTGTTATATAAAGAGGAAAACTCGATTTTCATGAGGATACCAGAAAAGATGCTTCGTTAAAGTGCTGCGTTGCAATTTCACACGATTCAGTACGTTCAGTGTGTGGATGGAGGAAAGAAGGGTAATTTAAAGGGATAGTTCACCCAAAATTCTAATTTTGCCATCATTCACTCAACCTTTTGTGATCCACAGAAGAAATAAATGAATACAGGTTTGGTACGACAAGAGGGTGAGTAATTGGTTTCATCATTTTTGGGTGAGCTATTTCTTCAAGCGGCAGCAGCTGGCAACATCAGCAAGAGTTTCAAAGGCAACAAAATACATTTGGTTTGAAGACGCTGCGATTTCACACTGATGATCTTGAGGGGAAAAAAGTAGAAGGGAAACAGGGGAAACGGAGAGATAGACTTGGCAGATCAAAGGCAATATACTCTCTGTGAGGCCGACACTGCCGTCTGTCTGGTTGTCCCTTTGTGGGTTTGCTGTTGTTGTGGTTTATCCTGTAGAACACAATAACCTCCAACAGCCAACTATACTGTCTATTCCATAGTGCTTGGCATTCATCTAAACAAATAAACCCTTGACTACATCCTTTTTCCTTTCCCTTTTATACCTACCTTGAAAATGTAACAGCAACATGGTATACTGGACATGTTCCACACCAAGTGTTTTTCTGAACATGTATCATAATGATACTATGGTAATGCCATGGTATACACTAGTATTCAATAGTCTGGAGTCAGTAAAATTTGTTTTTGAAAGAAATTAATACTTATTCAACAAGGTCACATTTGACTGATTAAAAATGACAGTAAACCATTTACAATGTTAAAAAAAATCCTATTTCAAATAAATGCTGTTCTTTTGATTTTTATAATAATCAAAGAACCCTGATTTTTTTTTTTTTTTTACAGTTTCCACAAAAATATTAAGCAGCACAACTGTTTTCAACATTGATGATAATCAGAAATGTTTCTTGAGCAGCAAATCAGCATATTACAATGATTTCTGAAGGATCATGTGACACTGAAGACTGGAGTAATGATGCTGAAAATTCAGCTTTGCATTACAGGAATAAATTACATTTTTAAATGTACTGAAATAGAAAACAGTTATTTTAAATTGTAAAAATATTTCATAATTTATTTTTGATCAAATAAATGTAGCCTTGATGAGCAAAAGAGACTTCTTTCAAAAACATCATACTTACTCCAAACATTCCAGCAGTGTTATTGGTTTATACTTATATTTTGGTATGAATATGGTCATCATTCAGTAGCATGCTATATATATCAAAATATAATGGTATTATCATCAGGTACCATCAGGAAGTTCTCTCTTGCTTATCTTTGTTCTTTCCTTCAATATCTGTAAGAATTCAATTATCTACCTCTTCAAATCCCTAAATAACTGAGATTGCTTTGTCAACCAAACTATTCATTGACAGACAGGAAGACAAATCCAAACTGAAAGCTGAATACAAAGACAGAATGCTGAAGAAAATGCTCAACTGAAAGATGTGGAGAACAGCAGTTGGTCTGAAAGTGGAGAAGCAGCCTTTGCATTGACCAAAAATATAATAATTCTTTATCATATCTTATTGGTTCATTCACTTTTTTTTACAGAGAGCAACTACAACAAGACAATGTGAAGTAAGGTGACACACTCTGTTGTTGTCAGGTTACCCCATTGCTATGGGAACTGCTGAGGTGATAAGAGGAGGTCAGATGGATTTTCTCATTGTACACACACAATATTTAAAATGACCAAACTTGATATCACTGTCATCTGATCTGAGGACAGTGTTGAGGCTTGTAGATCAGATGTTTAATTGCTGATTGCAGATGCTGAGTATAATTTCCCACAATTGCAGAAAACAGCCATTTTAACTTTCATCCACTGGTACTCGGTGGTCATAAATGGGTTAAAAATGGACAAGAAGCAGAGAGATGCATTGTTTCAATAAAAAATCTGTACAGAAAAAAAAAACAATACACACAGGGGGGTTTTAAAACGAAAAGCCATAAGACACCCTCACGCAATCCATTCCCAAAAGATGACTCCAAGTCTGTCTTGTTATTGTTCAGCCTTCAACTGGTTGCTGGATGGGGAAAAAAGCAATCACCCTTCCCTCTTCCCAAGTCAATCATAAGCTCCAAGATTCCAATCATTTAAACCTTCCAAGATCAAAACAGTGTGAACTGCCTTTCTCTCCACTTCCTGCCGTAATGACTTCATGCAACGAGGATCATGATATATCAAACGGCGGGCGGCGAGGAGGAGAGCAGATCGGTAGGAGTTGGGATAAGAGTGGAGGGGAAAAGTGCTTATATTCATGAACTCCGCGGGGGGGGTTCAGGACATTACGGAAAGAATGGGAGTACTTGTAAGCAATCTGTTGCAGAAGGGGGGCGATGCAGGGCAATTGTGAAGAGACTTGGAGAGCTTTTGAATCAGAAAAGGTTGGAGCAGGCATTAAAAAAAGACATACGAGAGCTTGTGTGGTGGTCGCGGCTGTGTTTTTGTGTGGATTGCTGGGGTGTGAACACAGTTTAACTAACATTAAGAACTCTAATTCTACAGACCAAGAAACCAAACAATCACATTCTGAACCCACAAAGCAATTCTGCATGCTTGAACATGCAATTTGATTGTCATATAAAACAAAATTGAGCTTTGTCTCCTCAAAGAGGTGATTGTTCCTTTGCTTTTTGTTCAGAGTTGAAGTGCTTTCTGGCCTCGGCTTGAAAACCAAGAAAAATATCAACTTAAATTAATAAAAAAAAACTGTGATAACTGCAGAAAAAAATTATGAAGCCACAAGCATATACAGTATCGGCCCACTGTGATGAAAAGATGAGAATAAATCCAAAACATCACATTATTCAACCCACTTTCATGCATAATCAATGTCACACTATTTAATTCAATCATCACACAATGATCGCTTTCTCTTAACTGCAGACAGACGTTATAATTAGTAGGGATGTCCCGATCCGATCACGTGATCGGAAATCGGGCCCGATCACGTGTTTTCAGACTCGATCGGAATCGGACGTTACCTCCCGATCAGGACTCGGATATATATGTATATATATTCTCATTATTTTTTAACACATCTATAGTTATGCGGTGGCACAGAGTTACGTCGGTTTCACACTGCACGCGAGCAGAGCGTAAGCAGCGCAGGAGCAGTGCGTATGGTGAGCAGGAGCAGGACACGCGCGTTTTGCTTTCACACTGGCAGCGTTTGTCACGCGCGGCTGAACCGCGGGTTGTGTAGGCTACAGACAGAGTAGGTTACTCTATAATGGATAAGTTGGCATTGCTTTATTTCGTTTTCAAATACATTTAAGAGAAAAGACTTGTCAAGAAGCTTATTTTATTAATAATTTCATTTATATAACTTTTGGTTCATCTTTGTTTTTATTGTTCTGGCAACAAGTTTGTTTTTGGACATTTGTTTTCTTTTTAAATTGCTGTTGGTCATTTGATTGACTGTTTAAAACACAATAGATATCATCAATGGCAATGCACTTTTTGGATAAAACTGCGGTGTATTTTGGCCATGATCAATGCAGTCACTTTAATTCAGCATAAGCGGCGCAGCAAAAATAGACTCGGCGCCGAAACGATCGCGGCACTGCTGCTCTGCTCTACTACGCACTGCCGCGCCACCTCTGCGTGCGGTGTGAATGCTCTAATCTGTTAACATGGGCGGCGAAAAAAATACGCGCTGCACGCGTGCAGTGTGAAACCGGCGTAAGAGTTAGGAGTGCAGTTCCTAAAAGCACATTACTGGCTTTGCAAACACTGTGGCACTTTTATTTGTTTACATGCCTGCCGGGTATTTTAAGTTGAGGTGCTATTTGTTTATATATTAGACTTTTTTTTATATTTACTGTTGCACTAAAGTCCAAAAGTGAAGAATTTATGTTATTTATTACTTGATTGTTCAAGCTACCTCACAGAAGTGCTCTGTTTGTTAACAGAGTTGTTGAATGTTAAAATAAGGTGAATTAAATAAAAAATAAGGAACATCCTGGATCAGTTTTTTCGCTCTTCTTTATTCTTTTTTTAATGTATTATAGAAGTATCGGATCGGGACTCGGTATCGGCAGATACTCAAAATCAAATGACTCGGACTCGGACTCGAGGGCAAAAAAACCTGATCGGGACATCCCTAATAATTAGCATAAAAATATTAATGCACATGTGTGCGTAATTTTCTCAATAGCCCCTTTCACACTCCAATCCCGGTAAATTGCCTTAAAATTGCCAGAATTAATTTACCGGTAAATGCACATATATGCTGTTCACACAAGCAACGCCTTTCTGGCTTTTTACCGATAAGAGACCATTCACATCAGCTCCAAAATACCGGTAAATTCTGTAATGTCAATCATCGGAAGTGATCTTTAAACGCTGCGTCGTTGTCTTCATCCGCCCGAATGAGAAGCGCTTTAGTTTCACTACCTGCTCAATTTGACAAAATTATTTGACATCTAAGTGAAACGCATAAAGGGATGATCAAACAGAATGTGTTTTTTGCTCTTAAGAACACGAACAGCGCATAATAGTATCCATTCGACAAGTTGAACAAGGCGTGGCTTAACGGTCAATGATGATCATTTTGCGCATATTTACTTTTATTTATATACATTCATCAACTCACACATCAGTTGTGGTAAACGGAAGCTCAGGCATGTTCGCTTGACTTTCGAGAAGCAATGAAATTGATTGACTGGAGGACATCTTCAGAACAAAACAGTTCCAGCTGTATTTATTTCAGTTCACTGTTGGCCTGAAAAACTATGGAGTGTGTGCATAAAAGTGCTGATTTAGTCATTTCATCAAACATCTGATTAATTATTATTTCTGAAGAAATAATGTACTAGGAACAAAGACTTCAGCTGTAAGGGTGCTAGTTATAATGCTTAGTCCAAATGAAGAAGACGGTAGATGAGGTAATGCCAACATAAACGTTGTTTGTATCACACTTTTTCAACATTTTATCACAATGGTGATAAAATCCACAATGGTGATGAATATAATGACAAACAGCTGTGATGATTCATGAGTGTCCATGGAAACTGATCAAAGGAAACGGAAACAAAGGATGAATACAAACTAAAAGTCCATGAAAGTGAAAGTAACATGAACATAAACGTGACACTAGTATGAAGCTTTCCTGTAGCTCAGTGGTAAGAGCATTGCGTTAACAACGCAAGGTTGTGGGTTCGATCCCAGGGGATTGCACATACCTATGTATAAATGTATAGGATAACGCAATGTAAGTCGCTCTGGATAAAAGCGTCTGCCAAATGCATAAATGTAAATGTAAGTTACATGATATACATTTTAATTGGCCGCTCAATCAAAGGCTGAAAAAGGTTACAATATTGCTATTCCCCTCCTATCGAGAATGAAAGACCTCTCTGTCTCAGATGACCTCGACTGGAAAAGGCCAAGGAGCACATTGCTATGCGTGAATTATGAAGTCACTCTGAGCAGCCTGAGTCTCAAAGGACCCAAACGCCTCAGTAGACAGTAGATCTGTGATATTCACTCAAAGCTCTAAAAGAGAATTGCAGCTAAATTTTTCGTATGATTAATTAAATGTAAAATTGTTGAATTAAGTGCAATGAACATAAACTACAGCAGACTCAAGTATTTGGACACTTGCAAGTCAAATGTCTGAATGCCATTACATTAAATGCAACAAAAAGATTTAGAACGGTGTAGTCTGATTCATGAACAAATTACTCTTTTTTTTATATATATATACTTTAATATCGAACCTCAAATTCAAAAGTATGCTTATGCTAATTTAAAAATATATATACACACCACTTGGTTTGCTTTTTGTATTTTGATTCAATAATCTATCAATCTACGCACTACTCTATCAATGAGGAAAATGACAAAAATTGCGAGATAAAATCACTGCTTAAATGGCAAACGTTGTGACCCTTCTCAATGCCAAGTTGACCAGTATATATCTAATTTACAATTATATATCTAATGCAATGACATTTAGACATTTGTAAGTGTCCAAATACTTTTGGAGCGACTGTAAGTTGCAACTTATATCACTTTGATTTTATTCAAAACATTAAGAAAAAAAAAAGAAAAAAAAATTGTTTTCATGCTGAAGTGGGTTAAAACTGTTTACAGTGCATGCAGCATTAATAATCACATTATACGGTTTTTAAATGTTTTACAAACCAACAACAAATGTAATTGAATTTTCACTGCATTCTATTTATACCCGTCTGCTGTGAAGGAAACTTCCTCATTTTTCTGTCATTTTTGGACACACTTTAATGGTTGTGCCCAACGCTGTGTATTTGGTAGGTGTTTCTGGGAGCCTGAATGAGGGGGGCAGCTCCACCTGTCAGCCGCCTCTGGTCAGCACGCTATCTGCAGTCATGCACGTCAAGACGGGTGACAGCTCCAAAGGGAACTAAAGAAGAGGGCTGTGCTCGCTTTTCCCCTCCAACTCTCTTTCTTCACATTGTTTTCCTGCTCTCCAGTCAAATAGCTCTTCAACCAGCCATTCCCCTCAAGATAAGCCCCCCATCTAGCATCTCTCTCATTCATTTGGAGAACTAACTCTCTAATCCCTGCACAGATCTGTTGATCTTTAAACAAAAGGTCGGTTCATGCAAAAGCGAGCACATGAACAAAATGCACCATTAAAATGAAAGCGAACACAAGCCTTTATGCCTTACGAAACGTCGTCCTCTGTGAGTACATTTCACTTTTCTAGACAAAAAAATCTGACAGTGCAGTAAAACACTTCACTTGCAGCCCCCCATGCTGCACAGCGCTCGTTCACGTCTCTCTTTTTACTCTCCTTCCAGCTCTTTTATCAAACTGAGATGATTACGTTTAGGATGGGTTGCCTGGAAACAATTTACAGAAGAGTTGACAATTAAATCATCGTTACTCTTTTAATGTGCTGCGGTGAACGTACCACCTGAGTCTGCCTGGGCTGCTTATTAATGATTCCTCATTTTTTGCATGCTGAGAATCTGACATTGTCATTGGCAGCTTATGTACCTGCTCCCTAATGCACCAAAACCCACAGTGCATCTGGTTGACGGGTCCAAATATAGTCATGCAGAGTAGAATGGAAGACTAAAAATGTTACTTTATCAATGTGGATGAAACCAAATGTATCATTCAGTGCTAACCGACAACCTAAGTTTGTGATTTCATGGCTGATATAAATGATTAAATATGGCATCTAACAGAATCATTAAATTTTTAAATGCATAACATTTTTAACAGTGGTGTTAGCTAAGGTGAGCATCACAATTATATGTTTCGAAGGTGTAATTAGCGATTTGAATGAAGGATTAAATGTTGATAAAAAAAAAAAAATCTCAAGAATTCAGTCTATTATGTAATATTTTGTTCACTATTTTTCACAGTTATCATGTAATTTAATTCATTCCAAAAATACACATCTACTGGAAAATGATGCAAAAACATCACTGATTAATTTGATTGGTTTTTGATGAATTATTGTTTCTAACTAATGTTCATAAGACCATGACAAATAATTTTTGCAAACTTAGCCAGCTATCTGTATTAGCCAACTAATTATCTTGGTGACACATCAAACGAATTGAAGACAACAATGTAGAATAAATCACAGAAAATAAAACTTAAATTTAATAAATGTATAAATAAAAAATTTATACTGTAATTGAGGTCAATATACAAGTACAAAGACAACGCACTTTTCAATGGCAACGCAGGTCTGGGCCAGTACGACATCCTTATAGTTGAGCCCTGATAAATGACTTATTGACTGGAGTAATGGACTCGTTTCAAAATATTGCTGTTTTCACTGCATTTTTTTTTTTTTTTAAATAAATGCAGCCTTGGTGAGCATAAGAGACTTTGAAAACCATTGCAAAATCTTACTGACCCACATCTTCTGAACAGTGTAGATCAAGAGAACAGTGTGGAACTCTGGGACGAAATTTCCACACAATAATTTGGGAAGAGAAATGCTGCAAACAAACTCATTTTAAAGTAACTGATAATGACCCCAAGATTACTGAAAGCCTTCATCAAGAAAAGCTGCATTATTCATGGACAAGTAATTAATGCCATTCTCTTCTTCTTCCTCCCTCTCTCTCTCTCTCTCTCTCTCTCTCTCTCACCCTCCAATTTTTTCATTCTTCTATGTTCATTGGTCCATCAAAATGGAAAGATGGCCTAAGGCCAGGCCTACAAGAAAACACGACTCCAGTCTCGAAAAACATCTGGTTGTCAGAGAGGCGAATGTGAACGCGGTGTTGTAAGTCTGAATCACAGTAGGATACAACCTAGAGCTACATCACAAAGTCTGCTTCTCCTGTAGATAAGGGGGTCCTTTGGGGGCTATTTTTAGAATCGGAACTCATAATCATGAGAAGTTCATTAAACGTCACCCAAAGCCAAACACAGCCTCCGTATGTTGGTGCCCAGTGGGCGCTACTCTCCCAACAAGCAACCGCCTCGTCCTCCCTCTATAAGATGTTCAAATTAATTAAGGAAAGGTACATTTTCCTCTCATCTCCATTACTGAAACAGTAGCTGCATTTCCAAATTATTTGAAATACATTTCCTTCTCTCCGGAGCAGTCTTGTGTGAGACTGAGATTTATGTGGCTATCTGCAGCAATTACACCCACAATTCTCCTTGTTTGATGTATTGTCATCTTAATTTATATGCAATACAAACAAATAAAAGCTTGACAACCACTTTGGAGGGAAAAAAGTTCATTTAAAACAGCAGAAGAACTTGAAAAAAAAAAAGTATTGTGTACCATTACATTTAACCTGGTTTCCCGCTCTCTTTCTAATGTGTTTACATTAAACAAATCTATATTTGTCCCTTGTAGTAAACATATTGATTTATTCATTGTAAAAGTTTGATTTATGTCCACAGATAAATCCTTTTTTTTTTTTAAATCAACAAATGTGGTAAAGCCACATTTCCCACGATCCAGAGGGATTGCTGTGATTCTGTATTGAAGTATTCCATGTTAATATAGGCATGAAATGAATAACAAAAGTATTTGAGAGGAATTGGATTCCACTGAGGATCCGATTGGGTCATTTTTGTTGAACAAAAGAGAAATTAATATTTATGCTGAATGTTTCTCTTCTCCTCCTCTCAGTATTTCTCCCTCTGTTTCTCACCCATTCAAGTCTTTTGTTGAAGTCAAAACAAATTCACAATAACATTCATTACAGTTTCTTCAAAATGAATCTTTGAACAAAGTCACCTGACATTATTGAGCACCAGCTTTTACCAGAAACTCCTAAAACTTAAGAATAAAGCAACAATTTGTATATATATGCATGCTACTTGGGGCACAAGTTACTGGTATTTAAAATAAAGAGGTTTTTCTATAATGAAATTTCCCAGGTTTAATATAAGTCCTTGATTACTACAAAAAGTAATTTAACTCATCCATCAGTCTTTAACCCCTTAGAATTCCTGCAAAATGTGCCCTAAAACGCATAAAAAGGCATACCCAAAATAAATTGGATGCTGTTCTTGAACCATTTGGAGTATATGCATGGTTTTGGTCTCTTTTGAAAGGGGACACTTTGAGGTTTGTTCATTTTTTCTCACATACAGCAAACATCTTCTCACTATCCGCTAGCTGCCTGTCCCCTGAACACACTGTAAAAAAATGCGGTCTCTGTTGACAGCCCAGGCTCCACAAACGGCAACAAAAACAAACTGGGCCAGCCTGGACCAAGAAGCATAACAAACAGTGTTCCAGCCAATAACCGACAAGAATGATTTGGGGGTGGGGGTTGGGGGGTTATTGCGCGTACACATGAAGGGGGGTGTGAAGGAAGGAGAGAGAAGCAGGAAGAGGGAAGTTAGCTAGAGGAGAGATGTCCTAGACAACGACAACGACTAACGTTAGAATTATATTCTCTTGCCTTTTTGACATGGCCGACACACGACCAAAGAGACGACATTCCGATGAACAAAAAGCAAATAGGAGGGAAAAGAAGAAGGAACACGTGAAGTCCCGAATTTACATCGGAAAAGCCTTCCAAAGGTGACGAGAACTCGACGGGATGAGGAGGAGGAGGAGGGAGGGTCGAGCTAGCCTCCGTTTTGTTTGACGATACTTCGAACGTCAACAAGAAGTGATGTCACCCAACATCGCTTAGAGCATCTTTAATAACAGACAAATGCTAAACATTAAAATGTACTCCAGTCCCAAAGTTATTTGGAAATTATTTTGTAATATAGATTTTTTTAAATGTTAGTCTCTTATGCTCAAGGTTGCAAAACAATAATATTGTGAAATGTATTACAGTTTAAAATAACTGCTTTCTATTTGAAAATATTTGAAAATGTAATTTATTCCTGTGATTTTTCAGCATCATTACTCCAGTCTTCAGTGTCACATGATCCTTCAGAAATCTTTCTAATATGCTGATTTGCTGCTCAAGAATATTTTCTGATTATTATCAATGTTGAAAACAATTGTGCTGCTTACTTAAGCATTACAGACCCCAAACTTTTGAACAGTATTTTCAAAGACTTAAACATAAAATATAAGTTTTAGAAGTATTACATGACGCTAGTGTGATAAAATCACTTACTAACCCAGTCTTTTGAAAGTTATGTCCAATATTTCAACTCCTGTAATGACCATCTAAAGCCAATAAACCTTGTAACTTTCAAATATTATGTGCAAACATAACTCAGTTTACATGGAGAAAAATCTCAGGAATTCATCCACCTAGAAAAGTAGTCCCACCCGCTAAAAGATGATTTAGATAACTTTAAAACTCAAACAACACGTTTGTCAAGAAGAATTAATAAAGTGCTTTAACAAAAATACATTTCTTTTAAACCCTCTTAAAAGCATCATAGGCTTTCATAGTATTACTGTACGGCACATTCGATGTTTGCTTGTTTTTACAAACTGAGGGACACATCATAATTATTCTTTGTGCTAATCGTCTATGGCATGTTACAGATGCTGTCAACAGAGCTTAGGTTATTTTAAACCCGGAGCCTTCCTTTAAGTACAAGCATTTTAGGAGCTCAATCCCTTCACTCACATTCAGTCGGAAAGCCACATTTGATGAGAGATCGTGATGACAGAGTGAGAGGGGAACTACAGCAGCTGATGTAAAATACAGAACGGCAACTGTATTGTAATTCAGGGAACATCTCCCAGAGGGCAATCTGAGGGTGTGATCAACCATCAAAAACTCGAGCAGACATACAATGTATTCTGATGTGGCTCAGGGAGGCGGACGGATGCTGTGTTTGGCAAATGGGGTGTGATGGGGCCTCAAACGTGGCACAAGAAAGATTTAGAACTCCTGTTGGAATACTGTGAGCACCTAAAGCACACAAGCTCACTGCATTACAGAAACAGGTGTAGAAAGGCCTTATGCATACTAACATGTCTGTACTATTATATGGACATATTTTTAAAGGCACAGTTCACCTGAAAATGACATTCTATCATCATTTACTCAGCCTAATGTTGCTCCAAACCCATATGATTTTCCAAGTCTTCTGAAGCTATATGATAGTTTTGTGAGGAACAGACCAAATTTTAAATTTAGATTCTCTAGAACTGATATATATATATATATATATATATATCTTTTTTAATTTTTTTTATTTATATATATATATATATATATATATATATTTAATATACTGGAGAATGTTTTACAAGAAAATCTTTCTATTTCGAATTGACATGTTTAATTCAATGTGTTGCTGTTTCTTTGTACTTGTCAAATTTACTAGCAATCTCTGAGTGAAAAATATTTCAAAGTAAATCCTATAATAATTCAATTGGTGTAAATACTACAGTGCATTTATAGTGTTTTATAGCTTGATCATGTCGCCATTTCCTTTGACTGTATGGAAATCGACTGCAAAATATTCTTGTCCTGACCCATGACATGAAAGAAAATAAGTCAAATAAAAACAAAATAAACAAATAAAGTTCTGTATAAAACAAGTTATTAGACATTATTTTATTTACACTTAAATTAACCCCCCGGAAATGACCGGAATTATTTTTTTTATTTTTTTTTGAGCTATCCCTTTAAGGCTATATGAAAGTTAAGAATAATATTCTTGAGTTTCCAGGGACTTAAATAATCACTGCCACAGGCTCCACTGCAGAGGCATCACAAAACCAACTTTAGAATCACAAAAAACAAAGTTTCTATCTCTCTTTCTCTCTATACTTGTCTATCTCCATCCTCTCTCTCTCTCTGCCCCCTGTGCATTATTCACCATCTCTGCACCGTGACCGCCTGGCGTGCTGGGAAAGACAATACAGCGTATCTATGTGCCTGCTCTGTTCCGATACAGAAATGTCCTCTCCGTTTCTCTCCTGCCTCATTAGCCTTTCTTATTAAAAATAAAAGCTGGATTTATAAAACATTTTTTTCAAAAAAAAAAAAAAAAAAAAAAACTCTAATATACACCATTACAAAGAAACTACAGTAATCAAGAAATAAAGATGTCCATGCTTCAAAAAGGTAAGGAGGTTGCTAGGTGATCATTATTAGATCATTATGACTACAAACAGGGAGCTCCGCCCAAAACTCATGCCATTGGCTAAACCACAAACAAACAATGTTTTAGTCAGACACTCTTCAGGCAGTTAACCTAGAAATGTCTTACATGAAGATGTCTATGCACGATGATAACAGTGTTTTTTACATTCTGTGGTTTTAAAAAACTGCATCACTGCCCCTTTAAAGAGTCAACTTTCATTACCATTCTGTCACTGTAAGGTTCCACTCACATGTTTTATGCAACTGCATTTTATTCAAAAGTCAAAAATCCATTACAAAAACCTCTCACTGATAATGATAAGGCTGTGTTCTCCATTACTGAGCAAACAACTATTTTCATTCAGGTAAGACAATAGAGCACAGGCATGTGTGTCATCTGCTGCCATGCTGACGTCCAATGATTCATGACAAAAGTTGAGACTGTAATTGTTTTATGAGGACATGAGGTCATCTACAGGAGCTAATAGGTGATTTTATTGCTGTCTGAAATGAAAAGTCTCCTTTTTCACACCCATTATCCAGAGGAAAAAGTCTAGGCTGATTGACCTACTGTTTAATTTAATTCCCATCTGAATTGCCAACTCTGAGTTTAAAAAAGAGAAAATGGCCAAAAATGAGTTTTGAGAGTAATCTTTGACTACTGATAAGTGCCACAGGGCTATTATTTGACACTTAGCACGGTAAAAAGAAACTGGATATTTGGCACAAAGTTGGCCAATTAAATTTGATTTATTTTAAATTAAACACATGAAAAAAATTTAACAGACTCGTTGGAAAATTTTAAAAAAAAATCATACAATTTATTGCAATTTCCAGCAGAAATGAATACTAAGCTGTTTTTCCTCTGTCGGGCCGGAACAGTAAGAATGGTAAGGAACAGTTCCAGTTATATTTTCACTTGCGCTTGGTTTGGTTCGGCACCGGACCGGATTCTCAGCACGGAATGGAATGGGTAAGTGATAAGAATGGTTCAGCCCGACGCTGGAAAAGCGGCTCTAGTGGCCATAAAACACCAACAACATTTATTCCTTTTCATACAAATTATAATCACAGGGCAGATTATCGATATATAAAGATTATCCTTTTGCTGCAATTCCTTACACAATACTATTACCTCAAAACTCTTTCACCACAGTCGATGTTTTGTATAATAATACATTTTGATGTTTGCATCACATAACCAGCTCCATATGTGTGTCTTGTCTAACGCAGCACGCTTGCTTGGTTGATAAACCCTATCAATTCACGCTTATATGTTTCGGGTGAAACTGGATGCACTTTTATCGCCACTCACTAGATATTTCACTTTGAAAGTTTCGCGAAATGTGCACGAAACGTTATATAATTTGCAGGAATGTCACCACAGGCATTTGTTTCCTGGGTTGATAAAGTGACATTGAATATCAGCAATAGATGCCTGCTGATTCCATACGAACAGTGCTAAAGACAGTAAAGGACACGTTAAGCTGCCTGAATCTCTGCATATATATAATATCATTAACTGATGGAATGCAGAGTGCAGGTCTCTCAGAGCATATCCGTTCATAATGTTAGGACATAAGCCAGAAGACACATTAGGCCCTCTAACTCAGAAATATGTTGGTAATTAACTCATAAAGTGGAGGTGTTTTAAAATGTCATAAATTTAACAAAAAATAGTCCCAAAGGCCACAGCAAATCAAAGAGGTTCTTTATGACAGGCCTTATCTCAAGGTTTCAGGCTAGAGGGGGCATGGTAATTGACCTTAGGGGTGTGTGTGTCCTGCTTTTCCACGAAAAGCAGGAAATGATGATGAAGGACCGTCTACAGGTAGAATAAATTTGCTTTAAGATCTCAGTGTAGAATTTATAGCGAGGGGATAAAAAGATGAGATATTGCCACTGAGAGCTTTGTTGTTGAAAAATTGCTATATTAAATATTAAGAGCAGCACAGTCACTTCAATGGATATTCAGCAATTAAGAATACACACATTATCACCTCCATCTTCCTGCCCCTGCAGAGGATGAGGATTTATCGTGAGTGATATGGAAATATATTCAAATAAATCCACTTTGCTGGAGAGTCAAGCAGAGGACTACAGTCTATCCATCATTTGTTCTGGATGGAAGAGAAGAGAAAGAATGAATTGATGAGAAATCTTTAGACCTGAATATGTCTGTGCCACAGAGAGTGATAGAGCAGGTCAAAAACAAAAAGGTAGAGGGGAAGATGTAGAGCGGTATAAAGAAAGCAGGGGTAGGAAGGAAGGAAGGAAGGAAGGAAGGAAGGAAGGAAGGAAGGAAGGAAGGAAGGAAGGAAGGAAGGAAGGGAAGGAAGGAAGGAAGGAGGGAAGGAAGGAAGGAGGGAAGGAAGGAAGGAAGGAAGGAAGGAAGGAAGGAAGGAAGGAAGGAAGGAAGGAAGGAAGGAAGGAAGGAGGAAAGGAAGGAAAGAAGGAAGGAAGGAAGGAAGGAAGGAAGGAAGGAAGGAAGGAAGGAAGGAAGGAAGGAAGGAAGGAAGGAGGAAAGGAAGGAAGGAAGGAAGGAAGGAAGGAAGGAAGGAAGGAAGGAAGGAAGGAAGGAAGGAAGGAAGACTAAATTATTGACTAAATTAAATGATTATATGAAATGAATTAAATGAAATAAATTAATAAAACAAAAAAGACAGCATTAAAGGTCAGAAGGAAAGAAAAGAAAAAGGAAAGAAAGAGCAATTTATTTATCTTTCCGTATGAATCCTGCTAGTAAGTCTGTGAAACTGAGGATATATCTCCCGAAGGATTACACCAGTGCTGTAGATGAGAGGCTGAACTGCAGGAAAGTTATTGTAATAGATCTCAACTGTCAACAGTATTTTCATCTTATCCAAAACTTCCTTCACTGACTCGAACAATATTAATATTACTGAGTCAATATCAGATGGATATTGGGTGCCTTTCTTTGATCATGGCCTACTTAATAGGATAAGATAACTAGGCATAAATCTGAGGTATACTGGAACGGATAACCTATCTTTTCAGTAATATTGTGAAAAATCATTACAAATTAAAATAAGCATTTTTAAAATATATTTTGAAAGTAATTTATTCCTGTGATGACAACGATACTTTTTACCATTTTTAGCAGTTACACGTGTTACATGTAGTTACTATAGTAATTACTGTAAATTTTGTATACTTACATGCAACTAAACTTAACCACACCCCAATCCTCAGTACATGTAGTTAATTATTATTACTCAGTATTTGCATGTATAATTACACTGTAACACAGACACCTTAAAAACGAGTGCAACCAAATTCTATAGCTTGTGTCAAAGTTTGAAACCCTGCATTGACTCATGGGTAATAATAACTGAAGCATGTCCAATAGCAGAACAAGAGCCCTGAAGAGTGTGTGTCCATCCTAATTGTCCTGCAGCACACACACAAACACACACACACACACACTCAGTTCCTCAAGCAGGCCTCACCTGGCCAACACCTCCACACCTGTCTGCTCTAATCAGTGCTGTGTGACAGATGTGCACCGCTGTGTGTGCGCGCATGCGTGTGTGACAGGTAGACAGTGCCGTCACTTCATAAACACATGTTCTTTCCGACACGCTTCACCTCTTTCCAATCCCTCTGTCTGTCCTGTCCTCTCACTCCTAAAATGCCTCCCTGCCTGATGCGATGAAAGCTGACAGTGGATTTCACATTGATCTCCACACACAAACGTGCCTCATGAGGCTTTGATAGGTGCTGCAATCAGCCTTATCATTGCGTTCTTTGACCTCTCTCTCTCTCTCTTATTATCCCTCAAACTCTCCTGCTATATCAGCAATTTTAGACAGTGTGGATTTTTGATAAAGCCATAGACGTTTTTTTTTTTTTTTTTTTTTGGTACCTGAATGCCAATTGGACCCTTATACACCAAAAGTTGAAGAGCTCATTGTGCTGCGGGCAAGAGTCAGAATCGTGTGAGTTAGATGCCTGGCTTCCAGCTCATTAGATAGGCTGTAGCTTGAATCTCAAGGGCAGCGTGTCATCGGGGACAGTAGTGGTTTTGTTCCATTACAGAAAGTGTACGAAGGTAAAATACAAACATTATGTGTCCTGGGGTTTATATTTGTAGGTCTTGTACAATATAAATTGTGGACATGGCTTGTAAAATAACAGGTGTAAACATACTAGGGCTGCCCCAGACTAAAGATGTTTCTAGTCGACTAGATGTCGTTCATTTCAGCCATTAGTTGACTAATTGCACATTCATATTAATTTAATTACTTAACATATATACTGAAGTGAACCATCATGAGCCTTTAATATATATAGGCATAATATAGCGTTCAAGCGCACACATAAAGCTAGCCGCAAAGCACCGGCCAAAGTAATGATTATTAATGTGTCGGAAAAAAATTGCAAGGAGACATTTTAATTATTTATTAATAAACTAGTGTGTTCTGAGTCAGTGTCAGCTGCAAAGATGAAGTAGTCGACTATTAGGGGGCAGCTCTAAAACATACAGACAGGAAAATTAGAGAGAAAATGTAATACTTTGCTATGCGGTTGCTAAGGTGTTGTGAATGGTTGCCAGGTCATTGTTATTGTTATGTTAAGTTCTGATTATTACAAGGTTAGAGGGTTGTACAAATCCCTGCACTAAGTATAGCAGCTGTATTGTTTACATGCAATACTATCCTTGTATTTCTGAGTAAATATTGAAACAGAAACGCAAGATGTATGTGTGTGTGTGTGTGTGTGTGTGTGTGTGTGTGTGTGTTTCTGTACACATACAATGACACCCTCCAGTTTGCTGGTGTATTTTAAAGAGGACACACTTCTGTGTGACTGTATTAGCATACCAATAGAGCTCCTGTGCTGCAGAGCGGAGGAGAAAAATTGAATTGGAAGGACAAGGAAGATCAGTGCTGTCGGCTGGAAGCAACTTCATTGGATCAAATATGTGTGCGAGTGTGTGTATATATTTAATAGACGGCTACCTGCGGCGAGCTGGCATGAACGCACTGATTATGCAGAACAGTCTCACCTGGACAAGTAAAAATCTGAAACAAGCACACACACATCCTCAACTCGCACACATATCCATGGCAAAATACTCTAAAACAATAAAAAAAGAACAGAAAATGGATGGTGAATATTCTGTCATCAACACGCCTTCACCTTTACGACACGTGCATATTTTTTTGCTTCAATACAACCAGAAGTGCAGTGCACATCACACCAGAACAGGGATTTTTTAACTACTTTTTTGACGTTTGGGTTATCCAAATAAAATTTTGACATTTTCAAGGTAAACTTTCGAAGCCTAGTATGTTAGTAAAAATACAGAGGCCAAATTTGTAAGGAACGGAGTTGTGCAAAAATTCAGAATTGAAGAACTGGCTCCCTTTCAATTCATGTTCAATTTAAATTTGTCTTGGAATAACAGGAAGAGGAATGCACTAAAGTACTAGTGCTGGGAAATGAACTGTTGTTCCACTCGAGTCCATTAAAAGCTCATTTCTCTAGGCATCCATAAATTCATCCATCTGTCTAAACTTTGTCTAGTTTGCAAAAAAAAGTTTGCTTTTCTTTGACTAGGAATCTAAAACGCATTCTCAATTCAGTTCTGAATGGTGCACAACTCTGTCTCCCCCTTCAGATGTCCATCAGGATGTTTCAGGCTGAATTTATGAGAGACAATGTGTGAGCACTTGCACATGCACATACATGTATGCATGATCATGTCAAAGAATGAAAGCATCTGAGGAAGTAAGGTAGAGGGAAAAGAGAATGAGGGAGTGTGAGAGGAGAGAGAGGAGCCTCTCTGGATCTCCCCCCACTGTTTCATCAATAACAATCCAGCTCCTTCATCACATAACCCTCACCTGGATCTCACACTCACACACACAGTGACTTCCTTCACCTGGATCACAGACTTCCCTACTTCCAAGGGCTCTCTCATCTGCTCCCATCATCTCATTACCTGTCACTTTATCAGATCAAGAGTGTATCTGTCTATTTGAGCGCCGCTCCACATGCCACCCAACTGCGTTTATAATTACACCCGAAAATTGTTCCCACCTACAGCCTTTGTCTTCTCTCCTGCTCCCTGCCATCATTCTGCAGTGGAAATGTAACAATGTCAATTATCATTACAACTAACACCTTCACCCCCTCATAAATCATATCAAATCATCCCAGTCTCTCCCTATAGCTCATCAGGAAACTAGACAATAACAGGTTCTCATTTTGTCCCTTTCTATCTTTTCTTTGTGGGTATCTAGTTCTGACTGACAAAGGGCTTAAGCGCTGTCTATTCACTCACTCTGCCATTACTCCAGTCTTCAGTGTCACATGATCCTTCAGAAATCATTCTATATGCTGATTTGCTGATTTTCTTAGTATTATCAATGTTAAAAAAAAACGGTTGTGCTCTGCCTACTTTCCAGGATTCTTTGATGAAAAGAAAATTCAAAAGGACAGCATTTATTTAAAATATAAATCTTTTGTGACATTATGACATAATGTATTAGTCACTTTTGCTCAATTTAATGCATTGAAATGCATCATTTCTTCAAAAAATAAAAGATCTTACCGACCTAAACCTTTGAATGGCAGTGTATTATACGAATATTGGTATATACAAGCATATTAAAATCATACTAAAATATTAAAATCAACACTAGCTTCAACATAATAGCTGTGCATATTTTTTTATTTTTTTTGAGTTATGTTTTTTCATGTTATGTAAATTAATTTCTAAATAAAGGCTTGTTAAAATTCAACAAAACTCAAAAACATCACATGCAAATATTACACAAGCCTCTGGGAATTCAGTTAATTTCAAATAATTATTAAATTAAATACAGTATATATAAAAGAGTGGTTTAACTACTAATAACACACAGCTCCTGCATTAGAGCAAACTCGGATGCTTTAAGTGTGAAATCCAATGAAACAAACAGAATGGGCACTTTATTGTAGTGATTGAGTTTCCTTTGCAGAATGAGAGAAACACTGAAGAGCAACAACCAGAAACAAGTATGTTACTGCTAAACTCTCCAAACATTGATCTATTACATTGCTCATCTCATCGTATTGTGTGCAGTATAGAGACACTTACCAGCACATTTGGTCCGAGTGATGAGGGGCGGTCCCGGCGGCCCAGTGCCACCCTCCCCAGGTCGGGTCAGAAGAACTTTAATCTCATACTCCACATCTGGGTCCAAATGCCAGAGCTTGTAAGTCGGCGCATCCACGACGTGCGTCTCGGCCCAGTTCCCAGTGGTGGTGCGGTACTCCACCTCTTTCAGGATGATGGGGCCATCGCCGATGATGGAGTTGGCGTTTGGTTTGATCCACAAGTAGGTGGCGCCAACTGCAAGAAGCTCAGGGGGAGCAATAGGTGTGGGGGGCGCTGAAGAAGAAGATGACAGAAAGTTTACATCAGGTGATCTTTAATTATCACCACACAACCAACTTTCATGCATCAGCATCATAGAATGGCAAGTCTTTTTGCGATTTTATAATTATGCTACCTTCGTGTCCTTCTGGGAAGTTCCTACTTACAAATTAAGATGACATAATCATTTAAATTTGTTGATTGATTCTCTCTTTTTTTTTTTTTTGGCGCTTTAAATCGAAAAGCTTTTTAGCACTAGTGCAACAAAATGAAGAGCAAAAGATGTGCATTCGATCTATAATCCATATTTTATCCATATTTTTGATTCTTCTTCATCAGTAGCACACAAAACGTTTACAATCTAATGCAAACTATACCAAGCAGGTTTAATACATGAACAAATCCATATTTAAAGAAATAAAGTGACTGCACTAATGTTCATGAGCCATCACGGGGAAATTTTTTTCAGCAAATTAAAAAAGTTGTTGAAAGAGCAATTAAGGGCTGTAGCAAGTAATCTCACTTCACTGTTACACTGTATTCAGCCATCATTTCATTTGCTTTTGTAGTGCAAAATGGTGAGAGGAAAATGAAGGCTGGAATTACAGTGAAGCGTGCGGCCGAAGCTCTGGAGCTCATTAAGGGATATCACACAGACTTGCTTGGCCGGCAGAATTGTTAGAATAAATGGAATGAAACGTTTCCTGGAATCCCAGTTGAGAAGGTGGGCTATAGCTTTTCCCTAAACACTTAGCTAAGCTCTCTCTCTTCCTCTCTTTCCCCATCGCTTCTAACCCACTCACATTAAATCCACTGGAGACAGCTTATGGCTTGCACTGCATTAACTTCCTGTCTCTGCCCGTCTCTTCCTTCTTTCT
This sequence comes from Leuciscus leuciscus, assembly GCF_965113295.1. Classification (NCBI taxonomy): domain Eukaryota; kingdom Metazoa; phylum Chordata; class Actinopteri; order Cypriniformes; family Leuciscidae; genus Leuciscus; species Leuciscus leuciscus. Next base: position 5,603,449 of record NC_138738.1, on the reverse strand, counting down.
CTCTCTGCCGTTGAGCACCCAGATTTACCCTCAAACCTGTGAAAGGTAAACAATACTTCTTTGTTTCTTGCCTCCTTCCTTCATTCCTTCCTTCCTTTCTGCTTTGACTTCTTCATTACTTCCTTTTGCTCTTGATTTCTTCATCTTTTCTTCCTTCCTTTCCTTCCTCCTTCTAGTTTCATTCCTGATTTCTTTCCTTTCTTACTCCGTACCTTCCTTCCACTATTTGTTGTCCTCCTTTTTAGGATAGCCTACTTTCCTTATCCCTTCTTCCTTCCTACATTTCTCCCTTTCTTTTCTCCTTTTCCATCATTTAATCCTTTCCTTACTCCCATTAATTTTCCTTCTTTCCTTTCTCTCTTTTCTTAATTTCTTCCTTTTTTCACTCATTCCTTTCTTTTCTCCAAGTTTATTTCATTCATCCTTACTTTCTTCTTTTCTTCTTTTTTCTTCACGTCTCCCTTTTTCTTCCTTCCTCATTTCTCTTTTTTCTTTCCCTTCTTCCTTACCTCTTTTTTTCCTTATGTTCTTGGTTTCTTCCTTCTTTCCTTCCTTACTCCATTTCCTTCTTCCATTCTCACTTTTTTCTTCGTTATATTCTCCATTTTTAACCTTCCATCTTTCCTTTCTCCCCTTTTCTTTCTTCTTAACGTTCTCCATTTTTTCTTCAATCATTTTCCCCTTTCTTGCATTTTTCCTTCCTTTCTTCTTTTCTACATTTTTCTTCTTCCTTTCTCCTCTTCTCCCTTTTTCTTCATTTCTCCCTTTTCTTCATTTCTCTCTTTTCTTCTTTAATTCAGTACTTTTATATTCCTTCCTTTTTCTTCCGTTCTCCCTTTTCCTTCCTTTTCCAGGCTTGTATATTTCAAGTAAATAAAAGAACCCTAGCAACCACATAGTGATGCCCTGGCAACCTCTCAGAAAACCTTAGTAATGACCTGGCAACCAGCCAGCCACCCAAACTAACATTTTCTTCATAAAATGTAACAATTCAATTATTTCAAACAATATTGTTTCCAAATTCATATTATATGTCCCTGATGTAAAAAAAAAAAAAAAAAGAAAGAAAAGAAAAGAAAATGAAAAATTCATTTATTTGATTTGATTATTTATTTCTGAGTTCCTGGCTTCCATCTTCTAATCGTCTTCTTGGCACTCTCTCTCAGCAGGAGAGGGGGCAGACAGACACTAATCCAGGGTTAGAGGTGAGTAGCAGTGCATGAAGGGTTCATCCGAGCATGGAAGAGCCACCCAGGCCCACTCTAATGAGAGGCTGCTGTCTCTACTGTGCCATGTAATCAACTGAGCCAGATTACCAAAGCCCATTTACCCACAGCTGATAACCACTGACTCCCTCCGCTGCCCGGAAAGGATACGCTAAGAGAGTTTAGACGTGACCCGTCAACCTCCGAAGCTTAAGAGCGTTTAGTGCTTAAAATGAAAATGAAGGTGGGAGAAAATAAAAAACGATAACAGGAAGGAAGGTGGAATAATAAAAAGTAAACAGATTACCACAAAAAAAAAAAAAAGACAAGAAAAACTTTGTATTTTACATTTTTCTGCAGAAACTGTCATCCCAAAGTCTCTATGATATTCTGGTTTTTAGACTAATTTAATGTAAATCTATTAATTTATTATTTAGCCCATTTTATTGTCTTAGAAGACTAATATACATGTAATACTGAAGCACAGGTGTTTTAAGCATATGGTTCAAATCCCTAACCTAACCATAAGCTATAATTTGCTTTAGTAAGCCCCAGTAATGATGACTGCAAAACATATCTTCAACACTTTAGTGTGAAATGAGATATTGCTCATGGACAATGCATTATTTATCATATAATGTACTCCAGCTTGTTGTTCATCAAGGTAGCTGTCACATCTAAATTGCAATTTTGAAATAGTGCCTTTGTTCAAATCATTAATACACTTCCATCGTTTAATGCACTTTCAGCAGTCTTTATGTCAGCACATTGTCCTGGCGTGGGCATTTATGGTCCTGCAGTTGATAAACTCGGCGATTAGTGGAGTGTTTTTGGATTGCACATTTATGATTGCAGCTGGATTGAAATGAGGTTTGGGTGCTATTGATGACTGGCTGAATCTTGATGATTGCTTGTTGATGATCGGGTGTTGAGTGTTATTGTGCTCTGGATGATTGACACACTATTTTGAGCTTCCAGCCCTGATGATGTGTACTATATATATAATGTGGTTGTTGATTAGCACAGTGGTTTGTGGCTAGAGAGATCAACAGATGTTCAATATGGGGATGTTAAATCATTTGATGTCTATTACATACTTTGTAGTGGCATTCAGGTCACTTATTGCTTATAGGAAGCAACAGTTTTGACAAAGAAATAAGATATTTTAGTATCATGACAAACAGCAACTAATAAATGAAAGTGCAAGAAGATAGAGAGGGAGTCCTTGTATATAAATACTTTGGCAGAAAAAAGCAAATATACGAATGACACAAAGGCTTCAGTTTAGTTAATCTCAGCTACTTTTTAAATTCTCCAGTTCTGATGTCAGTAAATTCTCTTAAATAGTAGGATTCACGCAAGATTAGAATAACTAAGGAAATATGCTAAGCTCAGACAGACTAGACACACACTGCCACACAGTATGGATACAGATAACAAAAGGAGCATTACCCATTCACCAGGGGTCCCTTTCACTCCAGGAAAACCCATTTCCTACAGACATGAGAGGTTTCCTGCACACACTATTTACTATTTCAAGTGTAGAAGCACAATCCTAAACACTCTCTTTTCTTATCAAATTCCCTTGATACGTAAAGTTCATTCCCATTTCCACTCATACTTTGCCATACGTTCAGGAATATAAGCAGCAATGTGGTTATTGGAGTCGGCTCGAAGCCCCCGTGCAGGTGTGTTTGTGTCCATGTGGCCGAACACCCCTGTAATTTTATCCTTTATCACCTGGTGTCCGCAGGGAGGTTTTAAAACCAGCTGGATTTGCGAGAAATCTCCAGAAATCCCACCCCGCTATCTGATCAAAGCCCACCGGGTCTGTCTGATAACGGAGCTGGGGGAGAGAGAGATGAGCTCCACCGTCAAATGGGAATTTGTAGCTGTGAAACAACAATAATTGCAATATGGTTTTTCACCTGTCAGAACAACCAATTCAACAGAGACCAAGAGCCAAGAAATAGATAGAGAATATGGCCACAGTATGAGAAAGTTAGATTTAACCTAAAACTGGAGTGTTTCTTAATATCCAGATTTCAACTGGCGCACAAAATGATGCATACTCATGTATGCGCAGGTGTTTTGTTGGCAATGTGACAATGAAATTATACATATTATATATATTACTTTTTTTTTTTATCAGAAATACAGCACAAACAGAAATATTGTGAATAGTATTTAATTTATATATATATATATATATATACTGCTAAAGTTGACTTAAAAGAGGAATAAAAAATCATCTTTTGGAAATTGAACTTAATGCCTTAATTAAATTTTTTGGGAAAAATCCAACCTTTAATGACACCAATTTTCTTTGTGAATGAATAATGTATCGTAAATAAATAAATGTTCTTACTTAAAATACAGGGTGCATAAGTCTGGACACTCCTATGTTAAATTCCCATAGAGGCAGGCAGATTTTTATTTTTAAAGGCCAGTTACTTCATGGATCCAGGATCCTACGCATCCTGATAAAGGATTCTGATTCTGAAGGATCAGTGTCACATGATCCTTCAGAAATCATTCTAATATGCTGATTTGCAGCTCAAGAAACATTTCTGATTATTATCAATGTTGAAAACAGAAATTTCAAAGTTCACAGTTCAAAAGAACAGCAATTATTTGAAATAAAAATCTTTTGTTTTTCCTGTCACTTTTGATCAAATGAATGCATCCTAGCTGAATAAAATTGTTAATTTATTAAAACAAAATCTTAATGACCCCATAGATAAAATATTGTCAAAAAGATTTTTTTTTTTTCAGTCAGTTATATAACCCATCTCTATAACACAAACACACACAAACCTTAAACCTATATTTAGCATCATGTCAGGCTCTTCCACATTTTGTTGCTTTTATCATTGAAAAAGACATGTCTAATATGTTGGGCAAGACATGAATGTTCATGCCCAAAAAAAACGTAATAATAGGACTAGCAAGCTCTCTGCACATCTATACATCAGACCTCAGCAGCACCCACAAAGATCCTCCATACCCTATACCTGCAGTCTCATGGGAAACACTTCTGAGTGACTTAGACAGTTGTTTCGTCTCATTCACTTTATTGTTTGGATCAAACCTCAAAAGAATGGCTCAGGGGAACCAGACGAGAGATGCTGTCTGTGCCTTTGACCTGACCCTTATCCCTTGATGCAGTATCTCTTTGGAGGTTTGATTCTCTTTGTCAGGGCGAGGAACTACATTTTCCCTTTTTTCCTCCTTCCATCTAAAAACTAATTCCCTTCTATTTTTTTTTTTGTTGTGCATTGGTGTTAGAAAGGTTTCTGTTGAATGCCCTAGCAGAATGCTTTAATCAAAACACCATATTGAGAATTGTGGAAGAGCAGGGAACAAGAGAAATACAGAGGAGGAATGCTGTAAACATACAAGCGCAGTAAGAACAGCGTGAGGTGAGTGAAGGCTCTTCAAACCCTCTTTCTGAAGATGTACATTCAGGTCTGGACAAATAAAAGCAATGCACGGTGAACGGATGACAAGAGAGGGAGAGAGTGAAAATAAGGGAGGAGGCGTCTTTCGCTAGACTGAATTCACAAACCCGGCGCTGTTCAAAGGCAGCATGCTGAGGACACCTGTGCATAAAATTCAAAATTCAGCTCTAAAAACATCTCTGGATTCAGTGGGACGTAAATCACACTTGCACACACACACACAGAATTTCTGTTCAAAAACCTAGTGAGCTGCCTTACTGTCTACTGCCTTCAGAGGCCGAAACAGAGACTCATAAGGCCTGAAACATATGCAAACACAGATCTGAAATACAAAACTGACAGCAGAAGACAATTTACATTCATTTTCAATAAAATTAGATCAATAATTGTGTTGATGCAATTGCATATTTGCATAGAGCATGTTTTGGGACTAGTGACCGATTTGGAATGCTCTACAAAGGTATAATAACTACACGAACAGCACTGCTTATGTGAAGGACACAATACAACTTTACTTACAACTGATTTCATGACCTTGAGATAAGAATGATGCTAAGCTAAAGATGCAATACTCTAATATGCATAAAAAGATTTTCTAGACTTGAACACTATTTGAAATAACTTCATTGAAAGTCCGTTTACACGACACCGTTTTCAACTAAAAACGGAAAACATATTATGCATTTTGGCCGTTTATGTACATGAAAACGGCGTTTGGGGGAGCTAAAAAAAAACACAAATTTGGAAAATGGTTATAAAGTGCACATTTTTGAAAACGATAACGTTACCGTCTCCATGTAAACTACAAAAAACACAAATTTGTGGAAACGGTGATGTCATGTCCATTGGTATTATGTGTTCAGTCTATGTGCGTAGTGTTTCTTTACAAAGTGGTATCGCCAACTACTGGCCTGGCATAACAATGTTTTTAGTCGTTTTCCCATTTTGACGATGCTGTCGCCTGTACACGAAAAACACGAACCTTTCTGGTTTTAGTCCATCGCAGTTGTGTAAACGTACCCTTAGATTGCCACAATTGCATTCTCTGTAAAGTATATGCATAATGCTTCCTTATTTTTTATCTAAAGTCAGTTCACTTTGCAGCCATTTTGGCTATTTTCAACTTATGTAATATGCATATCAATACAGCACAAAGAAAGTTTATCCCAAAATTTGTTAAACTGTTTGTTTTATTAAAAATAAGTTGAGCAATAACATCTGACAACAATGGTATAATAAATTATGCATAAATGACTTTCAGTGTGTTCTAGAGAAAACATGGGCTCTTTTAATTGAAAGGAGTAACTTACATTTATACAGTCCCCATATGGAGTGTTGTGATTCTTCCCATTTATTCTTCTACAAGTGGTCTGTCTTATATTCATTATACTCTCTCTGCAGCCTTTGTATCGGTAGCTCACCTACGATGACTTAAAATGCTATCTAGGTAGGCAGCTCACTACTGTATTCTGTGAAAGAGCTATGTATTTCAATGCATATACTGTATGCTGCGTATACTTTGAAGTCTGGGGTACTTGGAGAGCAGTGCATCAAACTAAATAAATAAATATTCACACAGACAAATAAAGTGGCTGCGAGTGTTTGAAGTGCTAACTCCTCGGCTCCTGCTTATCTGGGCTGTAGTATTACTGTGCTCTAATCCATCTCTGTAGTGAAGCCCACTCGCAGGCAGTCTACGGACACACACACAGACTTCCAAAATCCTTCACTAATACTTCTCTCTGTTGCTGTGTAGATAACTCAGTGCATCACCATCACCATCACAAACATAAACACCTCTCTCAAAAAATGCACACAGACCAGCGATGTTGGCAGACAGAATTGTGTTGAAACTCTAAATGATCAAGCTGTAATTCTATCCGATATCCTGAAACCACACACAAGCTCTGTTCAAAAACCTAGTGAGCTACCTACTTAGAGAGCTGCCTAACATGGCACCTCATAAATAATTGATGTGGAACGCTCTACATAGGCTGAAAATCAGTGCGGACGTCCAAGACAAGCACACAAGAGATGCGACTAACAATTAAATCCAATATTGTGATATTAGCATGTTGCTTAAGGTTTTACAATATTTTAATATGCATACAAAATGAACATATAATTAGATTGAGCTCTTTTCTTTATTGATACTTTGCAATACTGAATAAAATATATTTATAATATTAAATGTATGTACATGTATATTATATGTACATTTTTACATTTTGGATGAATTTAGATGATCTTGTCACAGGACTGCCTTAATTTAAATAATAATAATTTTCAAGATCCTTTTTTGTTGGATTATTAAATTTTTGGTACAAAATGTAAAAACAAACAAACAAAAAAAAACCTTCAGCATACTGTTTTAAATGCATGCTTTGGATGCATTACTATGTAATCTTACATAGTGCAAAATAATAAAATAAAATAAAATAAAATAATTGCCAACTTGAAAGAGAGGACAGAAATTGATACATTTATTATTATAAAAAAGAATTATTGATAAAATTAATTATTTATAAGCAGTATTTCATTAGTTAATTATTATTTATTTACTCAATGTGCACTATTGTTACTTTAATTTATTTTATACTGCTTTGGCAATCAAAAAGAAATCTTATTTAAATGCAGTTTCTGTGTCAAGTCAATTAAATGTCAAAAAGAAATGAAAAATGAATTTTTCTGCAGTCTACTGCATTATTTTACAGTAGGTTAATATTCCATACATGTCCTTCATCAACTACACGGACATCATACCAAACAGGAGACTACAGAGAATCGATCCAGATTACACCATGAAGTACAGTCCCAGATTACAGCTGTCACCTGTCATTAGCACCTCTACCTGAGGCCATCCCTCGGTCTATGAATGCATTAGCTATATCAACACAATATTATTCTCTTTCATTCATCCTCACATGAAAGGTCCAACGCTGACCAGCAGCATATCAATAAGGCCATACTGGACAGAGCTTGCTATTATTCTGCTGATGTGAGTCAGTGGGGAGAGTGTGGTGTGGAGGGCCCTGAGGGCTCATGTCTTGTCAGAGGCAGAAAGGGGTTTCATGAACCATGGGGATGCCAAGACCTGCATACAAACTAGCCTAGCGCATACTGCCTCTGTCACACCGTGAGGTTACAGCGCACAGGCCCGGGATTCAACGAGAGATAGTGAATCTTCAAGAAGAGGAGTTTTTTTCAACATTAGAATACTGCAGATTTTATAAACATATAGTAATTGCATTCATTTTATATCAACGATGAACCAGATAAAACAGTTCCCTCCAAAATCCCCATTTAATCCATAGATTTGTTTTAATAACCAGAGCAAATGGTTAAAAAGTAGGCCTACCTGTGCAAATGTACTGTAACTATACTTTCTCCCAGAATGAACTAAAACGCTTCTTTCTCCCACATCTCTCAGCCTCTGACACTGTGATGCAAATGTATATAAATGGGCTAATAAGGCACAGAGGGTTTTGGGTTAAAATTGCATCAGGGTGAGATTGAGAGAGGACATGAGAGAGTGAAAAGTGACTGTCAGAAAGAATATTACTTAACACAGATTAGCATACATTAAATATGAAAAACGGGAGAGGTTTGACACCACATAGGCTTGAAGTAGAGATAAGAAAACAGAAACGAAAGAGAAAAAAGGAAATAAAGAGGATAATGCAGGCAGATTAACATTTTTGTGCGTCCAAATGTATCTGAGACAGAAACCAAGAGTAATGACAGGATAGTGCTGCCCACAGGAAAGATAAATCGCAAAAGACATCTCAATTGTTTCTCGTAGACGAAAGGTGATTAAATAGAGAGAAAATTGAGAGGTCTTCTACTTCCTCCCGAGAAAAAAAGAACCCTAAGTCTCCTATATGTTTGTCTTCTGGAATCTCAATAACGTCTCAGACTGTGTTCAGATTTGCCAAGATACCAAAGAAAGAGTATCTATTATACTATATTATAGAGTAGCCACTATCGTCAAAGATGATTGACAGTTAGCATACAGTTTGGATTGGCGATGTGTTTCTGTTATGGGCAAGAACTCTCTGCCCATCCATGCAGCCAGGGGTTAAAGTGGGCCGGAACGGTCCGGAACTGCGTTTCGGCACCTCAGATAAATTGATAAATAAATAGATTAAAATCAAATCAAATCATTCTCATCAATTTCAATGATTCTCATCATTCATGAAATCAAAACGTAATATCACCCCCTGGTCCCGCCTTCACAAACACGCTTCCCGACGTTATGTTCTCAGTCACGGTTCTGACTTCAGTGCATCTACACCGGTTCAAACGCGAGCGATTACAAATGCCTGAAATGCACTCACGGGTTGAGCGCGGTAAAGTTAGTTTTAGGTTCGATTTTCGCCGGACATTTGTTTTCCCTTGCCACTGTTCTAAAGGGTCGGCAGTCTTACAAAGATATCAATAGCAGGATTAGTTTTAACATTATGTAACCATTGTATATCGACATGAAATATTCGTTCGAAATCACCTACGTGCATTAATGCTGCACAGTTATACCTGAGAATGCTTTGACGCGTTTCCACAGCGCATGATGTCTAAGGGAACCACACACACACACACACACACACACACACACACACACACACACACACACACACACACACACACACACACACACACACACACACACACACACACACACACACACACACACACACACGCATAATAACATATCTCCCACTTCCACCAACTGCGGTAATTGAAGGCTATCATTTCTATTATTTAAAATTACTTTTAATATTTAAAAGTTTTCAAATTCCAAAGCTTGTAGAAGGTTCCTTTAGGCAATACTGACTTAGGCTACAGATTTCCTGGTAGCCTTAAGTAAATTAACTTGTCTAAGAAAATGATTCATAAAACATATAAATATCAGTTGAGCCTATGTTTACTTTCTTCACTGACACAGATGGAAATGAAAAGACTATCTGTCAAAGTTCAGCTTTAGGAGGGGAAGAAATAGGGCAGGATAAGGAGACTGAGAGAAAAGGAAAGATGAAGATGAGGAGAGAGCGGGTAGGCTATTGACAAATCATCTAATGGTAAGGTTTTAAAGCTATTTCTTATTAAAAAAATTGGCCTTCAAAAGTCCTAAATTGCACATACGTAGGTCAGAGAAATCCAAATTTTCTCGGGGAAGCATGCCCCCGAACCCCCCTAACTACCTCACATTTGAATGCCCATGTCTGTGGGTGGGTGGGGTGGAGTAATGTGGGATGGTAATGTGGGATGGTGTGGCTACAGTGCCAGGGCTACATTTTTGTCCCAGTCCGCCCCTGACAGTTGCTGTTCTAGCCAGAGCAAGTGGGTGTTGCAGTGGAGTTAAAAGTTGAAGGTGAAATAGGCTAATGTCAAATTTCCATAATTGTGATTATAGTTGTGTTATAATTGTCTTCAGCCAAATGTTAAATTTGAGTCAGTTTTGGAATTCCCCTTTTTTTGTTTAAATTTACATTGTGGTGTTCAGCAATTTTAACATAGTATCTTCATCATATCAGTGTAGATGTAGATGGACCAAAATAAAACCATTAAAATATCAAGAAAATACGCATTGTGATACTTGGTGCCACAGTGACACTTGAGTGACAACCGCGTTTTACAAACAAATTGACTCCTCAAAAATCCAGAGAGTGGCAAACACATTTACAAAACTTCTACGCAGTGTGTATGGAATCGAACTGAACAGCTAGTTGTTAATGGTGTATTCACATGCGCATCATCAGAGATCTCTCTTCTGTATGTGCACAGTGCAAGAAAACCAGGAAAAGCCCTATGAGCTTTGACTCATTCGTGTTTCCAGATCTTGCTTGAAAATTAAGACATGCAGTGGGACAAGAATAAGCCCATTATAAAATTTGATAAATCCAAGTGCTTCATTTTCAAAACAAGACCAAAATATCTTACTGTACTTCAACAATCATCTCATTTGTCTCTATATTTATTTGTCTAAATTAACTTTAGGATAAATTTATCTATGAAAAGACTAATAATTAAACTACATTTAGATTTCCTTGCAAGGCGGTAAAAGAACAGTGTTTAAGTTGTTAATGAAAGTTTAGGTTTTCAGGTTTTGGATCTATATAAAAGGAAGCCTCATCTTTATGCAAGAATGTCAAACCAATCACAATTCAGTATGCAAATAAGTGTTAGAAAGAAGACCAATAGCAATTCTATATAAATATATCAATGACATCATGAGTGTGTCATGTACATTATGAACACATGAATGGAAGTCAATGGGAGATTTTCAAACTTTATATCAAGCATAACATTTACCAATACAAAAATGAATCTATACAGAATACATTTTAAAATTGTAGTCTGTACATTATGTCAAAAGATTTAGGCTCAATTAGTTGCAGAAGTTTAATATTAAGTTTAGGAGTTTAGAACAAACTAATTGTTTGAAGAATATCTACATTACTGCGTAATGTAATGAAACATAATTTTGAACTCATTAAAACTCATGAGCTATGAACGAGCAACCTGTTAGCAATAAAATGTTCCTGTGGCTGAGAAAACAATCAAGAAAGGGGACACATGCATGCATAAGGGAAACATATTTACAAAGCAAATCCCAAAGAGCCAAAGCAAACAAGAATAAAACAGCAAAATGAAAAAAAGACAAATAATGGGACTTTTTCCATGGTCACCAGCAGCAACATTCCCTCATATCACAATTACTACCACCTCTCTGCCTGTCTTTCTCTCTATCTCTCTCTCCTTGCCATCAGCCGGTGGTTATTAATGACCCCTGCACCCCTCTGTGAGCACCCCATTTATAAAACTCACCGTTTTAATCTCTCTCGGTGTGTGTTACTCCCCCGCGCTCCCTCAGCCTCCAAACACACTCATACATTCAGTGGCTGACACCTTTCTGGAGGATTGAGAATGCAATGGCCAGTACTTACAGTTCAGGCCCCTGCCCAAAACTGAGCACACTTCCTCATATTTACACACCATCCTTCTCTCTCTCTCTTTCTGTCAGATGCTTAACCAGTTATACAACTCATCCACAATGTTCCTTAAAGTCTTTTATGGTGTTTCCCTGCTTTTTAAAACTTGATTGACGTGTTAATGCACATTAAAAATGAGCCGTGTTAAGATTCTTTAAAATTAAGAAATTACAATTTTAAAATTATGAAAAAAAGAAAAAACATAGTGAGGTTTATGCTTAAAACAAGACATATTTGACAGTTTATTTAAACATACTCAGATATATTCTGATTCTACCATTCAAAAGCTTGTTTGTTTTTTTTACAGTAAGAAATGTATATTTATTTTCAGAAAGAAAGGTTTTAAATTGATCGAAATTGACAGTAAAAACATTTATAATGTTACGAAAATCTTTTTCAAATAAATGCAGTTCCTGTGAACTTTATAGAATTTTTACAGTTTCCAAAAAAAAACAAATTAAAGGGATATTTCCCCCAAAAACAAAATTTTCTGTTACTTTACTCACCCTCAGGACATCCAAGTGTGTGTGTTTTATTTCTTCAGTAGAACAGTAAAGATGATGTTTAGCTGAAAGCGTGGTCATTGGTGATTCATATAATGCAAGTCAATGGCTACAGTCACTTCAAGAGTCACAAAACATATACAGGCAAAACAGAATTAATACCCGTGGCTCCTGACGATACTTTGAGGTCTTATGAAGCAAAACAATCAGTCTGTGCAAAAAACTGAACATTATTACCTGTAATCCACAGCCTGGGCAAACAGTCCTGAGCACGAGCTTCCTGAGGAAGTATATGCGGGAACTCAAACGTTGGGAATCTGTGAAAAGTCAATCTTCCCGATTGGGATCGCGCAAGCCAACATAATCTTGGCATCCAGCAGGATAAGCACAACTGAGTACCATTTTGATGACTAATACAATACACGTGTCCACACGTGTAAACAAACACAGCGTCAGCTCACATGCGAGATTCTCCGCACATGTGTGATAATGTGACGGGAAGCTTGCGCTCCAGAATCTCATGAACACGCTCAGGAATGTTTGCTGAGGCTGTGGATTACAGGCAATAATGAGGAAATAATGTTCAGTTTTTTGCACAGACTGATTGTTTCACTTCAGAAAACCTCAAAGTATCGTCAGGAGTTTATTCATTCTGTTTTGCCTGTACTGTATATGTTTTTTGACTCTTGAAGTGATGGTAGCCATTGACTTATAAACATGTTCTTTACTGTTCTAATGAAGAGAAAAAGACACCTACATCTTGGATGGCCTGCGGGTGAGTCAGGGCTGGACTGGGTCAAAAAATCGGCCCGGGCATTTTGGCCCAGACTGGCCCACTATATGATCATAAACACCACCCATCTTTGCACGCCCTTAATTATATGCATACCAACTCCTATTCCTTAAAACCACTAATGCCATGTAATGAGTGAGTATAGGAACGAGTGAAAATTTGACATTTATTAATTAATACAGTTGAACTACTCCACAGTGATGAATCCCAAAACAAGCTATAAGCTGCAATACCAGTGTTTCTCACAGGATTTTTGGTAAAACTGTGGTGGGTGGACCTTGGTTTCTCTAGGGGGGTCCGGGGGCATGCCCCCCCATGAGAAAATGTTGTGCATTTTAATGTTAAATTCATCAATCTGGTGCACTTTGAGAGTTCAAAATTAAAAGCTCCAACCCATATTCAGTGTGCAAATTAAACGAAAAATTCAAACCTCTTTTAGTTACAGTGTCTATTTACATTACACCTACTACATAATAATAGTTATAATATAAATCCAATGACAGTAATAGCCATATTTTGTAAAACAAATGCACAAAAAAATAAAGGAAACTTTCATAATTAGTTTTGTTCCAATTTCTATACTTGAAAGAGATAAGCACATGATCTTTTATTTTGACGCAAACTGCATCAAGCTTTTATTTTGGCGGAAAACATGGTTTACAAACACCTCTCATTAAATTTCTAGTGAATTGCGGTAATCGTCTTTATATACTGTCAATGTAATCGTCAACTATGCAATGTGGAAATAATCTGTAACTGGTTTATGGGTTCCTACACTCGATCATGACATGGCTTAAAGCAGCACTCAGTAGCTTCAGGACTTCTTCGCTGTATTCTCGCTTTTTGCTCGCAGGTTTCTCTCTAGAGCTCCCCCCACAGCTTCGGAATAGATATTTGACAACACTGTTGTAAAAACTCGTTGTTGATTCTCAGACACCAGAGGCTATAGATCAACGACATCAAAACAGACGGGACATTCTTTAAAACGTCTTCTTCATTCGGGTTCGAACAGCGTGAGGGAGTGCAATAATGACAGCATTTTAGCAGATTTCTTTTGGCCGTAAAGCAATTGTTTACATCGCGAGACCTGATATCACGCGAGACTTCCTGACGCAGCGGCCGGCGGCCCGCCGGCTCAAAGTTGCAAGTGCGTATTTTCCGCTCACGGGCACCAGGGGGGTGCGAAACGACCACCATTCAACCCGAAATAAGTAATATAACCATTCCAATGACTCCGAAGCTGTTCAGTTAAGGTAAAAAAAGTTACTTAGTTCACCTTTAAGTGTTTTGAAAGTAGTTCTGCTTACCGCAGGCTCTACACTTTCTCATCTCTCTCCTGATCCTCCTCACTATCATCATCATCACTGGAGCTTATATTTAACATATATTTTGACACATGAGATGTATCGGCCCAAAAAGCACGTCGGGCATACCGGGCAAATGCCCGGTATGCCCGATGGCCAGTCCAGCCCTGGGGTGAGTAAAACTTCATTTTTGGGGGGACCATCCCTTTAAGCTTTTTCAACACTGAAAATGATAAGAAATGTTTCTTGAGCAGCAAATCAGCATATTTTTGAATGGTCATGTGACACTGAAGACTGGAGTCTTTGCCATCAAATATTAATAAATTACATTTTAAAACATATTAAAACAACAAAAATTTACTATAAATTGTAATGATATTTCACTTTATTACTGTTTTTACAGTAACTTTGGTAAAAGAGACTTCTTTTAAAAACATTTAGAAAAATCTTACCGAACTCAAACTTTTGAACATTTATTTAATTTTATTTAAAAGAAAAACAACAACCAAAACTATTTAACAAATGTTATGATATTCGTGCCAAAACAAGAAAAAGAAAAAATTTGCTAACTGGCTGAGATAAAAAAAAATAAATAAATAATGTTTTGCCAACGAGTCAGGCATGATTTTACTTCTCCAGTAAATGTATCTTGCATTAAGGATGTTATTTTTCTGCAAGTCTACTTAGTCTTCATATCTTCGGGTCAAGCTTTTGGCCCTTCCAGCTCAGCTAACATTGAAAGTTACGCCCCCAGCAAGTTCTCTTTATTAATTGTCAGTGTCTGGCTGGAATGGTGCCACTCATGCCATCCACGCTGCCCCCACCCTCTCCCTCTGGACTGAATCCCTGGCACTGCATGCATTAATTAATGCATATTTCATTTAGCATGCCTGTGCTGTGCAGCATATTGCTTTGCACTCTATTCATTTCCTCAGGGAAATGATGTTATACATCACCCCTCTGCTGGCTCTCCTAATCACACACATATTCAGACGCATCCACACACCTCTGAATTCCCAGGACGACACTGGAACCTCTGAGCACCTGAGGCGCTCACAGCCTGAGGGATATTGCCCCATTGTGAAACACCCCTCCCAGGACATGCTCAGTAAGGCCAGATGGCAGTGATCGCTGGCAAAGAAAGCAACAAACATGCCGCTCAAGAAATCATGCATGCAGCCACTATAAGTGACACCTCTGTTAGCTTCTATATTTGGCATGTTATTCAGACGCATACTAATACTACAAAGATGAGTCATTACTGTACAAGAAAATCTGTTTGGATGACTCACAGAAAATAGCCAATAAATGCAAATGATAATACTCTAAATCAATACACAATTTCACATACTAAACTACTGTATATTAGTTGGTAGAAACATTGTTTATCGCAATTATAATTAATAATCATAGATATTTAGGCAGTCTTATTTCAAGTTGTTGCAACCATTTCATAAAATCAATAAACCATAAGTTTGATTTAGTGCCCAATAAAACCACTGTTTGGGTTCCTCTGTTTAGGTTCAAGGAATATTCAATTGATAGATTAATTTAAGCATATTTTTTAATAAATGAGATTTACTATAAAATGTTAATCAGTGCGGAATCTTTAATTTAACACAGGTATCCTTGAAATACACTTAGTTGCATCCCTAGTTTGCTGTAGCTACTCGGAAAAGCAAAATGTACTCTTACAATTCATTCACATATTAGTGGCCTTTAATAAAATGTGGAATTCAAGCAATCACTGCTTAAACACTAGAAATGACAGATTTGACAACAGCCTTGAAAATAGTTCACCTGCATGCCTAACATTGTATCACAGGATAATATTATGTTGAACTTATTTGCATACTTGCAAATGCTTAATGAATAACTCTACTGTGCTTTACAAATATAGCTTCATAAGATGACCAAAATAAGAGATTATGTTCATTTGTACTTGAAATCCATATCATGAAAGCTATAACCAATCAAACTGTTCAAAAAGTTTCAGGGCATGTTTTTGAAAAATATCTCTTATGCTCAAGAGGTGGCATATATTTGATTAACAAATGCAGTAAAAACAACAACATTGTGAAATAAAATATATTTTAAAATGTCATTTTTATTATTATATTATATTAAATTATATTATATTATAATCATTACTGCAGTCTTCGGTGTCACATACATGCTATTCAGAAATTATTCTAATATGCTGATTTGCTGCTCAAGAAACTTTATTAAACTAATTATTATTAACAGCTGCTGTTTTTATAATTTTGAGGAAAACGATTTTTTCTGAATTCTTTAATGAATAGAAATCCATTTATATTATATATAAATGCATCCTTGCAGAATAAAAGTATAAATTTCTTTAAAAAACAAAACTTTCGAACGGTAGTCTATATATCCATATAATGAATCACATCACACATACAGTCTAAAATGTACATTTTTAAATTGTGAACATATGCAAACTATTCGAGGTATTAATAAGCAATTGAACGAATGATGATTGTGGTTTGAATGAGGTTTTTAGTTGGTACTAAAGCTAAAATTTTCCCCAAAATGATCCTGGGACAACCAGGTCTTAGAGAGAACTGTCCCGCAGTGTTCACTCTAGCAGCAACAGCAATGCTAAATCATCTGCAAAGAGAAGCTTTAGATTCGCTGTCATGCTGGGTACACCTGGGAAATCCAGAAACTCCAACTGTAATGCAGGTTTGTCAGGCCTTAAACTTACTTTTACTGTCTGAGTCAAAGATTCATTTCTTCTTGAATTGGTGCTTTGATTCAGAGTTTAATGTGCATTGACAATTATACGCAAGTCATATCTGTATACGCACAAAACATAATGGAAATAGGTTATACACGGGCAGTCTTACACACGAACAGTCAAAAGTGAAGCCTAAGCAATAGGAAAATATTAACACTCATATGTGTCTTCTCAAAAGTTCAACCAATTGTGTTAGCTTGAGACGAGACAATCTGTTTTGTCTAATGGCAGAAGAGGTTTGGGAAACCTATTTGAAAACATTATTTCTGCAATTTCACAAGGGCCACAACAATTGCACACTTCACCTTAAATGATTAGTCAATTTTTTTATTTTTTTTTACAGTGATCTCATTAGTATTCATAGATACTCATACATTTTTACATTTGACTAGACACTGATACATATAATATCAACATATGGATAGCTTTTTATGCATGACTTCACAGAAATACAAAATCCTCTGTTTAGGTTCAAAGAATATTGAACAGATAGATAAATTTTTGCGTATTCCTAAAAAGTGAGACTTATTATTAAATATGCTTGGCACCCACAGTTAGCACCCATATAACTAATTTGGCATATAAAAAAAAAAAACGATAATATATCAGTCTAAACTCAACATGAAACAAATTGTGTGCGGCAAATACACTTTACATAGAAATAAAGGGGTGATGTTGAATTACTGGCCAAACGATGTTCTAGTACTTTATAAAAAGCCAATTTAACTAATCTATTGCTATCTGAAATGAATAATAGCACCTAATAAAGACTAAAGACAATTAGCGGTGATGTCTCTGCAGTGATTAAAGGGTTTAATCATGTCTTTTTCCAAAAACAGCTGTGAGAAACTGCAGGATTTGAGCTATTTCTCCTTTTTTTTCTTTCCAACTGCCATATTTTAAGACATGCTTGAATCCCAGGCAAAGCTTGTCAGGGGTAGAGAGCATCACTAAAGATGTTTTTGGCCATGCTAATCACACACAGTTCAGCTACAGCAAAACAGATGCTAGCAATTTTCTCAGGTTCAGTGACCACAACCACACGCTAACAAGCCTTGCAGAAATGGACCAACACTTTTTGTTATTTCTGTCGGTACAATGTCTTTGTAGCGAAGCTGAGGCTCTACCCCATTATATTAAGAAACAGAGAGAATCAAGGCTTCTGTACTAGTCGTTAGCAATGCTAGCTGAAATAATGAAGACTCTGTGGGTAACAATTCAGGAGGAATCCTGCTGCTGATGGTTGAAGCTAGTTAGAAGTGCTGTATTGTGGGCTGTCTTTGTGTGTGTGTGTGTGTGTTTTAGTGATCTCTCAACGTGCACAGCAGCATTTGCAAGCCAATGTCCCTGTACACTGGGCCACATTTATGAAATGTGAGTTATAGTAATTTGCATAAAATCAAAGTAAACTTTCTGCATACATATAGGTTTTTCAGGACACAGACAACAAGAATGCAGAATGCAATTGTAAAATGTAAAACAAAAATTGCATCATTTTAGCTAAATCTTTGTTTTCATTTCAATTATTTCTGCTTGATTTTTCAAATAAAGTAAATTAATTCAAATGAATTGCAATGAAAAAATCCTAAACTAAATCAAAGTAACTTTTGATTTTGCTTAAAACATAACTGAACTTAAACTAAATTAAACTTAAGATTTATATTCTAGTAAGCAACTGATCAATTACACTGCACAATAATAGTAAACTAAAAAGATTTAAAGTCCTCCTGTAGTCAATTTTATCCCTTAAAACTCAGCTTTGATCACAAAAATGTCACATTTAAACGTTTTTTTTTTCCCTGTGAAATAATAAATGCTTCATGCCTTAAAATAGCTTGAATGTAACTCTTCACCCTTGCTTCATTTAGTATACATGGATCTATGAATATGCAAATTAGCCCCGCCTCCACTCACTCACACGCGCTCAAAGATCCACTCAAGTCAACTTTACTGAAGTAAACGCTCACTGCACAATGGTTTCGCTCAATACAACATTGGACACATAATAATAATTAATTTGATTAGCCTTTTGCTTGATTATGTTATCAAACAGCTAATAATGTACAAACCATGCTCCCGTTTGCCATCTAAAAATCACTATCCTTACAAACGCTTTGAACAACTTAGAACGTCAGTGGAGAAAGGCATATAGTTCATCATTACATCGTAATATACATCATCATAATTCACCCGCTATATTGCTAAATGTACCCGATTTTTCATATCAACAGAAAAATATACCGGGATAACCTGGCTTCTTCTTGAGACTCCACTGCTTCAGAGAATAGTTAATGATATGCTAAAGCCCGCCGGCACATTGACGTGATTGGTTACAAGGTAGTTTGGAAACACCAAGAAAAAGGTAATGGAGCCTTTTATACATTTTCGTGTTTCTTTAGAAATAAATAATGGACAAATGGAGTCTTTAAACGCCTTAGATGTAAAGTTATTCGCTGTCAAAGTGACGCCAAAATGAATGGGAGTCAATGGGATGCTAACAGCAGGTGATGGTCCGCTAGCCAATGGTTAAACCCTGCCCCCCTGGTTTGGTTCGGACCAATAAAAAAGAAAACATTTAGTACTGGTCCGATTAGCATTCACATTGGCATTTTTATCACCGAACCTAAAGATACCGAACCTAAAGGCATAGGGATATGTTCACAACCTGATTGGTCAGCTTTTATTACATAACTTACCAAACATCAAAAACAATGCTGTGTGCTGGGCTAAATGTGTTCATTGTATGTTCGTAGCCTACATATGATGGTATTTTGACCAGCTGAGAACTCGTAAAGAGCTTATAAAACGTGTAAAGGAGTCAAAACAGCGGCAGGAATCCCTCCGTCACACACACAAACACAGATCTGCTGTGAGGAGACGCGGTTCTGATGTCTGTACTGAACTGTCATGGGCAACATCATGACTATGACAAGCTATGCTTGAGCATTCTATCCTTTTTAGGGTCGCATCTTGTGACATCATGTCCTGTTTAAGGTTCGTTTACATGTCTTTGGACTGTGTTACATTCATATTTCATTCGAACCGCACCAGAGTTCGTTTGTAAGCGGAGCGAGACTCTTCTTTTCAGTGTTCTCGGTCCGCTTGTTTAGTGCACAACAGGGTTCGGATGGAAGCGTTCACACTTATTCAAATGAACCGCACTATGAGCAATCGCATCAGAGTTTGTTTTAATCCAACCAAACATGCCAAGTGTGAACACACCCTTAGATACAGCCAGTCAGCCAACAGAATTAAATAGCTTTTAATGTGGCCAAGTATAAGACTGACAATTGTCTTTGACAACTGAAGAGCATATCAAATACTATATGAATATAAGAACATTTCATAGGCCCAAACGCAATTGGATTATTATTACAAATTACCAATCACCGTTTGGAAAGAACAAATCCTTTAGAACCAGTGGCATACATGCTTTCATGTGTCCATACGCACCTTTGACGCTCAGCTCAGCGTAGTTGGACACACCAGATCCTCCATCGGAACGAATCACGCAGCGGTAACGGCTGGTGCTCCGCTGTGACGTGTCTGTTACGCTAACGGTGGCGGAGAATCGCCGATGGTTCACCACACGGGTTACCATGAGAGACGTGTCTTTACCGTTCCATTGCTGAAAGACAGGAAAATGATCATCCTTGCAAAATCTTATACAGTAACTGATAAGAAGCACACATAATATGTTTGAAAGATATTTTACAAGATGGTCCACAGTGTCACATCAAGACAGAGGCACAAGCTCTTATAACACACTGTACACAGTGAGAACTGGTGTTATATCTTCATGTCTCAGAGCTGTTGCACAGGATTGATGGAGGCTTAAGGTCTCCAGCCAAGGGAACAAGTAATTTTATCCAAGACTTCATGAACACCGACACTGGCTTAGAAATCTTGCTGACAAAAATCTCCAACAAGTTATTAAGTTTCCTCAAGTGATGTGTTCAAGGTTCAAAACCTCCCAACGCACACACATAATAGAGAAGCATAGAGATTTAAAAAACATGTTAAGCATGTATCATCAAACCAGGGCCTTGTCCACACTAATATGTTTTTCGTTTGAAAACGCAGGTATTAGAAAATGATGACGCATATTTAGTCATGTGACACATATTGAACCGATAGATATGTATGTTTATACACCTTTTGTGCCTGTTATGTGCTATTCACTTTTGCACTGTTGCTAAAGATATGTTACATTGTACACTTCTTATCGCAGTCCTGCAAAGATGACAGAAAATTTACTCGCAATTGCTGTTCAGTGGCAAAACACGAGAGCAATTGCGTTTTAGACCAACCATGTAATGGTGACTGAGTGCGACCTGGACGTATCAGCGAATGGTGAGATAGTTTGCTAAATAAAACGATCCTGCCAGAAGAATAGCTTTATTATGTATGTTCCGTCTATCATCTCAGTGAGCTTTTATGAGGTTGTACGCATGAACAGTAAGGTGAATTTAGCTTTTTCCGACGTTTCAGTGTGGGTGAGAAACATTTGGAAAACGCTAGTATGAACGGAGAGTGTTTTGAAAGGAAAACGCCATTTTCAAATGTATCCGGATTAAAGAAGACATAGCCCAGGTTTGGTGTGTCTATGAATGTTTTTATAGGTATGTTGTTGTCCCTTTGTGTGGGAAGTGTGTGAGGTTGTGTGCATAACTCACCTGTAGCCAGAGTTTGTCATGTTGTGACCATTTGCCTCCAGCAATACACTGGAAGGTTGCATTCTGTCCCACGTTCACCTCGACATTCTGCAGCCGCAGAAAATGTGGCGTCTTGCCTATTAAACAAAACACATATACCTTCAGAAACATCCCATAGCACCCATGCAAATGATATAAAGCACATAGACACTGATGGTTAACTATTTTGTGCTCCCTAAAGCCACTTGAAACAGGTGTACTTCATCACTTTAGCAATGAACATGTTCCACTAACATTTGACAATCAAAAAGTGTTCAAAAACATTTTTATTTTTATTAGTATCTTGTTTTAAGGGATATCAATTAATCATTTCAAACCTAACAAACATCTTTTTGTCAAATATTTAGCTTTTATATCTTTTCTAACAAAATATAAAAACAAATGTCTCTTATTGTACATTTAATGACATGTTTTTTTAAGTGTCCAAATGCTCTTTTGAGCTCTTGTATGTTCTATGATGGTAAACATGGTTCAAATCTGATTGTACATTTAGAATCAACATCTGAAACCAAGAAATTTAATGGAGCTTGTATTGTATTTAATACTATTTGCAAAAGACATTCACTCTCTTTACAGTTGCATTTGTCTTTTAACAACAACTCTTGCACTATCTGAACTCACTACAGCGGTCTCCACCCACTCTCCCAGCCAGCTTCATTATCTGTGAACGTACAGTAAGCATTCTGCGCAAAAGTAATATCATTCCTTTTCAATTAAAGTAATTCAGAATATGGATTTCAATTTTAGTACCTCTGCTATAACATGTGGAAAGCATTAAGATTTAATGATGAAATCTTAAAATTGCCCACACA